>NW_012121821.1:12854534-12885106 GCF_000951035.1 Colobus angolensis palliatus | reverse complement strand
GGCCACTATTTTGGACTGATTCCTGCACTAGGCTCCATCAGCCTGGACCGAATCAGAATGAAGTAAGTTCTAGGTTCCACATAATGAAACTGAATTTAGAAATGGGCCAATTGAAAAAAAAAAAATCCAGGAGATTATCAGCAACCTATCCAAAGCCACCCAGTCAACATGAGCTGGCATAATATGAAAGGCCTCTCTGCTTTAACCCATACAAGGAAAGTTAACTGAAGCCATCTGATGTTAACCAACCCACTTTTGGCACGACACCATTTCCATCTTGCCTAAGCTACCTTAAAAAAATCGACTGTTCTGCCAAGCCTGGAGGAATGCCTTTCCATTTTGTGAATGGGATGCTGACCAACTCATAACTGCTAAAAAAAAAAAAGCTAATGAGATCTTTAAATTCAATTTGTTGAAATTTTGTTCTCTGTCTTCCTCTACCCCATAACCTGTGCTCAGCACCACACCTCTGCTTCACTGTGCCCCTTTATTATTTTTCTAAAGTGGTTAGTGTTTACCTGATGGAATGAACTGTGTGGCCCCTACCAGAACAAACAGAGAAACAGAAAGATACTCTTCCCCCCAAATTAATTCCTCCTCTGCTCAAAAATGGCCTAAATTTCTTGAATTTCTTCAAGCCAGCCAAATGACAATCACATTTATCTAAATGCAAAACCTTCTGAGATAGTGCTTTAATTCACAGTAAGATTCAAGTAAATCATAACATCATATCTCGAGGGCAGATTTTCTTAATTGGGTACATACCGTTTTCATCAATTGTTTTCCTAGAGCTCTGGATATTTCTCTTCTCATAATAGGGCCAATCTGTGCAATTACAGTTCTGTAAAATACAGCTATGGAACGCTCTGACTTAAGTGTCAGGAGAACAGCCAAGGAACAAGTTGAGAACTGCCTGGAAGGACCTCTGGCATTACTTCAAAGCCCTGCCAGATGACTTCCGGCATCACACCATCAATTTCCTACCCCAGCTTCACTGACTCCCTATATTAGCATTTCCTGTTAATGTTGTTCATACCCACATGTGAGGGTTACATGAGATTTTAAGTTAGATTCAATAGAGCAGCAGTATAGAAATACCGTTATTACAATTCCACTGGTATCTTTTTACTTGTTTTAATGACTACTAAAAACTTAAAAATTATATTATGTGGCTCACACTATATTTCTATTAGGCAGTGCTGCCTTAGAAAATTCTAGTCATGTTCTAACAGAAAACCTATATGTACAATTAAAAACACTTAAACTGTGGGGGGTTACTAACAACATATATCCTTTCCCCCATTCAATTTCTCTCGGTAAGCAGTTTAAATTACCTCTTCATTCGCTGAATATAAAAATTTCAATATCTGAGGATTAAGAAGAGCAAAAGAGGGTCAGAGAAGGCAGATGTTCCCTGCCAGCAGTGTCCTTGTCACATGCTGGGAAGTGAGGTGGCGTAATGGCACTTAAAAATTTGACATGTGAAAAAGAAGAAAACAAGCTACCTTTTAATCCTGGCATCCTCATCTCTCTCTTCTAATCTCTCCCTAGCCTCTGTCTTCTAGGAATGCAGGATACGTTGGGTTGGGAAGTAGAGTGACCTTTGAAAGAGATTGGGATGGGGTCCATGGCAGCTGGCTCCTCTGAATAAATAGGTAAAGACAGGTGCAATTAAATAGAGAGTAAGCATTTGCTCAGACGCAGTGGTCCACTAGGAGCCAGTAATCTGTCTAAGTCAATAGAATCCAGAGAAAGTCAAGGTAGTGTGAAGACAATGATGGAAAACTTCATCCACAGAGAAGAAAGAGTAGAGTGATCAGATGACCACAATCTTCTGATGGCTGAAGAACAAGCTATCCACTAAGACTTGTCCCTCGTGGCTAAATTGCAGTACCAAATTTATCTTTCCTGAAGCAATTAGTCTTACATTTTCTCTCTTGCTGTTCCCATATTGTTGTTCTGCCACTGAGAAGCAAATGATGGCCAGGTGTGGTGGCTCACACCTGTAATCCCAGAACTTTGGGAGGCTGAGGTGGGTGGATCAGGAGTTCAAGACTAGCCTGGCCAACATAGTGAAACCCCATCTCTACTAAAAATACAAAAATTAGCCGGGTGCGGGGGTGGGCGCCTGTAATCCCAGCTACTTGGGAGTCTGAGGCAGGAGGATCACTTGATCCCAGGAGGTGGAGGTTGCAGTGAGCTGAAATTGTGCCACCACACTCCAGCCTGGGTGACAAGAGGAAAACTCCATCTCAAAAAAGAAAAGAAAAGAAGTAGCGAATGATGTGTAAAGCAGAGACTGTAGAGACTCTTCCGTCCTCCCACAGATAATGTGCAGATAACATCATTCCAACATCTAAAAATGTATTATTCATTTATTTCTGCAGGGACAATATTCTTAGTATTGTACCAGTGGCAGCCCTTGGGAGTTACTATTACTAACTGTTTATAGAAGAAATTTTTCCTGATGAAATAAAGATTCTGAGTTAATGTCTCTTTTAATATCTTGGAACATTTTGGGGGAGGTTGACATTTTAAAAATATCTTGCTTTGAATATAGGGTCTCTACAGTTGATGTATCTAAGCACAATAGCAATATGGAATCAGAAATTAGAATAAAAGTGAGCTGGGCATGGTGGCTCATGCCTGTAATCCCAGCACTTTGGGAGGTCAAGGTGGAAGGATCACTTGAGCCCAGGAGTTTGAGACCAGCCTGGCCAACATAGTGAGACCTCATTTTTTTAAAAAAAGGGCCAGATACGGTAGCTCATGCCTGTAATCCCAGCACTTTGGGAGGCTGAGGCGGGTGGATCACAAGGTCAGGAGATCGAGACCATCCTGGCTAACATGGTGAAACCCTGTCTCTTCTGAAAACACAAAAAGTTAGCTGGCGTGGTAGCGGGCACCTGTAGTCCCAGCTACTTGGGAGGCTGAGGCAGGGGAATGGAGTGAACCCGGGAGGCAGAGCTTGCAATGAGCCGAGATTGCACCACTGCACTCAAGAAGATGGAGAAGGAGAGGAAGAAGAAAGAAGAAGAAAAAAATTATTTCTTTTTCTTTTTTCTTGAGACAGTGTCACTGCATCCTCAACCTGGGCTCTCAGCCTGGGTCCACAGGCATGCACCACCATGCACAGCGAATTTTTAAATTTTTTTGTGGAGATATTATGTTGCTCAGGCTGGTCTTGAAATCCTGGGATCAAGTAGTCCTCCCAACTCGACCTCCCAAAGCACTGGGATTACAGGTGTGAGCCACCACACAGATGCTAACTTGCTAGAGATATTATTGAAAAGTTATCCTATTAAGATTTTATTAATACTATAAATTATTAAAGATTTTATTGTATTATTATCTTGGTATCTGATTTATTCTCTCTTCCCATGGTTTCTTTGTAACTTAGGTTAAGATAGTTATGTGTGTGTGTGTGTGCGCACGTGTTTCTGACACCAAATACATCATTTCAACACAACAAATTCTCCAATTCTCCAGCACCAACTGGGTGCCCAACAGTTCAATCCAGTTCTGACACTAACTGCCCAGAGTTAACACAGACCTCATAGGCTGAGGGCTCAGGACCACGGGCCTACTCCCGTTTTAGATGTCAGCCACAAATGAAGTCCCAGGGCTGCCCACACTTCAGGCCAATTGACTACTGGTTTGGAGATTCCCATGACACTCCCCACTACCAATTGGGGTTTGATAATTCACTAGAGTGACTCAGAGAACTCAGGAAAATGCTTTACTTATAAAGGATACAATTCAGGAAAAGCCAAATGAGAAAGATGATGCATAGGGCACAGTATAGAGGCTTGGGATGCTGAGAGTCCATGTCTTTTCTGGGCAGGCTTACCACCTTCCCGGTATATCCATGCCCACCACACATCATGTAGGCATAGTTGATTAAATCATTGTTGACAATTGCACTCAATTTCCAACCCCTTTCCCGTGCATAGAGGTGTGAGGGGGGATGGGGCTGAAAGTTCTAACCTTCTAATCAAAAAGTTAATGTTTCTGGCAACCAGAAAAATTAAAAACCAGTTAATTTTTTTGAAGCTTTTGCCTCTGCAGTCATGTAAGTAGCATACAAGCAACAGTAAATGCCAAGGGTCTTAGGAAGGAATAAAGACCACATAGTTATTTTTTATTATACTACAACAATGATCATGGTAAATAAAATAGTATTAATCATTAACATTTGTTGGATGTCAGGCAGTGTTCTAAGAACCACATAGGCACTTGCTCATTCCTGTGTGGTGGAGGCTGATGAGGTGAGGGTGGAGAGAACGTAGAACTCTCAGATTCTGATACAGTAGGCGGAGGATGGGGCTCGGGAGTCAGTATTTTTAATAAGCATTCCACACGACTTTAATTCAAGTGGCCTACAGATTACTCCTTGAAAGGATGAAATAACCCTTGAGAGGAGTTGTGACACTGTTCTACCTTGTTTAGTCCAACACTGCAATAACACCCAAAGGGATGTCTTTATTCAGATTCAGAAATGTCTCATTTATATTCTCTGAAGGTGATGTATCTAATGCCAGTGAAAGATTTTATTCTAATGCTAATTTGGTATCATAGAACTCAAGAGACACTCAGTCCCATTTAGTTTCTGAAATGGAGAGTAAAGTACATGAAAATCTCTAGTGCCCCTGGAGACTTGAGTTACACCCCAGCCATAGACTGAATAAAAGCAGAGTGTCTTGAGTTTGTCATCATTGACATTTGGAGCTGGATAGTTCCTGGCTGTGGGGAGCTGTCCTCACATTGTAGGATATTTAGCAGCATTCCTGACCTCTATTTACTGAATACCAGCAGCACGCTCCTCCACCTCCCAGTGCAGATGACCAAAAATGTCTCCAGACATTGTCAAATGTTCTCTGGGGTACAAAATCGGCTCTAGATGAGAACACTGTTCTTAGGTGGAGCATGCTGTGATGACCCTCACATGCTTGGCTCTCTCTTTTTGTTAAAGGGGTTTCTATTGTGGGGACATCCACGAAGCAGCAGCGTTCAGTGGGGAGCCAAAGACAGCACCGAGCTCAAGGGAAATAAGAACACATGCCTGGATCCGGCTCGGGCCAACCAGATGCCTTCTAGACCTTAAGTGAGAGTCTCAGTAGGCTGAGGTGGGGACCAGGATCTTGCTGGTGGCACTTCCCCCCAGAATTTAAAGTAATCCTGAAATGTAGATGAAATGATTTTCACACATCTTCACCACAACTCAAAGTCCCCAAATGAGTCTGCTGAAAAACACCAACCTATCAACAGGAACCTGTCCAGGAGCAGTTACTGGGCATTGTGAATGTGCCGCTGCCTCAGTGCATGCCTGTAACTACTATTACTGTCAGAAGCAGGACCTGGGATGTCAGAAGCAGGACCTGGGATGTCAGGGCCTTTTCAGGGGGATTAACAGTGACAGGAACATCAGCTTAGGAGATATGGCCAACATTATTAACAGACACTTTGCCCCAGCTTGTTGAGAATGGTCCAAACAGTTTTATTTTCACAGAATAAATCCAGGTGGCCCGTCCACTAGGAGAAAGGTAAAAATGCAATTATCGATTTCTCTTTAGATTCAGGAACTTTATGTGTAGTGAGGGGGAGGAAAACAGAATTGAAATCCTCTTCCCGCCTTTGCTGCCAAGAAAATGAAATACGTCCTCTTAGAATCTGTTTGGATGGTTCCATTGGAACAGGATGATGCACCTGTAGAAACTCCTTATAATTTTTCAACGTGGAAAGAAACGGGGGCCCCTGAAATTGTAGTTGTAAGGAACTGTACAGGGACTCTTTCCCCGATGGACACTGGACACACGCACTTGGAGTATGTGTTCTGTGATGTGTCCAAGAGTGAGGGCTACCAGAAGGACTCCTTTCCCTAAAGCTGCTCCTCCAGTCTCTCAACTCTGTCTGAAATTAGAGAAGCATTCAGATGAAGGAAGTTACAGCTTACATCCTGTCAACAGCCCTTTAAAAAATTCAAATGTCCCTGTGAAGAGTAACAGTGAAGATGACATCAACCATTCACACATTAGTGTGAATTAGTTTATTATCTGGCACAAGAATGGGGAATTAGCTTGGAACTTTTGAGGGCATGGGAAGAAAGGAATGTTTGGGAGATGCTATGTTAAGACCAATCATCTACAAAGAAGAGTCTGAAGCAAAAATTGTTCACAATTTTTTTAAATTTAATGCTTTATTATTATTGCCATTTTAAACTATAAAGGTAATACATGTTAAATTGAACAATATAGAACAGGGGTTCCAAACCCCTGGGCTATGGACCGGTACCAGTGCATGGCCTGTTAGGAACCAGCCGCACAGCAGGAAGTGAACAGCAGGAGGTGAGCAGTAGAGAGCAAGTATTACCTTCTGAACTCCACCTCCTGTCAGATCAGCAGTGGCATTTAATTCTCATAGGAGCACAAACCCTGTTGTGAACTGTGCATGTGAGGATCTAGGTGGTGCTCCTTATGAGAATCTTTTTCTTTTTTTTGAGACAGAGTCTCGCTCTTGTTTCCCAGGCTGGACACAATGGCATGATCTCAGCTCACTGCAACCTCTGCTTCCTGGGTTCAAGTGATTCTCCTGCCTCAACCTCCTGAGTAGCTGGGATTACAGGTGCCCACCACCACACCAGGCTAATTTTTGTACTTATGAAAATCTAACCAATGCCTGATGATCTGAGGTGGAACAGTTTCATCCCCAAACCACCCACTCCCCATGGAAAAACTGTCTTCCACAAAACTGGTCCCCAGTGCCAAAAAAGGTTGGGGACTGCTGATAGAGAAGTACACCAAGTAACACAGTATGGTCTCCTCCTCCCACGTCCAGATCCACTGCCATGTAAATTTGTTAGTATTCACTTTACTGGCTGTCCACTGGGAATGTTTTTCCATGTTTATATGAACTCACATGCAAATATAGTATATAATATAGGTTTTATTTTTTAGATTTCTAACAAAAAATATATATACTTAGCAATTTGTTATGGACATCTTTCCAAGTTAATGCCTTTCCCTCATTCTTTATAATAGCTATATATATTCCAATATAGATATATCATTATTTATTCAATAATGTTTCTGTTTGCAGACTTTTTTTCAGTTCTTTGCTATTAAAGACAATGCTTCATGCTGTAAGAATCAGTCAGTAAACTGTGATATCATATAATGGAATACCAACATTAAACTGACAGGCTAGATGTATATGTAACATGTTTCAATCAATATTAAAAATCTTGAGTGAAAAATATATATAATAAAATTACATACTATATAAAAATTCAGCGTATAAAATAATGTTACATATTGATTATGGAAATGGACAGATGTAATGATTTTTTTTTTTTTTTTTTTTGAGCTAGAGTCTCGCTCTGTCACTCAGGCAGGAGTGCAGTGGCACAATCTCGGCTCACTGCAACCTCCGCCTCCTGGGTTCAAGCGATTCTCCTGCCTCAGCCTCCCAAGTAGTTGGGATTACAGGTGTGCACCACCCCACCTGGCTGTTTAGTATTTTTAATACAGATGGAGTTTCACCATGTCACCCAGGCTGGTCTCAACTCCTGACCTCAGGTGATCTGCCTGCCTCGGCTTCCTAAAGTGCTGGGATTACAGGCATGAGCCACCACGCCAGGCCTAAAAATTTTAACAGAAGAAAAAAATAATACTTCAGAAAATATCCTATTACGTATATCTTCATGTGCTCCTGCTTTTAGTCGTGTGAGAGAGATTTATAGGATACGCTGCCTAGGGCAAACACCAACACGTTTCCATTCCTTTTCCACACGACATGTTTTGGGCAAATTCACTATTCTGTTTGCCAGCTTTGAAACAAGTTTCAGTTTGATTAGTAACTTAAATTTTCCTATTTGGAAAAGGAAGAGATATAAGAAAAATAATAATAGTTAAAATGCCTCTTCAAGTGTAGCACTTGAACACAAATTTCTGGAGGAGTTTGGATAGGGTGTAGATGTGGTAAACCAGACTGCTCGCTTTCCCTGTTCTAGATCCAAACGTAGAATCTAGTTTATTTAGAGATGACTAAAATTTGTGTTCACTTTGTGGGCATCAATCTTATGCATAGTTTAACCCTGACTCTTGAAATTATATATATTTCTAAAAAGACCTGGGATGCGTTTTTCTTAATGTTTCAAATACAAAGGTTGGGCAGTTTATCCACCCTGAAAAGATGCAGAATAAAATACTTAGGACTAGGCAAGTCTGTGACCTTGACTTTTAAATTCAAAAGCTTACTCATTTTATGTGGTATAGGCATGCAGGATGGAAAGGTGGAGTGCAGGAGACAGAGTGTGCACAGGGACACACACTCTACCCCTGCCTGTATGCCCGACTCTGTTTCTTTGAAGGCGTCATTCTATCAGTGCACGAATGTACTTCAACAGCCCAGCAGTCCAGGACCCGCAGCCTGGCAGGCACCACTTCGGGAAACAGCCTTGGGTGTAGCCTGTGGCTGTGGCGTCTGACCTGGTCTGGGTTGTCCCTCTGCAACGCCAGGAAGCTCATCTGCCTAGTGCCGCTCCTCAGATTGGCTGTGTTCTGCACTCTTTTGCGTCCTTTGCCAGAAATCTTTGGCAAGGGCAATTGGGACAGAGTAAAACAAGAGGCTTCCTCCTCTCCTTCTGTAAAGTGGAGCGGAGGCACTCTCTATAGAGTTACATAAATACAAAACAAACAAACAAACAAACAAACAAAAAACCCCACAAAGCTGGACACGGTGGCTCACGCCTGTAATCCCAGAACTTTGGTAGGCCAAAGTGGGTGGATCACCTGATGTCAGGCAAAACTCTGTCTCTACTAAAAATACTAAAACTTAGCCAGGGATGGTGGGGCATGCCTGTAATCCCAGCTACTCAGGAGGCTAAGGCAGGAGAATTGCTTGAACTCGGGAGGCAGAGGCTGCAGTGAGCCGAGATCGCGCCACTGCACTCCAACCTGGGCAACAGAGCAAGACTCCGTTTCTAAAACAAAATAAAACAAACAAACGTAAACACCCCCACAAAAACCCTCTTATTCCCTCCACTTCTCAGAATTCCCCCTTTTAAAGTAAATTATCTTACCTTAAACATCCTTAGTTGCCCAGGTCACAAACTGAGGTCACCCTCCATGCCCCAGCTAATAGGAAACAAGGTCACGTGGGGTGGGGGGGAGCAACGTGGACCCCACTCAGCGGTGTATTGACCTCTGGCCCCAAGTTCTGCCTCTGCCTCTGGTGCCTCTCCACCCTCGAAACTGTCTTCTGTGTTATTTATGAACTACCAAAACTAAAAAAGGATCAGGGCCCTTTCTCTTTGTCTTTTTTCTCACTATGCTTGGTGCTCTCTCAGAATGTATCCCATTCCTAAGATTTTCAAATGAAAGTATTAGAGAAGGTGTATTCCAACTGATACCAAGACTTTTTAGGTCTTAATTCCCTAATACAAAACCAAATTTATTATGTATCTTCACTGAGCCATGGGCAGTGTGATTCTGTTCCCAAAGTACATACCAGCCTTTAGATTCTAGACTGTATTCAAACTGCACACCTGGACTCCCCTGCTTCCCCACAATAAATGTAACTAAATAAGTTCTAAAAATCGAGTAGCATGTCCCATCCTAGTGTGGGAGTCCTGTCCCGTGCATGTATTTTGCCCAGCATTGTAGGAGAATGCACCCTGATCAATCTCAGTCTACTGGATTGTAAATGTCTAGGATTCAGGGACTGTGTTTTATTCATCTTTTTTTATTTGTAGCTCCCAGTACAATGTCTTGCACACAATAGGCAGTCAACAAATGTTCATTGAAAAGTTGCGAAATGGAAAAAAAAGAAAAAAGCAGGGAAGGCAACAACATTCATGGAGTACCTATGGCATGCCAGGCACTGAGCTAGGTCCTTTGCAAACTTTAGTACAGTATTTCTTATTTGTTAGTGCTCTCTATGGTGTATGGCTCCAGGAAGGGTACTAGAACCAGGGGAAGCCAGAGGAAGACACATTTCAGTTCAATATGAAGAACTCTCTAATGTTCACAGCTTACTAAAGATGGAGGTGGCTGCCTCAGGAAGGGTGAA
The DNA here is from genome assembly GCF_000951035.1 of Colobus angolensis palliatus. NCBI lineage: Eukaryota > Metazoa > Chordata > Mammalia > Primates > Cercopithecidae > Colobus > Colobus angolensis. The sequence goes on along the minus strand of NW_012121821.1, from coordinate 12,875,038 downwards.
GAGCCTGTGATTAAGCATAGATTGGAGATGTTATATGGGTACCCAGGCATCAAGATGGGGTACTGGAGATGTTATATGTGAACCCACACATCAAGATGGGGTACTGTCAACCAAATCAGGCCCTACACTCAGATGCCTACAGAGGCAAGGCAAAAAAAATATGAATGAGAGAAGAGGCCAGTGTAAGAGCCCTTCATTTCCCCCTTAGCTCTAGGAAAATGGTGACAGTATCATGACAAATGGTGGCTGGAATTCGGCCTCTGCATTGGAGACACAAGAGGAAGGAGGGGGTTCTGTGCATATTTCTTCTAAAGAGCACCACAGTTACTCAGCACCAATAGACAGTTTTCATGCAGGTATGTGAATCCTGTGTTGAAAAATCTTTTGATTTTTCAAAAGAAGCCAGAAATCTTCATATTTATGTAAAACCTTCTGATTCTTTTTTTTGTATGTATGGAAGTTTATGTATTTCTTTTTCTTTTTTTTTTTTTTTAATTATACTTTAAGTTCTAGGGTACATGTGCACAACGTGCAGGTTTGTTACATATGTATACATGTGCCATGTTGGTGTGCTGCACCAATTAACTCATCATTTACATTAGGTATTCCTCCTAATGCTATCCCTTCTCCATCCCCCTAAAATCTTCTGATTCTTAAACGTGCTATCATATTCCATTTGAAAAAAATTCCAAACTGCAGGGCACACAATGTGTCTACATACTACATGGCTCATGGTCAGTTTGTGACCCCTGAAACTAATCATGTTTAAGGTGATTCTAAGTTGTGAGACTCTTGGAGTATTTACTTTTTAGCATGGCTATAATCCAGTGTTTGGTTGTAAATGTTAAATCCCGCTATTGAATGACAATGCCCTGGGTTCACAAGCTCTCCAGCTTAAAGTTTTAAACAAAGGAATGAATTTGTGCTAGCTCTATTTCATTTCACTACTTTTTGTCACTGTGATCTTTGCATCAGAAGTTTATGTGATTATTTTATGTAATTTCATCAACCAGAGTTGATTGATGACACAGGCACATAGAAAGTCAGGTGATCTTATTATGCCTTTCAGTGCAGAACTCAGCTCTCAGCGGGCTCAGACCAACTGCAATGAATGAGAACCCTGTCCAAAAGGGTACATGCATGGGTGCCGTTATCTTGACAATCCCAGTTTTAAATTATCTCTCCAGATGTTCTCTCAGCAAAACGATGGAAGTCCCATTTTCAGTGAGGTTTCTTCAACTACAGTAGAAGAAGTTTTTATTCTTCTATAAGGTGACATTTTCCCCTTCCTGATTTGGTAGATGGAGATTATTTTCTAATATCTGGAGTTTAGGAAAAGTGGTACAGAAACCACAAATGTCTTCTCTAGGGAGGAGATAGTGCTGATGGCCAACTAGAAGGTTATGGTTGTTGATTTCTAAGGAGTGATGAGAAGTGGCTTTGATCGGCTCTGGGCAGGTCCACTCCATTCCTTTCTTTTCTTTTTTGGGTTAGATTTTGGGGGACTTTGTTTTGTTTTTGCCTCATCCTATCTGTCATACCTACAATTTTGGTGTGATCCTAAAGAGATGGTGCAAAGAAGGCTACTTGGCCAAGTTTTAGTGTTGTAAGACTTAGAGATACCTTCTCTAGGATAAAGAAGACCCTGTAGTTCCATGTGGTCCGTCCTCTTCACCAGGAAACAATTAGGGTTAAGGATAAACTTATGGTAATGAACAGAGTGAATTTTCTTGGAGCAAGCCTATTATGTATCTCTTTCCTAATGTAGCTGGGGTTGGGAGAATGGCATCTCCCTACTCTTCTACGTTCTTTGGGCTACAAATTAAATTGACATAAGACAGATTAATAGGAGAAATAATTTCAATTATATTATGTATGCATGAGAATCACACAGGAACATGAGACTCGAAGGAATAGATAATTGAAGCTTATATAATAAAACAGTCTGACCTTCAGAAAGGAACAGGAGCTTGGGATTTCTAGGGGGTGGTGGAAATAGGTTACGGGAGAGTGAGGGTAAGAAATGCATGGCAAATAAAGCTTGCCTTGTTATGCAGAAAAGAATCTCAGTAATAAAGGTTGTCTCCAGAGTAACCTGATATAGGTTACATCAGAGATGTCTAATCTTTTGGCTTCCCTGGGCCACATTGGAAGAAAAAGAATTGCCTTGGGCCACACATAAAATACACTAACACTAAAAATAGCTAATGAACTAAAAAAATTGCAAAAACCTCTCATAATGTTTTAAGAAAGTTTATGAATTTGTGTTGAGTTGAATTCAAAGCCATCCTGGGCTGCATGCAGCCCATGGGCTGTGGGTTGGACAAGCTTGGGTTAATCTCTTCCTGATAGAGATACCTTCACTCATAGAAATTTCCTTGTTAGTTGTAAATTTCTTTTACAGAAAGGCAGCTTTTCAGAGCTACTCTGCTGTCTGCAGTTTCTCAAAATAAACAGCTAATAATCAATATGCCAAAGAGGACATTCTAGGGTGGTGCGTCCTGAGCCAAACAGTGACATAAAGTAAGCAGCGCTGAGTCACAATTCTCTAAAGTTCTCTTGGTTTCTGCAGGTTTTGCAAGTTAGGCACTGACTGCCCTTTGCTCCAGACTGTCTTCTCAAGTATTATATAGTGAACAGTTGGAAGATAGTTTCTGCCTTTGAAGAAACATCACTTTTTTCTTTCTTTTTTTTTTTTTTTTTTGAGATAGAGTTTCGCTCTTGTTGCCCAGGCCGGAGTGCAGTGGTGCAATCTCAGCTCACTGCAAATTCCGCCTCCCAGGTTCAAGTGATTCTCCTTCCTCAGCCTCCCGAATACCCGGGATTACAGGCGCCAGCCACCATGCCTGGCTAATTTTGTATTTTTAGTAGAGATGGGGTTTTACCATGTTGGTCAGGCTGGTCTCGAACTCCTGACCTCAGGTGATCCATCCACTTTGGCCTCCTAATGTGCTGGGATTACAGGCATGAGCCACTGCACCTGGCCTAAACATCACATTTTTTTTTTTTTTTTTTTACAGCCAGAGATAGCGTCTTTCTTCAAAACAAAGAACATGCTCACTGGCTATTATAAAATATTCAAATTACCAAAATGCAGGGTTCCTCTCCTGTAATGAAACCCACTTTGTGTGCATGTGTCATCTGGCCTTCTTCAGGCTGTTCCATGGGAATTAGGGCTCAGAAAAGTGATGAAAAATGCTGGATTCTCTGGCTACTGCTATTTGTGTCTGATCCAGGAGACTTTTACTCTGCTAGTATCCACAAAACTGTAGTAAGTTAACTTGTTAGCTTGTAAATAGAGTGAAATTTCACACGTTTAATTCTTGACTAGCAGAGAATTAAGCATTCAAAAATCGTAGGTCAACAGGCAAAGAAGTTACCTAACTGGGGTGATGGATCCTAACTATACAGGAGAAATTGGGTTGTTGCCATGCAGTGAGGCAGAGACAACTATGTCTGGAAGCCAGAGGAGTCTCTAGGGGCACCCCTTAGGACTTATCCAATAGTAAAAGCTGGTTAAAAACACAGCTGCAATCAAATAAAGAAAGGGCAATTGAGGATTCAGGTATTTGAGAGTAAATGTGGGCCATTTCATGAGGTAAAAATATCAACTATGAATTTGGAGAAGACACAGGGATGAAGATTTTCACAGCTCTGTACGTTTTCTTCCTGACCAATTTCTTTGTTTATCCCTCCTTTTTCCTCTTACTGGCTAAATTTATAATACAGTCTTCATATTATACTATACAGGCAGGCAGGATTATTACCAAAGTAGAAGAATTAACATCCTTCAGAAATACTGTGGTCCTCTGACCATGACTCCAGTAACTTCGTGCCTTCTTTTTTGTGGGGGAGACGGGTGTTGGAGTGTCTTCATTTGTACCAAGGGTACTTGCATCTTGTCAAGTAGGAGCATAAAGATGTTAGTGGCAAGATTTGGAAGTTCAAACATACACAGAGGAATGTGGGTTTTCATGTGTGAACACGTATAGGGATGGACGGTACTGGTAATTTACCTATAATAACTCAACTCCAAATCCACCCTTCTTTACCAGCTGGCTTCTTGTTGGGCTCTGCCAAGAAAAGATGTTATAAAAAGGGCAGAAAGAGGGGTGCTATGATTTGAATGCGCCCCTCCAAATACAGGCGTTGAAACTTAATGGCCAACATGATAGAATTAAGAGATGGGTCCCTTAAGAGGAGATTAATTAGGTCATGAGGTCTACCTTGCTTTGTGAATGGGCTAAGGACCTTATAAAAGAGGCTTCATGCTTTGCTCTTCCACTTTCTGCCATGTAGGGACACAGTGTTCCTCTCTCCAAAGGATGCAGCAAGAAAGTGCCATTCTGGAAGCATAGACTGGGCTCTCAGTGGACACTGAACCTGCTGGTTCCTTGAACTTGGATGTCCCAGCATCCAGAACTGCGAGAAAATAAAGTTCTGTGCTTTATCAATTATCCAGTCTTGGGTATTTTGTTATCACAGTGCAGATGAACTAAAACAAGGAGAAGGGAATTCCTTCTTCCCGTTAGGTTTGCTCTATTCATCAGTTTCACTCCAGAAACAGCCCTTCATCCCAGCAGGGGTGACAGACTCTAGCTTTTTTCTGGCATGCCCAGAATCAACTACCTTTTACCCCTTCTGAGGCATCAGCACCAGCTAGGCAGCACCCCCTTTCTGAGACCGAAGGCCATGATCTCTTTTCCAAACGTGTAGATATGAGAGCCCCAACTTTTCTCTTGCTTCCCCAATCATAGCAGTGGCAGCTGTTTCCTGCCATTATTATCTCCGTCGCTTCACTGATCTCCTACTGTTCTTTCATCCCTCCAACACTTGTGTAACCAATTTCTTGTATTAAATTTTCTCTGTAGAAGTATCAAATGTAATTTCTATATTGCTCAATAAACCCTGACTGTAAGACATTGTCTTTATATTTCTGTTAAAGAATTTTATTGAGACGACTATTAGTAGTACTTATAACTGCTAATTTTATTTTTATAACTTCATTTTAAGCAAGAAGTTTGATGGAAGAAAGAAGTTAAAATTATGAGCAAATGTGCTTTCTAAGATAACTTATACATTTCAATTAACATCCAACTTCCTTTGTGTCCTTGCGTTTCAAGTATGTCTTAGGAATAGCATTTAGGTCAGTTTTTTGTTGTTGTCGTTGTTTTTTGTTGCTGTTGTTGTTTTTGTTTTTTTTTTTTTGAGATGGAGTCTTGCTCTGTCGCCCAGGCTGGAGTGCAGTGGCATAATCTCTGTTCACTGCAAGCTCCGCCTCCCAGGTCCAAACGATTCTTCTGCTTCAGCCTCCCTAGTAGCTGGGACTACGGGCATGTGCCACCATGCCTGGCTAATTTTTTGTATTTTTATTTATTTATTTATTTTTAGTAGAGATAGGGTTTTACGGTATTAGCCAGGATGGTCTCAATCTCATGACCTCATGATCTGCCCACTTCGGCCTCCCAAAGTGCTGGGATTACAGGCGTGAACCACCGTGCCTGGCCAGGTCAGTTTTAATTTCTTAAATTCTATCACTCAGTTCTGACTTTAATTGGCAAATTCAGTCTATTCATAGTTAATGTAAAAAATATGCTTGATTTTAATTCTTCTACTTTATTCTAATTTTTTTAAGTTTAACTTATCTGTTTCCTTTTTCCTTTTCCCTATTTTTCCTGGTTTGGTCATCCTAATCTTCAGCCTGATTTCTCTGAATAGTCAAAAGTTGACTATGTGATTTTCAAAAAGAATATTTTTTTTTCTTTAACATAAAGATCATAGTTTAAAATGCTATTTTTCTAATGGTCATGATCTCATTCATACAGTTCTGCCAAAGATTCCTTTAGGGAAACTAGGTTGGCAGAAGACATAGAAGATCTCATCACAAGTACTTTAGACTCCATAATGGTAGATTGCTTTGGCTGTCCATTGAGTAACACCCCAACCCTACTCCCACACACTTTCTCTGAAATATTAAGAAAAATGAACTTAAAAAGGAAACATCTAAATAAGAAAAGTTATGCTATGAAGAGCTTATTAACTGAATTGTAAAGTTGGTTGCACACCTTCACGCTCTGGGATGCTTCAGGATGCTTTTCCCCTGTTCAGAATGCACTGCTTGCATTGGCTGACTCCTCTTCATCTTCTGAGATGCAGTCCAAAGGTCTTTTCTATCAGTCTTTCCCTGACTATCCTCTCCAAATTTGCTTCCTTCTCTGCACCTTCTCCACGCTTTATGCTTGCCTCCATTATAGCCCCTATATTACAGAGGTCCCCAACACCCATGCTGCAGCTTGGCACAGGTCCGTGGCCTGTTGGGAACTGGACTGTGCAGCAGGAGGTGACGGGCACACAAGTGAGCATTGCCGCCTGAGCTCTGCCTCCTGTCAGATAATCAGTGGGATTAGATTCTCATAGGTGTAGGAACCCTATTGTGAACCGTGCATGTAAGGGATCTAGGTTGCATTCTTTTTTTTTTTTTTTTTTTTTTTTTTTTTTTTGAGACGAAGTCTTGCTCTGTCACCCAGGCTGGAGTGCAGTGGCAAGATCTCAGCTCACTGCAGCCTTTGCCTCCCAGGTTCCAGTGATTCTCCTGCCTCAGCCTCCTGGGTAGCTGGGATTACAGGTATAGGCCACCACGCCCAGCTAATTTTTGTATATTTTGTAGAGACAGAGTTTCGCCGTGTTGGCCAGGTTGGTCTCGAACTCTTGATTTCAGGCGATTCACCTGCCTTGGCCTCCCAAAGTGCTGGGATTACAGGCATGAGCTGCCGCAACCAGTCGGTTGCGTTCTCTTTATGAGAATCCAGTGCCTGATGATCTAAGGTGGAACAGTTTCATCCCAAAACCACCCTCCCCACAAATTCTTTCATGGAGAAATTGTCTCCCAGGAAACCAGTTCCTGGTGCCAACAAGGTTGGGGGCTGCTGCCCTATAAAGGGTTTTGCAATTGTTGTCTTCTGTTCTAAGCTATGAGCTGTTTGAGGGCAAAAACTTTGGTTTATTCATCTTTGTGTCTCCAGAACTTAACACTGATGCTTAATAAATGCTTGTTGAGTGAATGATTGATCTTTTCACAAATAGTAATGGTGTTTATTTACAGCAATACATTTCTGGCATCTCTTTTATTTTTGCCTTTTCCTAAAGCAACAGAAAAAACATAGTTAATTTTACCTCTAAGGAATATAAACAGTATATTTACTAGTCCTATTCATGTATTTTCCTAATATTTTGAGAATTTGGATTAGGCCTTCTGGAGCCATGTGGCTCTCTGTGTCTCAAAGATTCTTTGGCAGATCTCTGTATGAGCATCAGTGACTGACTAACCATCTAAAGTCAATTTTTCAAACTCCTTGCTCATGGAAGCAAATACTTGGCAACTATCCTGACTGGTAGACTCACTAGCTAAAATCATTTCTAATGAGATTTCCTTAGGGATAATCCAGCTTTTGGTGATTTGGACTTTTTTTCAGAGATACTTTCATGAACCCCATCCTATAATCTAAAATCATCTTTGAATATCCCCTTTCCCAGCCTAAGGCCTTTAGCATGACAGCAGCTTAATGTTCCCCAACTCTGACTGATATTCAACTTGACATTTAGATATTGACATTCAGTCAGTACCTAAAATCAAGGCAAGAAAAGAGAAGTCCAAAGGCCTGAAGTATAAATTTATCAAGGCTTCAGGTTTTCTGGGAATTTTAATGAATAAGCACACAGTCACTCTGCTGTAGCCATAAAAATAACACTGTGAGTTTAAACTAAAATCAGCAACTTGGATCTCTTTTGTAGGAATTTCATTATTTTTTTAAATGCAGAAAAACTATTGGGAAATAATTTCTACAAGTTTAGGGACCCTTGAGTAGTGAATGTCTCAATCTATTTGGGCTTTTAAAAACTAAAATAGCTTATACTGGGTAATTTATAAACAATAGAAATTTAGTACTCACAGTTCTGGAGGCTGGGAAGTTCAAGACCAAGGTGCCAAAAGATTGAGTGTCTCGTGAGGACTCCTTCCTCACAGATGGTGCCCCCTATGTGTCCTCACATAGTAGAAGATAGGGAACAAGCTCCCTCATGCCTCTTTTTGTTTTGTTTAAAATACATGTATATATAGCACTATATATATATAGCGCTAGGATTGCAGGTGTGAGCCACCACGCCCAGCCTTGTGCCCCTTTTAGAAGGGCAGTAAACCCATTTATGGGGGCAGAGCCCTCATGACCAAATTACCTCCCAAAGACTCCACCCTTAATATTATCCCATTGAGGATAAAGTTTCAACATACGAATTTGGAGGAGGAGGCGTGGATCAGGGGGATATTCAAACATTCAGACCATAGTAGTAAGAATAGTTTATTTTCATTTTTTTATCTGTTATAGAGGGAGATAATAGCCAGAAGATATCTTCCTGACTGGTCAAGCAGATCTCTTACGTTCTCCTGTCTGTGTCAGAGGCATCCCACCATAGCTTAGTCATGTCATTCCCTTAACTGGGAGTGCTCTCTCTGTTCCTCTTTGTCTAGATATTTAAGTCTTATGTTATTTTTCCTTCAAGACTGAGCTGAAGCCTTCCATCCTGGACCAAGAAAATTCATTTCTATTCAGAACTATTATAATTTTAAATTTTTATTTGTTCATATTGGACTTTTTGTTATCAAAAAGCCCCAGATCTTTTTCATGTGAATTGCTCTCAAGCCACAAGACTCCTCTTCTATACTTTCACATTTTTTATTCTTTAATTTCAGTTATCTCTGACTTCAGATCTTTAGAATATTATATCCACCTCTCCACTTGATCAGCAGAAGGACATGACCCAGACCACAGGCTGGGCTGCTGGGGTGCGCATCCTGCTTGGTAATCTGATGCTGTGAGGCCACCTTCATGCCTTGGTCTTTCCCCTTGAACAAGCAACTGAAGCTGGAGCCAGTTGGATTATCACCACTGCATCCAGCTTTCACATCCATCCTGAAGGAGAGAATTCTACTGCTGGGTGTTGAATGAATCATTGGAGGTAGCTTAGGGAAAGTAGGTATGCACTGTTCTTTCTTGCCCTGCTTCCTCATGTAATACAGAGGCCATCTGGGACAATTATATTTCTTAGGTAAGCTAAAGTTAGCATATGTTGGGGTGATCAGACCCAACATGAGGCCATGGGGGCTACGAAGTCTGACAGAGTCAAAGGAATGAGAAAAGACAGGTTAAGAGTACATAAGGTGGGTCCAGGGGGCCAACGTTGGTATGGAGGCTGTGAAGGCCCCGAGCTCTGGAAGCCTACACTATTTATTGGTCATCAAAGAAGCAAGTGGTGAGGACATAAGGATGTGGAGATAGAAAGGTAGTAGTGCATCAAGTGTAGCTATGACGGTTTAGCATTTTCTTTGACGCATATAGAATATGCTCTGCTGCTTGAGATAATGGAGAACATGTTTACGAGCCTGGGAGAGCAACCGACAAGTCTGTGCACATTCCAGAGGCCACGAGGGGCTTCATGCCGTGAGCCCTGGATTCTATCCAAGCCACGAGGGGTTTTATGCTCTGGGCTTAGATTTGTGCCGCAGGGCAGCCTTCCACCCTTTGGCACAGAGCTTGGTGTTTCAAAGGCCACGAGGGGTTTTAGACCCTGGACCCCAGACATCTTCCAAGACTCTTTTATATTATGACAGACAAGTGGGTCCTGCCTTAGCTCTTCTACCAACAAGCATATATACTTGAAGGCCAGCAGTCAGGACTGGAGGCATGCACTAGGCAGGCAGACACATGAGGAGGGCTCTTACCATAGCTTGGATATCAGATTCCTGTGTTATTCTGGTGCTAAGAACAATCTTGTCCTATCAGGGTGTCCCTCAGTAACCTTACCTTCTAGGTCTTCATATAAGCAACAAAGTGAATTATATCCCATATAAAAACAGGAATAGAGACTATGGAACATCCCTAGAGCCTTCCTTTATATTAGTACCAGAAAAAATATTTTTTTTTGAGACAGGGTCTCTCTCTGTTGCTCAGGTTGGAGTGCAGGGGCACCATCATGGATCACTGCAGCCTCTGACTAACAGGCTCAGGTGATCCTCCCACCACAGCCTCCCAAGTAGCTGGGAATACAAGTGCATGCCACAACTAACACCTGGCTAATTTTTTTGTATTTTTAGTAGAGACAGAGTTTTGCCATGTGTGGCCCAGGCTGGTCTCAAACTCCTGGGCTCAAGCAAGTCCCCTAACTTGGCCTCCCAAAGTGCTGGGATTACAGGTGTGAGCCACTGAGCCCAGCCTATATTAGTATTAATCATATACTTTGGGTATTGCTATAGTATGAAAGTTTGTATCTCCTTCCCTACCTGCCCCCACCACCCCCACCCTCCCCGCAGATTCATATGTTGAAAGCTGACCCCCAGTGTAATGGTTTTAGGAACTGGGGCCTATTGGGAGATGATTAAGTCAAGAAAGCAGGGTCTTCATGAATGAGATTAGTGCCCTGACAAAAGACACCCCGGGGAGCTCCTTTGCTATTCCACCATTTGAAGATACACCAAGAAGACACAATCTATGGAACCAGGAAATAGGGCCTCACTAGACATCAAATCAGCTGGCACTTTAATCTTGGACTTCCCAACCTCCAGAACTATGAGAAGTAAATTTCAGTTGTTTATAAGCTATTCAGTTTATGGTACTTTGCCACAGTAGCCCCAATGAACTAAGACAGGTAATATTTGCTCTATCATGGTCTTTTTGTGCACATGCAGAATTCAGCTCTACTTCCAAAGTAAACTATGATATTCCATAAGTTCAGGTGCAAAATAATATTGGTAAACTGAAGAAATCTTGACCTAGTGGCTTATGTAAAGTGGTATCTCCTGAGTGTCCACGAACAGGCTAAAGTAGAAGTTTCTGCCTAGTAAATATGAGGTAAAGACAAAAATGTATCTGATCTTCTTTCCCTTGGTGAGGCCTAGCCCAGAGTGAGGACCTCGGGGGCTCACAGGGAGCACAGTGTGAGAGTGGGTGGGGCAAAAAATTTCAGGATCCAGAATAAAAGCAGTAAGCAAGAGAAAGGAGATCCAAGGTTCAAATCCAAGTCTATTAGGTACAAAGTAAAACTGGACTACTAAATAAATGTTTCACAACAAAAGACACATGAAGACAATAAAGCCAGAGAGGTTAAACTCTATGCTGGGGTGGAGTGAGGATGCTGCCAAAAAAAAGGAGGCAGGGCGGTGGCAAAGGGAAGGAGAGGTAGCTATTACTGAGGGCACCAGGACTTTTCACACTATGAAGGTTGATGGATAGTTTCAGTCACAATATTTCCCTAAAAACTAGAACTATAAAAAATAGAATAAACCTGTACATGAATATGTAGCTTTATTTGTAGTAGTTCAAAACTATAATCAGCCCAGATGTCTTTCAACAGATGAGTGGTTAAACCAACTGTGGTACATACATAGCATAGCATACTTAGCAATAGAAAAACAAGAGCCAACTATTAGTATGCAAAACAATTTTGTTGACTCACCAGGGAATTACTGAGTAAAAAAAAAAAATTCCAAAAGGTTACATACTGCATAATTCTATTTACACAACATTTTAAAAAGGTAGCATGTTATAGATGGTGGGCGAATTAGTGTTTGCCAGGAGTTAAGGACTCAGGGTGAAAGGGTGGGAGGGAGGTGAGTGTGGTTAGAAAAGGGCAAAGGGCCGGGCAAGATGGCTCATGCCTGTAATCCCAGCACTTTGGGAGGCCAATGTGAGCAGATCATTTGAGGTCTGGAGTTCGAGACCAGCCTGACCAACATGGTGAAACTCCATCTCTACTGAAAATACAAAAAAAAAAAAAAAAAAATTAGCCGAGCTTGGTGGCAGACACCCATAGTCCCAGCTACTTGGGAGGCTGAGGCAGGAAAATTGCTTGAACCCAGGAGGCGGAGATTGTAGTGAGCTGAGATCACGCCACTGCACTCCAGCCTGGGCAATAGAGCAAGACTCCATCTCAAAAATAAATAAATAAAAAGAAAGAAAAAGGAAAAACAAAGAAAAGGACAAGGCCAGAGATCCTCATGGCATTGAAACTGTTTCGCATCTTGGTTGTGGTGGTGGATGTGCAAACCTACACGGTGATAAAATTGCATAGCACTTTCCCCCACACATGTACAGGTAAAACTAGGGGAATATGAATAAGACTGGTGGATTGTATCTATGTCAGTATCCTGATTGTCTGTATACTACAGTTTTGCAAAATGTTACCATTGGAGGAAACAAAGCAAATACACAAGGGATTTTCTACATTATTTCTGCATGTGAACCTACAACTATCTCAACGAAAATTTCAATTAAAAAATTGGAGAGAGGCTAAGCATGGTGGCTCATACTTGTAAGTGCATACCAGCACTTTGGGAGGCTAAGGTGGGAGGACTGCTTGAGGCCAGGAGTTTGAAACCAGCCTGAGAAATATAGCAAGACCCAGCCCTTACAAAAAATGTTAAAACTAGCTAGGTGGGGTGACACACCTGTAGTCCCAGCTACCCGGGAGGTGGAGATGGGAGGATAGCTTGGGCCTGTGAGTTTGAGGCTGCTGTGAGCTGTGATTGCACCACTATACTTCAACCTGGGCGACAGAGTGAGAACCTGTCTCTCTTGGAGAGAGTTACAAAATTAAATGACTCTTGTTAAACCTAGAAGCAATTTAATAGAATTCAACATAACATACTTACATTGGGTGCCTGCTAAGTGACAGTGCTAAGTGCTGAGGAAATGCAGAAGGTCTGGTACCTTACCCCACGGCTTTCCTAGACAGAGAAAATCACACACCTGATTTCACTAAGGCTTCCTTTGCGAAGACAGTAAGGGACTCCGCCCTCATGTCTTGGGATACAGGAAGATGTGTATCTGACAGTCCCAGAGATGTACACAGTGAATACCGTAAAACTGGCTTAACCACAGGGTCTAACAATAACAATTGATGTCATGAAGTACTTCTGAAAGGGATTGGTAGCAATACCATTCCTCAAAAAAAGTGTTCAGTTTGTCTTAGGAATTTAAGAAGGTTGAAGACCAAAGGAAGATTCTCAGAGATCCATGTGCACATTTGGCAGAATAGAGTTTCATAGAGCGCTCCAGGAAATAAAGACCCTAGAAGCCTCTTGCTTTTGTCTACTGATGGGCTGGCACCATAATTACTCACACAACCTGCAGATGCCTGTCTGATAGTAGATGGAAGCTTGGATAGGTTGAGTCACATTATTTTCCTTTCCTCCTTGGCAAACAGACTGCATTTCCCAGCTCTTCTAGAAGCCAAGTGTGGCCACATGCCTGAGTTCTGTGAATTGTACACAGGCAAAAGCGATGTACTGTCACACACTGCATAACAACGTTTCAGTCAATGGGGGGATGCATATACCACGGTGATAATACTATATTATCAGATGATAATACTATATTTTTACTGTACCTTTTCTATGTTTAGATACACAAATGCTTACCACTGTGTTACAATGCCTGTAGTATTCAGTACAGTCAAATGCTGTACAGTTTTGTAGCCTGGGAGCAATAGGCTGTACCATCTAGCCTAGGTGTGTAGTAGGCCATGCCACCTAGGTTTGTGTAAGCACAATGACAAAATCACCTAAGGACACATTTCTCAGAACATATCCCCATCATTAAGTGATGCATGAGTATACTGCGTGTTTGGGGATGAACCTAAAAATTGTCTACCACTGGCTCATTCTATCTGCTGGCTGAATGCTAATATTCACGGTGACCTTGGAAGCAATGGGGCTCTGTTAGCCTGAGTCCCGGCGTGACTATAAGAGAGAACGTCTCTTGCCCCATCCTGACAGCCATTGCCCTGCATGAAGGTGACAGTTACTATGTTAAGTCACTGAAATTTGGGAATTTATTTATTACAGTAGCAGAAGTAACTGCATCTAGAACTACCTGAGAACACTCAGAATTACCCTCTTCTTCCTTTTTTTCCCCAAAACTGATGATATGGCTGAAACGAAATGATTTTATGGCAGAACCTTCCCCATTTAAGCTCTCAAAAAAAGTGGGCCTGTGGTTTCTGCCTCTGTGTTAAATGTTCAGCTTCTCACCTAGAGAGGTCTATTAGCCTAGTTTGATAATGGAACACTTACACATGTGTGTGTGTGTGTGTGTTTCTTTTTGTTTTTTGAGACAGGGCCTTGCTCTGTCACACAGGCTGGAATGAAATCATGTCACAGTGCAGCCTCAAATTCCTGGGCTCAGCAATCCTCCTGCCTCAGCCTCCCAAGTAGCTGGGACTACAGGTGCATGCCAGTATGCCCTACTAAGTTTTTATTTTTATTTTTTGTTGAGATAGGGTTTCGCTTTGTTGCCCAGTTTGGTCTCAAGCGATCCTCCTGCCTTAGCCTCCAAAAGTGCTGGGATTACAAGCTATTCTTGCTATTCCTTTTTTTTTTTTTTTTTTGAGACAAAGTCTTGCTGTCACCCAGGCTAGAGTGCAGTGGTGTGACCTCAGTTCACTGCAGCCTCCACTTCCCTGGCTTAAGCAATCCTTCTGCCTCAGCCTCCCAAGTAGCTGGGGCTACAGGCACACACCACCACAATGGGCTAATTTTTGTGTTTTTTGTAGAGACGGGGTTTCACCATGTTGCCCAGGCTAGGAGTTATTCTTGCTAGCTGCTTAGGTTAACAAAAATCTGGAATAAAATTTTTGGTCTCCAAAGTCAGCCTGAACATAAGCTGTGGAAATATCAGCTTCTCTGAAGCAGAACCAGAGGCGGCAGCTGAGGCCAGCAGCCATTCCATCTCAGGCTTAGGCCTGATGAGGAGGAAGGTAGGTTCCCAAGGCTTGTAGTTCTCGGTCTTTCAAATGGTGAAGGCGCTGATAGAGGCTGGAGGGGTATTGTGTGAAAAAGTATGAGAGATGGCATTTGGCCAGGGACTCAGGGCTCCAATATTCTGTTTAGGGGTACAGAATATTAAGAAAGAACTTTCTAGAATTTAGAGCCATCTGAAAATAGAATGAGTATTCTCTCATGATATGCCTTAATGAAGTGTTTAAGTAGAGATTGGCTTGCTCCAGGATGCTGGGTTGGGATGGTTCACTTGGGATATCTGTTGGAAGATGTTGCTGACACATTCTGACTAGGATAAAAATTAGACTAGATTAGTGGGTCTCAAACTTTCAGATGCACATCTGTGAGTGTTACAAGAAGTGATATTCTTGGACTCCACCTCTAAAGATTTGGATTCATTGGACAGAAGCCTCAGTAATTCTAAAACAGATAATTTAAAGAATATACTTTGAAATATGTTGGACTCTTATCTCTGAAGACTTTTGTACATTAAAAATTCATATTTATTACAATCTATATTTCATGGTATTCTTTAAAAAAAGGCAAAAATCTTAAGTATTATTATTCAATATAATATTACTTTAAAAAATTCAAGTTGTGGCCGGGCGCGGTGGCTCAAGCCTGTAATCCCAGCACTTTGGGAGGCCGAGACGGGTGGATCACGAGGTCAGGAGATCGAGACCATCCTGGCTAACACGGTGAAACCCCGTCTCTACTAAAAAAAGAAAAAATACAAAAAACTAGCCGGGCGTGGTGACAGGCGCCTGTAGTCCCAGCTACTTGGGAGGCTGAGGCAGGAGAATAGCGAGAATCGGGGAGGCAGAGCTTGCAGTGAGCTGGGATCCGGCCACTGCACTCCAGCCTGGGCAACAGAGCCAGAGTCTGTTTCAAAAAAAAAAAAAAATTCAAGTTGTGGCTGGGCATGGTGACTTATGCCTGTAATCCCAACACTTTGGGAGGCCCAGGCGAGAGGATAACTTGAGGCCAGGAGTTCAAGACCAGCCTGGATAAGACAATGAGACTGATGTGGTTTGGCTGTGATGCTATGCAAATCTCATCTTGAATCGTCAGTCCCATAATTCCCACATGTCATGGGAGGGTCCCAGTGGGAAGTAATTGAATCACTGGGGTGGGTCTTTCCGGTGCTGTTCTTGTTTTAGTGCATATAAGTCTCTCGAGATCTGATGGTATTATAAATGGGAGTTCTCCTGCACAAGCTCTTTCTTGCCCTTTGCCATGTAAGAAGTCCTTTTGCTCTTTCTTCATTTTCCACCCTGATTGTGAGGCCTCCCCAGCCATGTGGAACTGTGAGTCCACTAAACCTCTTTCCTTTATAAATTACCCAGTCTTGGAAGAGAACAGACTAATAAAGAGACCCTGTCTCTACAAAAATAAAAATAAAAAATAAATTTAAAATTCAACTTATTATATAGAAATTATAAGTTTTCTCCCACAGGAAGTTTTTCTAGGCTATTTTAACCTGAGTACAATTTTGGACATCTGGAAGTGGTATAACATGCATAGATTGGGACTTGTATTGAACAGGATTCAATTGCACACAATAGAATTCATTCTATATGAAATAATTTAACATAGGGGATTGGGTTCTAGGAAAGCCTGTAAAAGTAGTCACTGATCCTTAGGCTGAGCAGACAGGAACAAAATCCAGGCCTCAGAACCTCCCTATGCCTGAACGGGAAAGCCACCGCTGCAGCCTCTACAAATGTTAAATTAAGAAGCTGCTGTTGGTACTGCTGACTGCAGGAACAATTTTACCACTCCTGTAGTCCTCATTACAGGTACAGTAAGATGCCAAATCAGGAAATCACTGGCTGCAGAACCACCCTGTTCTGCCACCATCTGTGCTGTCAAGTAGATGGCATGTAACTTGGTTCTCTGCCGAAGTCTCACCTACATGGAAATGATTAGTGGAACTGTAGCTTCAGGAGAGTGTGAGATATGATATGTGGGTTTTTAGAAAAAGAAGTTCAGTGGCTTGCTACATCCAGCTTCTATCAGCTCTCAAAAGCCAAATGTTAGTCTCTGTACTCAAATCCATGTTTAGTGGTGTCCACTTTAGTAGTTTGAAATCAGCCATAGTGGGAGCGTTTATACTGCAGATATTGGCAAAAACTACAGAGCAAGGATTTTGCGAGAGAAAGGAGGAGGAGCCAGCATACCACTGAATAGTTAAGATGGTTGTTAAGTAAGACCATCCACAGTGATTGTCATAATTCTTTTTTTTTTTTTTTTTTTTGAGACGGAGTCTCGCTCTGTCGCCCAGGCTGGAGTTCAGTGGCGCGATCTCGGCTCACTACAAGCTCCGCCTCCCGGGTTCCCGCCATTCTCCTGCCTCAGCCTCCCGAGTAGCTGGGACTACAGGCGCCCGCTACCTCGCCCGGCTAATTTTTTGTATTTTTAGTAGAGACGGGGTTTCACCATGTTAGCCAGGATGGTCTCGATCTCCTGACCTCGTGATCCGCCCGTCTCGGCCTCCCAAAGTGCTGGGATTACAGGCTTGAGCCACCGCGCCCGGCCGATTGTCATAATTCTTTCTGAAACAGATGCTTTTAAACATTATGTAAATATCATAAACGGATTTATAGAAAGCACTTTGTCATTATATGTCAAGAGCCTTGACACGCTTGCATGTGAAAGGCTCGATTTTTGGAAGTAAACAATACAAACATATTTATTATGGCATTAATAATTGAAGCAAAAAGTTAGAAATAATATCTTGGTAGAAATTAAAAACAATATATTGGTACTCTAACAGCAGTGGATATTATGAATATGAAAAATAACACTTGCAAAGAAATTTCAATTGTGGTAAGTGATTATTGTTAAACTAAGTGAAAAAAATACAATTTTTTAAAAATTTTAAATAATCCAAAATGGGTTTTTAGAAAAGTAGAAAAAAGACTAGAAAAAATATCCCAAAATGTTAAGGTTAAAAATGGAAAGAATAGACAGGTTCCAGAGGAACATCAGAAAGACAATGGAATAGGAGTTTCCAAAGCTCAAGTCTCATAGAAAGGGAAATTCAGACAACCATTCATGCTCAGAAACACCTTGGCAAGAGCTAAGGAATGCAGGTGAGAGACCATGGCACCAGAGCAGAGCACAGAAATAAGAAAACATGCTCTGAAGAGAGTAGGAAAGACAGTTTCTCACATTACCCCTTCCCCAAGCCCATGTAGTACTGAAGAGAGATACCTTCTGTGTAGGGGAAGGAGAGTGAAGTGAGCACTCAGCTTTGCCATGGACCCCAGCACCAGACCAGCCCTCATGAACCCTGTCACTAAGTGACCGCCCCCACACCATGGACCCAGGGTATAAGCCTGTCCCAGCACCGGTTTTGTCCTTGAACCTAGGCTCTAGGCCCCCATGGCCCCATGCACTGTGCTGGCTGCCATAGCCTGAGTGTCCAGCCCAGCTCCTGTGTCCCCAGGTTCCATGCTTGGCCCCTCAAACCCAGGCTTCAGGCCTGCCCCTGCATACCCAGGTTCCAAGCTGCCCCAGTGCCAGGCCAGCTCCCACAGCCCCAGGATCCATGCTGGTCCCAAGGCCCTAGGCACCAGACTAGCACCAGTAGTGCCAAGCTCCACACTGCCCAACCACATGAATTCAAGCTCCAGGCCTGCTTCAGAGGACTCAAGCTCCAAGCACCAGGCCAGTCCAGCCAAGGACTCCAGCAAAAACTCAAAAAATCACAAAGGAAGATAGCACAAGAGGAAGAAAGGAGCAAAGGAACTATAAAACAATTAACAAAATGGCAGAAATCAATTAACAAAGTGGTAGTAGGCCCTTACCTATCAATAAATATTTTAAATGTAAATGGAGTAAATTCTTCAAGCAAAAGACAGAGGGTGGATGAATGCATAAAAAACCAAGACTCGATATAATGCCTACAACAGACTCACTTTAAGGACACACATAGGGTGAGAGTGAAAGGATGGAAAAAGGTTACCATTTTGGTTTTGGTTACCATTCTATGCAAATAGTAACCAAAAGATAGCAGGGTTGTTATGCTTATATTAAACAAAATAGATTTTAAGTCAAAAACTATTACAACAGAGAAAGATGGTTATGATACAATGATAAAGTGGTCTATTCATCAAGAAGATAAAATAATTATAAAGGTGTATACACTCAATATTGAGCACCTAAATATAGAAAGCAAATATTAACAGAATGGAAGGGAGAAATAGACAGAAATACAATAATAGTAGAGGACTTTAATATCTCCCTTTTAACAGTGGGTAGATCATCCAGACTGAAACTCAGTAAAGAAACAGCAGATTTGAACAACACTATAGATGAAATGCACCCAAAAGACATATACAGAATGTTCTAACAAACAGCAGCAGAATATACATGCTTTTGAAGCACACATGGAACATTCTCCAAGACAGATCATATGTTAGGCAACAAAACAAATCTTAACACATTTTAAGAAGATTGAAATCATTTTAAGTATCATTTCTGACCACAATGGTATAAAACCAGAAATCAATAACAGGAGAAAAATTTGAAAATTTACAAATATATGGAAATTAAACTACATACTCTTGAACATCCAGCGGGTAAAAGAAGAAATTAAAATATTTATCTTGAGGCCAGGCTCGATGGCTCACTCCTATAATCCCAGTACTTTGGGAGGCCAAGGTGGAGGGATCACTTGAGCCCAGGAGTTCCAGACCAGCCTGGCAACATACTGAGACTCCATCTCTACAAAAAATTAGAAAAAAATGAGCTGGGTGTTGGGGGGCATGCACCTATAGTTCCAGCTACTAGGGAAGCTGAGGTGGGAGGATCACTTGAGCCCAGGAGGTCAAGGCTACACTACTCTCCAGCCTGGGTGATAGAGTGAGACCCTGTCTCAGATAACAACAACAACAAAACAATAACAACAACAACAACAAAAAACAAATCTTGAGGCAACCAAAAATGAAAGAAACAAAACATACCAAAAGTTGCATACCAAGAATGCAACAGAAGTATTTTGAAGAAGGAAATTTATAACAATTAATGCTTACATTAAGATTAAAAACCTAATTTTACACCTCAAGAGAAACTAAAAAAAGAACAAACTAAGCCCAAAGTTAGCAGAAAGGAGGAAATAACAAAGATTAGAGCAGAAATAAATGAGAAACTAGAAAACAATAGAAAAGATAAACATAACTAAGAGTTGGTTTTCTTTGAAGATAAAACAAACCTTTCATTAGACTAATTAAAAAGAGAGAAGACTCAAATCAATTAAAAATAAAAGAAAACATTGCAACTGATACCCCTGAAAAACAAAGGATCATAAACAACTACTCTGAGCAATTATATTTGAACAAATTGGATAACCTAGGAGAACTGAATAAATTTCTAGAAACATACAACCTACCAAGACTAAATCATGAAAAAGTAGAAAATCTGAACAGACCAGTAACGAGTAAGGAGATTGAATCAGCAACCAAAAAACCTCACAACCAAGAAAAACTCAGGTCCTGATAGCTTCACTGATTAATTCTACCAAGTATTTAACAGTTTTTAAAATTTTTTGGCTGGGCATGGTGGCTCACATCTGTAATCCCAGCACTTTGGGAGGCCAAGGTGGGCAGATCACGAGGTCAGGAAATTGAGACCATCCTGGCTAACATAAAGAAACCCCTTGTCTACTAAAAAT
>NW_012121821.1:12816980-12854054 GCF_000951035.1 Colobus angolensis palliatus | reverse complement strand
AGCTGAGATCCGGCCACTGCGCTCCAGCCTGGGCGACAGAGCGAGACTCCGTCTCAAAAAAAAAAAAAAAAAAGAGTTACCACCATTCTATATCAAACTTTTCCAAAAAGTTGAAAATGAGCAAGTACTTCACTCAATTTATGAAGCCAGAATTACCCTGATACCAAAGCTAAGAAAAGATACAAGAAAAGGAAATTACACATCAATAACCCTGATGAACATTCTTAACAAAATACTAGCAAACCAAATTCAACAGCATGTTAAAAAGGATCACACACCATAATCAAGTGGGATTTATCCCTGAGATGCAAAGATACAAATCAATAAATGTGATATACCACATTAACAGAATGAAGCATAAAAATCCTGTTTTCATCTCAATAGAGAAAAACCATTGGAGAGCACTCAACATCTTTTCATGATAAAGGTATCTCAACAAATTACGGGGCTGGGCTCGGTGGCTCACGTCTATAGTCCTAGCACTTTGGGAGACCAAGGTGGGTAGATCACTTGAGCCCGGGAGTTCATGACCAACCTGGGCAACATGGGGAAATCCGGTCTCTAGATAAAAATTTTTTTAAGTTACAAAAATCAACAAATTAGGTGTAGCAGGAACATACCTCAACATAATAAAGACCATATATGACAAGCACACAGCTAATATTATACCCAATATTAAAAATCTAGAAGCTTTTCTTTATGATCAGGAACAAGACAAGGATGTTCACTTTCAGCACTTCTATTCAATTGAAAACAAAAAAAGGCATCCAAATTAGAAATAAAGAACAAAATGGTCTTTGTTTACAGACGACCTGATAACATATATAGAAAAAGCCCTGAAAACTCCTCCATCAAAAAACCTGTTAGAATAAACAAAATCAGCAAAGTTACAGGATACAAAATCAACATGCAGAAAGTAGTTGCATTTCTGTACACTAACCAGAGCTATTCAAGAAAGAAATTAAGAAAACAATCCCCAGGCCTATAATCCCAGCACTTTGGAAGGCTGAGTTGGGAGGATTGCTTGAGCCCGGTAGTTCAAGACCAGCCTGGGCAACATAGTAAAACCCTCATCTCTACAAAAAATAAAAATAAATTTGCTGGGCATGGTGGTGCACACCTGTAGTCCCATCTACTCAGGAAGCTGAGGAGAGAAGATTGCTTGAACCTGGGAGGTTCAGGCTGCAGCGAGTCATGTTTGTGCCACTACACTCCAGCCTGGGCAACAGAGAGAGACCCTGCCTGTAGTCCCAGCTAATTGGGAGGCTGAGGCAAAAAGATTGCTTGAGCCCAGGAGTTCAAGGTTGCAGTGAGCTGTGATCACACCACTACACTCCAGCCTGGGTGACAGAGTAAGACTCTGTCTCGAAACAAAATCCAACCAACCAAACAAAACCATTTAGAAAGAAGTTTAATCAAAATGAAAGAGAGTACACTGAAAACTATAAAATATGTATGAAAATGAAGAAGACATAAATAAATGAAAGGCTATATTCCATGATCATGGATTGGAAAAATTAATATTGTTAAAAAGTCCGTTCTACCTAAAATAATACAGATTCAATCTATCTCTATAAGAATTCTAATGGCATTTTCCAAAGAAATATAAAAAACAATCCTAAAATTCATAGTCAAAGGAATTTTGAGGAAGAAGAATGAAGTAGGAGATATTACACTACCTGATTTCAAAATAGACTACAAAGCTATGGTAATCAAAATGGTATGGTACTGGAATAAAAACAGACATAGAGACCAATGAAACAGAATAAAAAGCCCAGAAATAAATCCATGTATTTGTGGTCAATTGATCTTTGACAAAGGTGCCTAGAACACACAATGGGGAAAAGAGAGCTTCTTCAATAAATCATGATGGGAAAACTGAATACCTACATACAGAAAAATAAAATTGGACCCTTATCTCCCACCACATGCAAAACTTAACTCAAAATATATTAAAGAGTTAAACATAAGACCTGAAACTGTAAAACCGCTAGAAGAAAACATGAGTGGAAAGCTGACATTGGTTTGGACAATGATATGAACAAAGGCATATGAATATTGCTTTGGACAATGATATGAGCAAAACCATATGAATATGACCTCAAAAGCCTAGACAACAAAAGCAAAAATAGTAAATTGCATCAAACTTAGAAGCTTCTGCACAGCAAAAGAAGCAATCAACAGAAAGTAGAGATAACTATGAAATAGGAGAAAATATTTGCAAACCATATATCTGAAAATGGGTTAATATCCAAAATATATAAGGCATTCGAACACCACCACAAGCAAGAAAACAAATGACCAGTTTAAAAAATGGGCAAAAGACCTGAATAGGGATTTCTCAAAAGAACACATACAATTAGCCAAGGGGAATATGAAAAACAGCTCATCATCATGAATCATCAGGAGAATGCAAATTGAAACCACAATGAGATATTACCTCACAGCTGTTAGAATGGCTATTATCAAATAACAAGTGTTGGCAAGGATGTGAAGAAAAGGGAATACTCGTATACAATTAGTGGAAATGTAAACTGGTATAGCTATTATAGAAAATAGTACAGAAGTTCCTCAAAAAATTTAAAATAGAATTACAATATGATCTAGCAATCTCACTTCTGGGTATATATACAAAGGAAATGAAATCAGTGTGTTGAAGAGATATCTGCACTTCTGTTTATTGCAGCATTATTTACAATAACCAAGATATGAAATCAAGCTAAGCATCCATCTGTGAATGAATGAAGAAAATGTGATATATATATATATATATACCTTTACACACACACACACACACACACATATACAATGAAATATGATTCAGCCTTAAAAAGGAAGGAAATCCTGTCATTTAGGACAACATAGGTGAATGTGGAGGACATTATGTTAAGTGAAATAAACCAGGCACAGAAAGAAAAATAAATATGGACTCTAAATCTCACTTATACATGGAATCTAAAAACGTCAAACTTACAAAAGCAGAGTAGAATGGTGGTTGCCAGGCACTGAGGGATGGGGAAATGAGGAGATGCTGGTAAAAGAGAACAAAGTTTTAGCTCTAGGATGAGTTAAGTTTTGGAGGTCTAATGTACAGCATGATGACTGTGGCAAATAATATTGCATTGTATACTTTTTTTTTTAGACAGGGTCTTGCTCTGTCACCCAGGCTATAGTGTAGTGGTGCCATCACAGCTCACTGCAACTATAACCTCCCCGGCTCAAGTGATCCTCCTACCTCAGCCTTCTGAGTAGCTAGGACTACAGACACGCCACGTGGCTAATTTTTGTAGAGAGAGTATTTCACCATGTGGCCCAGCAGGTTTAGAACTCCTGGGCTCAAGGGACCCTCCTGCCTTGGCCTTCCAAAGTGCTAGAATTACAGGCATGAGCCACCATGCCCTCAAGAGTAGATCTTAAGTGTTCTCACCACACACACACACACACACAATGTGAGGTGATTAGCTTGATTGTGGTACTCATTTACAATATGTACATATATCAAAATATTATACTGTATGCTTAAATATATACAATTTTTATTTGTCAATTATACCTCAAAAAACCTGGGGAAAAAAATGGAAAGAATACATTCAACAAAAATCCATATCACTTCACCTAAATCCAGAACTGCCCCACACGTTAGAGGTCTCCTTTGCTTGCCCCCAGCCTTGCCATCCCCAAGGGCTGGGGAATATTCTGGCTGACAGGCATGTCCATCTGGGGCTCATCTCCCACCTCTCCTTGTTATGTTTATTTCATGATTCAGATATCCTAGAGTACAGAATCTCTGCTACTTTCATCTTTCTGGAGTCTGCTTACCTGAGGTTAGACCATTCACTATGCACACTTCTAGACCAAAAGGTGGCCAAGGACCAACTGTGGGAGTGGGAGTGGGGAACTGTAGTATGGATGGTGTTTGAACACATGAACTGGGGTGTCCACACACATGTGCAGGATGGACCGAGGGCTAGGAGAAGGGAAACCCAGCTCCAGGCCAGATGACTGGAGGCTGGCTCTCCTTGCATTGCTGTGGGCTAGCATAAAACTTGCAGGAGTTTGCAAATTTTAAATGTGATCTTGGCTTCTAGGTTATTATGAAGATATGTGGTCAAAATAACAGTACATCTTTTTTTGTTTTGTTAACTTGCCTTATAAAACTTTAAGTATTTAGGCACATGGCTGAATAGTAGTCTCCATTTGCATTTTTGTCCCAACCATGGCAAGAGTTAGGAGAGGATGGCTTGGATACACTAATTGGATACACTAATTGTCAACATTTTTCCACGTTTGCTTTCTCTGTCTGTCTGTCTACCTCTGACCTGCCTATGTAGCAATGTGCCTCTTTTTAAAGTTGAGCCTAGCCAGGTGCAGTGGCTCATGTCTATATTCTCAACACTGTGGGGGCCCAAGATGGGAGGATCACTTGAGCCTAGGAGTTGGAGACCAGCCTGGGCAACATAGTGAGACCTTATCTCCACAAAAAATTGAAAAATTAGCTGGGTATTGTGGTGTACATCTGTGGTCCCAGCTACTCAGGGGGCTGAGGCAGGAGGATCACTTGAGCTTGGGAGGTCTAGGCTGCAGTAAGCCATTGTCGTGCCACTACACTCTAGCCCGATTGACAGAGCGAGACCCTGTCTCTAAGTAAATAAATAAATAAAACTGAACCACTTGAAAGTATATTGCAGACATCATGAGACTCTATCTCCAAGTACTTCACCATGTGTTTTCTAAGAGAAAGGACATTCTTTTTTATAATCACAATTCTATTATCACACCAAAGTAGTCTTATGTTAACATAATAAAATTATCTAATATCTAGCCAATGTTCAAATCTTCTCCATTGTCTTTAAAATGCCCTGTTGAGGGTATTCCTTGTTTTCTGTTTTTTAAATCTAAGATCCAATCAAGAATAACCACCAAAGTTGTTTTTTGTGTTGTATATAATAGTAATGACATTAGGAAATCACCAAAAAACCCTTTCTCTTAAATAGAGGTCAGGTCAGATTGCTTAGTGTAATTGGTGATGATGTTAATACACTAAATACATTATACTGAAATAGAATGCAATGTCTTCAAAATTTTAAGGGATGAGGGGAAAATAAATGCCAACTGCCTTCAAGCTTCGTTGTATACTTTTTTCCCTCCATATTGTTATTCCTAAATGATATGTAGCTGCTTTTCTTTCTGTAGGCTTCTATTATGACTTACCTTTGGCCTAAAATTTAGAGGAAAAATGGGAATTTCAAATGAGGGAATTTTTGTAAGGAAAACTTTAAGCAGGTTGTGTTCACATGTTTTTAATTTGCAAAAATTTAAACTTTTGCACATTTGCAAATCCTTTGCAATGTTAAACACTGATTTTTCTCACCTCTCTCGGCCAGATATTTCTTTTTCAATGTCTTCATGTGCACAGTAAATCATTGATGTTTGTGAAAACTCAGTCATTTCCTGTTAGCTCATTTATTTTTGTGCCAACATACTGTAATATTATAAGCATAGGGCTATATCTGTCTTGTAAAATTTTATTCAAGAATAAAAAGATATGCAGATAAGTAAATGGTTTTTTAAATCTCATTATAGACTATGTCTTCTATACATTTGTTATTTTCCCAAGTGCCCATTATAGTGTTCTACACATACTTAAGATTGTTGACTGGCCGGGCATGGTGGCTCATGCCTGCAATCCCAGCACTTTGGGAGGCCGAGGTGGGCAGATCACGAGGTCAGGAGATCAAGACCATCCTGGCTAACATGGTGAAACCCCAGCGCTACTAAAAATACAAAAAAAAACTAACAGGGCATGGTGGCAGGCACCTGTAGTCACAGCTACTCAGGAGGCTGAGGTAGGAGAATGGCGTGAACTCAGGAGGCGGAGCTTACAGTGAGCCGAGATTGCGCCACTGCACTCCAGCCTGGGCAATAGAGTGAGACTCCGTCTCAAAAAAAAAAAAAAAAAAAAGAGATTGTTGACTAACAAAAAATCAAAACGAACAAAACTAAAATAAAATAAAAATAAAAATAATGTTCTTAACAGGAAACACACGAAACAGATGAACTTTGGGTGTTAGAGATCAATGTTTCTAGATATTCATTTGGGAATCATATATATATATATATGTGTGTATGTATATATGTGTGTATTTTATAAGGAGGTTTTCTCTGTTGCCCAGGCTGGAGTGCAAGGGCGCAATCTCGGCTCACTACAACCTCTGCCTCCTGGATTCAAGTGATTCTTTTGCCTCGGCCTCCCGAGTAGCTGGAACTACAGGCATTAGCCACCATGCCCAGCTACTTTTTTTTTGTATTTTTAGTAGAGATGGGGTTTCACCATGTTGGTCAGTCTGGTCTCAAACTCCTGACCTCAAATGATACACCTGCCTTGGCCCCCCAAAGTGCTGGGATTACAGGAGTGAGCCACTGTGCCCAAACTATATTTTTATTTATTTGTTTATTTTGAGATGGAGTCTCACTCTGTCACCCAGGCTGGAGAGCAATGGCGTGATCCCTGCTTACTGCAACCTCTGCCTCCCGGGTTCAAGCGATTCTCCTGCCTCAGCCTCCTGAGTAGCTGAGATTACAGGCACCTGCCACCACACCTGGCTAATTTTTGTATTTTTAGTAGAGATGGGGTTTCACTGTGTTGGTCAGGCTGGTCTCGAACTCCCGATCTCAAGGGAGCCTTGGCCTCCCAAAGAGCTGAATTTACAGGTGTGAGCCATTGCACCCAGCCTCCAATATATTTTTATTTGAACCCAATAATCCATTGGAAACTTTGACACCTTTGAGTATTTATAAGACTGCAAGAAAATAAGAAAATAAGTTAAAAGGTCTTTTCAAACAAAATCTTGTATCTTTAAAGATTTTCAGCTTCAAATGATTTTCTTATTTTAAAGCTATAAATAAATGTCAGAAGACAATATGGCTTAAAATAAAACATTTCTATATATAAACAGGCTAATCTTCTCTTATCACTTGAAACCATTTTTAGGAAATACAGGAAACAATGAAAGATGAGGCACATCACAGAACTTGAACATTGCTTTTTACATAATGTTTTTCTCTCTGGTTTATTTTCTTCTTTTCCACTCACCTTTCCTTAGAGTGTCCACACTATCCAACAATGGCTTCAGCCAGGGTCAATAACCACATTTGCTTCGCTTGTGCCTCAGAGTCTTCCATCACAATGGGTGTGAACGTCCTCCCTCTCTCTCATCGACTGTTACTTATTGGTTCATGTCTTCCACGCCTGTCTGCCCCTTATTCATTTCTGTCTGCTCCTCTTCCCTCTGTCATAGCAGTTCCTGAAATCCTGCTTTCTCTGCAAGTTTTCCTTGCATTACCCTCATCTGCCTCAGATCACTCCATTAGATAATGTCAACTTTTATATATATTTAATATGACTTTAAATTTTACTCAATAGTTTGCAGTTGTTCTCAAACCATGCTCATTGACGGCCACCCACTTCCGCGCACAATCCATTTGGATCCTAATTTCTAGGAGAAAACTAGTGGCATCTTTTTTTCTAGAACTGCAATGCCCAGTACAGTAGCCATTAACTATTTAGTTTCATATATTTAAATTTTAAATAATTAACACTAAATAAAATAAGTTGGCCAGGCACGGTAGCTAATGCCCGTAATCCCAGCACTTAGAGAGGCCTAGGTGGGAGGATCACCTGAAGCCAGGAGTTCAAGAGCAGCCTGATCAACAGGCGAAAACCCATCTCTTCTAAAAATACAAAAATTAGCCAGGCACGGTGGCAGGCACCTGTAATCCCAGGTACTCGGAAGGCTGAGGCAGGAGAATTGTTTACTTGGAGGCAGAGGTTGCAGTGGGCCAAGACTGTGCCACTGTCCTCCAGCCTGGGCAACAGAGTGAGACTCCATCTGAAAACAAACAAACAAACAAACAAACAAGATAAATTAACATTAAATAAAATTAAGAATTCAGTTTCTCATTTGCATTAGCCAGATTTCAAGTGTTCAATAGCCACATGTGGCTAGTTGCTATCATGTCAGACAATATAGATACAAAATATTTCTATCATTGCAGAGGGTTCTTGCTGGGGCTCAGAAAATCATACCCCAAAGCATGGCACTTTGACATGGGGAGTACTTTAAACTAAAAATAGCCTCAGAACCAAGGTCTCTCTGAACTCCTCCTGCCCTCCAGCCCATCCCACAGGGACAAGCTTTCCCTGAAGTTTCTTTATCTGACAAAGAAAGCTCCCCCAGAAGGAATGCAATTGTCTTGAGCCTTGTCCCTATAACCTCGTAGAACAGGGATGATTAACTCACAGGAAAGAAAACTAGTTGTAACACCAGACCTAAAACCCAGAGGAATTTTTTTCCTAGGCTATTTGTCTGTTCTTTGGACCCATTCATCTCTCCTAAAAATCACTTATTTTTTCTCTAAAGTGCCTACAGTCCCCACTTCTCTCTCCCTATTGAGAAGGTTATTTAAGCTTCTGAATCTCATTGGATTATTGGACAGCCATGTTCCTGTGATGTCACTGTGCATGTAATAAACTTGTATACCTTTTCTCCTGTCAATCTACTGTTAGTTTATTTCAACAGCCTCAGTTACTAAACCTCCAGAGGGAAGAGAGAAGGTTATCTCACTACTACATTCTACTGGACAGCACTGTTCTAATATTCCTCAGAATACCTATTATAGCTCTCTGTTTACAAAACACAGTCAACACAGGAGTAATCAGTGTAGAACACATAGCATTACTGATAAGATGACTGTTACTAAGATCAAGAGATGTCACATCTATGAAATACCATAATTTTATAAATAACCGAATTAAATAGCAAAGATGATATTTAATCAAAGACAAAAGTCAGCTGTGACTCTATTTATTATAAAACTGACCATGGGGTGCTTCATATTTATTAGTGAGTGAATTAGATTGGTCACTAAGTAGCCACACATCATTGATATTTGACCTATCTTGTCAAGAGACACTTTAATTTTCATAGATGTGTAAGTCGGAGGTTTGGCTCTCCACTGTGTACCTCCAGATAATAAATCTTTTTCTCTTTTGGCCTCACTGATATAGAAATGGAAATAAGTTTACTAAAATCTCTGAGATTCAGTTTGTATATGCTACAAGGGAGTGAGGAAATAAAACCAATGATAATACTTTGACTTTTTTATGTGCCCCAGAAAGACATTTGCACAGCTTCAAATGCTCTGAATACTGGAATTTTAACATCCTGAAATAAGATTACTATGTCTGCAGTTGTGTCAATATTCAAACTGGTAAAGAATGGTGTCATTTTTAGACTTGAAGGTCATCACCTAAATCCAACAACAAATGACAATGGAACGTGAAACCACGTCAGTCATGAGGATTTAGTTAATCTATGTCTGCCCTTTGTGGTTAGTTTTGAGCACATGAGTGTCTA
The DNA here is from genome assembly GCF_000951035.1 of Colobus angolensis palliatus. Classification (NCBI taxonomy): domain Eukaryota; kingdom Metazoa; phylum Chordata; class Mammalia; order Primates; family Cercopithecidae; genus Colobus; species Colobus angolensis. Next base: position 12,844,638 of record NW_012121821.1, on the reverse strand, counting down.
AAACTTAGTTCCTTTGTCCACGCTACCATGTGTGTATCTAAAATAAAAATAAGCATAATGAAGGAAAGTACATTCTGTCATCAATATACATACCTGGAGAGTTCAGTAGCAATAAATGCAAGACCCTAACTCACTGAGGGCCTTTTTAAAGTATATAAAGAGACAAGTATTTATATAAGTCTTCATTGCTAGACCACAGTGTATTCTCAATGTATTATAATAATATTATTGTAACTTTAAGAGGGGTAATGTTTGGTGCTCATTGAGTAACAAGAGAAGAACCAGGCCAGGCACAGTGGCTCATGCTTATAATCCCAGCACTTTGAGAGGCTGAGGTGAGCAGATCACCTGAGGTCAGGAGTTCAAGACCAGCCTGGCCAATATGGTAAAAGCCCATCTATGCAAAAATACGAAAATTAGCTGGGCATAATGGCGGGTGCCTGTAATCCCAGCTACCCAGGAGGCTGAGGTAGGAAAATCGCTTGAACCCGGGAGGCGGAGGTTGCAGTGAGCTGAGATCGCGCCATTGCACTCCAGCCTGGGTAACAGAGTGAGATTCTGCCTCAAAAACAAAAACAAAAACAAAAAAAACCCCAGCAACAATGGTAGAGATTCTGATGGCAAACATCTGTTTAGTGCTTTGTCTGTGTAGGCTCTGTGATAAGCACTTTACATACATTAATTCTCCTAACAACCCTATGACGTAGTTACTATTCCTATCATTCCCATTTTACTGACAAAGAAACTGTGACAGGGTTACTGTTATGGGCTAAATTGTATCCCTTCATAATTCATATGTGGAAATCCCAATCCCTAGTACCTCAGAACATGACTATATTTGGAGATAGGGTCTTTAAAGAGATAATTAATTTAAAGTGAGATAATTAGGGTGGTCCCTAATCCAATATGACTGGTGTCCTTATAAGAAGAGGACATTTGAGTTTTTTCTGTTATTTCATTTTTATTTATTATTATTATTATTATTATTTGAGCGGAGTTTCGCTCCTGTTGCTCAGGCTGGAGTGCAATGGTGCCATCTTGGCTCACTGTAACCTCTGCCTCCCGGGTTCAAGTGATTCTCCTGTCTCAGCCTCCTGAGTAGCTGGGATTACAGGCACCCGTCACCACGCCTGGTTAAGTTTTGTATTGTTAGCAGAGATGGGATTTCACCATGTTGGCCAGGCCAGTCTCGAACTCCTGACCTCAGGTGATCTGCCCGCCTCGGCCTCCCAAAGTGCTGGGATTACATGTATGAGTCACCGCGCCAGGCCTGAAGAGGACATTTGGACCAAACATGTACAGAGGAAAAACCATGTGAAGACATTGGGAAAAGATGGCCATCTGTAAGCCAAGGAGAAGAGGGGCGTCAGGAGGCATCAACCATGCCAGCACCTTGACCGTGGACTTCTAGCTTCCAGAGCTCTGAGAAAATACATTTCTCTTATTGAAGCCACTTAGTCTGGGGTGCTTTGTTAAGGCAGCTCTTAGCAAACTAATACAGTCATTTATTTAACCATTATTTACTAAGTGTCTACAACATACTGATACTGGCCTAAGAGCTTCCTTGCCTTCATGGAATTTACCATGTAGTGGTGAGAGATGTAGGTGAGGAAAAAAATAATTTTTATTTCTACCCTGTATATTCTTAGTTGGGGCAAATTCTTGGTTAACAAGAGAAAAAAATAAGTAAGTTTATAAACTTGTGGGGTTTTTTTTGGTTTTTGTTTTTGTTTTGTTTTGTTTTTTGAGATAGGGTCTCACTCTGTTGCCCAGTCTGGAGTACACTGGTGTGATCATAGTTCACTGCAGCCTTGAATGCACAGGCTCAAGTGGTCTTCCCAGTGCAGACCCCTGAGTAGCTGGAACCATGACTGGCTACTTTTTTATTATTTTTTTTTAGTAGAGATGGAGTCTCAGTATGTTGCCCAGGCTGGTCTCAAATTCCTGGGCTCAAGCATCCTTCCACTTTGGCCTCCCAAATTGTTGAGATTACAAGTGTGAGCCACTGCACCTAGCCAACTTAGGTATTTTATATATGCATGGGAAATACCTAGAGAAATGAACAAGTCTCACAGAGGTATCTTTGAATTCAGAATTAAATATCATTGTCTGCTGGAACAAAGAAATAAGGCAGTTGGGGGAGCCATTATGGAGGGATAACCAGGAAAAGCACAGTAAACACGGGTCAGGTTTGTTGGTGCCTTTTCCATTGATAAGAATCTCCAGTGGTTTAGAGTCACTCTTCTCTTCATGGTACAGAAAGAGACACCCTTAGAAATGGAGGTTGTCTTTATAGATGTAAATTTTCTTTCTAAAAGGGTAACTTTTACTCTGTTTTTAGAGCTCTTCTTCTGTCTGCTGTTTCTCAAAATAATCAGCTCAAAATAATCTGTATGCCAGAGAGGCATATTTTGGGGTGGTATATCGTGGTCTCCTAAGGAGACAAAAAAATAAACAACATAAACACATCAATTATATGAAAAGTTTGAAAGTGATAAGTGATAGAGAAAAGTAAAGCAATAAAGAAGGAGAGGGTTCTGTGAATGTGCTTGTGGGGGGGTGCAATTTCAAGCATAGGATGATGGACAGGGCAAGCCTCACTGAGAAGGTGATTTCTCAGCAAAGGTCGAGGGAGAGGAGAGAGAGACCCACACCAATGCCTGGCCAGAGAACATGGCAAGAAGAGCAAACGCCAAGTTCAGAAACCCTGAGGAGGTACCTGGAGTTTTGCAGACAGTGTGGAGGCCCCTGTGGGTGGAAGGAAGTCAGCATGGAGCGGGGGAGCCCGAGAAGAGGTCAGGGATGTAGGAGGAAGAACCGGATCCTGTGGTCCTGGCAGACATCAGCTTTGATGGAACTGAGAAGTCTTAGGAGGGGTTGTTGTTGTTTTAGCAGTGTTAGGTTCACAGCAAAATTGAGAGGAGGGTACAGAGATTTTCCACAGGCTATCTGCCCCTACACATACATAACCTCCCCATATCACAACCCCCTACCAGGCTGGTACATTTGTTATAATTGATGAACCTACATTGACACATCAGTAGCACCCAAAGTTCATAGTTTATATTAGGGCTTACTCTTGGTGTTGTACACTCTATGAGTCTGGAAAAATGACCTGTAATCCGTCACGTTATGTCAAACACAGTATTTTAACTGCCCTAAAAATCTTCTGTGTTCTGCCTCTTCATTCATCCCTCCCCACAAATCCCTGGCAACCACTGATCTTTTCTTGGCTCCATAGTTTTGCCTTTTTCAAAATGTTATATAATTGGAATCATACAGTTTGTAGCCTTTTCAGATGGTCTTCTTTTATTTATTAATGTGCACTTAAGTTTCCTCCATGTCTTTTCATGGCTTAATAGCTCATTTCTTTTTAGGAGTGAGTGATACTCATTGTCTGGATGTATCACAGTTTATTTATCCATTCACCGATAGAAGGACATCTTGTTTTCTTCTATGTTTTGGCAATTATGAATAGAGCTGCTATAAAAATCTGTGTGTAGGTTTTTGTGTGAACATACGTTTTCAACTTTGGGTAAATATCAAGGAGCGTGATTGTCGGATTTCACGGTAAAGAGTGTGTTTAGTTTTCTAAGAGACTCCCAAACTGTCTTCCAAAATGGCTGCATCATTTTGCATTCCCACAAGCAATGAATGATTGCGGGGATTATTTGATAAGTTAGAAAGTGATGAGTGATGTGGAGAAAAATGTATCTTGTTGCTGCACATCCTTGCCAGCATTTGGTGTCGTCCGTGTTCTGAATTTTGGCCAACCTAATAATATGTAGCGGTATCTGATTTGTCATTTTAATTTGCATTTCCTTATAATATATATGATGTAGAGCATCTTTTCATATGCTTATTTGCCATCTGTATGTAGTCTTTGGTGAGGTGTCTTTTAATGCCTTTGGCTCATTTTTAAATTGGGCTTCTTGTTTTCTTATTTCTGAGTTTTAAGAGTTTTGTTTATATTTTGGATAACAGTCCTTTCTCAGATATATCTTTAGCAAATATTTTTATTGGTAAGGTTTTGAACAGAGACATAATATGATCTGACTTTTATTGTAAAAATATTATCTGGGGCTGGCACAGTGGCTCATGCCTGTAATCCCAGCACTTTGGGGGGCCAAGGTGGGTGGATAACCTGAGGTCAGGAGTTTGAGAGCAGCTTGACCAACATGGTGAAACCCCGTCTCTATTAAAAATACAAAAATTAGACAGGTACAGTGGTGGGCACCTGTAATCCCAACTATTTGGGAGGCTGAGGCAGGAGAATCGCTTGAACCCAGGAGGTAGATGGAGGTTGTAGTGAGCCGAGATCACGCCTCTGCACTCCAGCCTGGGCGACAGAACCAAACTCCCCGCCCCCTGCCAAAAAAAAAAAAAATATATATGTATGTAAAATATTATCTGGATGTTAAATTGAGAATAGATGATATTTTGGTGGACAGAGGATGAGGTGCTGGTAGGCTAGGGCAGAAACCAGGGCGATGGTTTAGGAGGCTGATATAGTTTGGATGTGTGCCCGGCCCAAACTCATATTAAACTATAATCTCCAGTGTTGGAAGAGGGGCCTGGTGGGAGGTGATTGGATCATGGGGGCGGTTTCTCGTGAGTGATTTAGCACCATTTCTCTTGGTACTGTCCATGCAATAATGAGTGAGTTCTCATGAGATCTAGTCATTTAAAAGTATGTAGCCCATCCCCCCTCACTCTCTGGTTTTACCATGTGATGAGCCTGCTCCTCCTTCGCCTTCCACCATGGTTGGAAGCTTCCTGAGGCTTCCCCAGAAGCATGTGCTGCTATGCTTCCTGTACAGCCTGCAGAACCACAAGCCAGTTAAACCTCTTTTCTTTATAAATTACCCAGTCTCAGGTATTTCTTTAGAGCAATGCAGGAACAGCCTAATACAGAGGCTATTACCATAACCCTGGAGCTCTGGAAACTGTTAACAATACATGGGAGAGCAATGAGAGGGTCTTGAGCCAGAATAGTTGCACTGGAAGTGAAGAGAACCATCAGATTCTGGTTATATTTTGGAGGCAAAGTCCATAGGATTTGCTAATAGATTGTACATGAGATAGAAAGATAAGAGTAAGGATGACCAATGACCAACAGGAAGAGTGAGGTTAGCATTAACTGAAGAGGAAGACTTAAAGAGGAGCAGGCTTAGTAGAATCAGGAATTCAGTTTTGACATGTTGCACTTGACAGGACTCTAAGACGTCTGTGACAGGCAGAATAATGGCCCCCAAAGGGGCCATTCAAGGTTCTAATCTCTGAAACCTGTAAATATGTTTGGTTACATGGCAAAGGGGAGTTAACACAGCAGATAGAATTAAGATTGTTGATTAGCCGACTTTAAAATCAGGAGATTTTCCTGAATTATTCAGGTATATCCCAATGTAATTGTAAGTCTTTAAAAGTGGAATAAGGAGACAGAGAAGTTGGTATCTCCGAGAGATGCAATGTGAGAAAGACTTGGCTGGCCATCTTTGGCATTGAAGATGGAGGGTGCTACAAGTGAAGGACTGCAAGCAGCCTCTAGAAGCTGAAAAGAAAATGTATTCTCCCCTTGAGCTTCAAGAAAGGAATGCAGACCTACTGACATCTTGACTTTAGCTCAGTGAGATCGATTTTGGACTTCTGACCTCTAGAATTATAAGATAACAAATGTGTGTTGTTTTAATCCACTAAGTTTGTGACAATTTGTTGCAGCAGCAATAGGAAAATACAACATCCAAATGGAGATACCTGGTAGGTAATTGGATATACAAGTCTGGATTTTGGGTAGAGGTCCAGGTTAGAGACACACATTTGGGAGTTACCAGCATATTGATGATTCTTAAAACCAGAAAACTGGATGAGATCATCAAGGAAGTTGTGAGGAGAGGAGAAGAGAAGAGGAGGGGAGGGGAGGGGAGGGGAAAAGTGTGAAAACGGTTCTGGAAGACTTTGATATTGAGAGATCGGGAAGATGAAAAGGAAACAGCAAAGGAGACCTAGACACAGCTGGTGGTGTAGAAAGAAACCTGGCCAATGTGTTATATGGAAGCCAGGTAAAGAGAGTGTTTCAAGGAGAAGGGAGTGATGACACATGTCAAAAGCTGCTGATGGGCCAGGAAAGGTGAGGATGGGGAATGAATTGCCAGATTTAACAATGGAAAGTTACTGGCGGCCTTGACTAAAGCAGTTTGGGCAGAGTAATGGGGGGCTAAAACCTTTTGGAGTGAGTTTTACTAAGAATGGGAAAAACAGAATTGAAGACAGTGAGTATTGACCCCTTTTAAAAAGAGTTTTGGGCCGGGCACGGTGGCTCAAGCCTGTAATCCCAGCACTTTGGGAGGCTGAGACGGGTGGATCACGAGGTCAGGAGATCGAGACCATCCTGGTCTACACGGTGAAACCCCGTCTCTACTAAAAATACAAAAAACTAGCCGGGCGAGATGGCGGGCACCTGTAGTCCCAGCTACTCGGGAGGCTGAGGCAGGAGAATGGCGTGAACCCGGGAGGCGGAGCTTGTAGTGAGCCGAGATGGCGCCACTGCACTCCAGCCTGAGCGACAGAGCGAGACTCTCTCAAAAAAAAAAAAAAAAAAAAAAGAGTTTTGCTCCAGTGTTAATTTGCTTAGGAAAAAAAGGAATTTTGCTATAAAAATGAGCAGAGTGGGCTTTGGGGACAGGGGGTGGCGATGAGAGAGAAATAACAGCATATTTGTATGCTGATGTGAATGATCCAGCAGAGGACCAGAGAGGTTAGGTAACTTGCTCACAGTCACACGACAATGTGTAACAGAGATGAGCAGTCCCAGCTAAAGTTAATCTAGACAAATTCAGCCTCAGAAGTGGAGCCATTTAGCCTACCCAGTAGATGACCACACACTCATCATGAGTGAGCCCAGCCAAGACCAGTAGAACTGCTCAGCTGAGCCCAGTTGAAATTGCTGACCCAAAGAATTGTGAACCTAATTAAAGGTTGTTGTGTTAAGCTAGTAGCTTAGTAGTTTACATGTGGTTGTTATGCAGAAAAGTAACTAATATTGGGTTAAATTAGTTACATATGTTGGAGTTACAAGTGGTCACATAAGCTGAAGATCATAACTAATGTGGGATTCAAGAGGCATAACTGGTCTCATTGTAATTAGGCTGTAAGAGATCTTTTGCTCTCAAAGTTCTGCTCAGATACAATAATGTGTATTTTATGCTAAATGTCTTGTTCTTTCTTCTTTCTTTCTTTCTTTTGTGTGTGTGTGTGTGTGTGTGTGTGTGTATGTGTGTGTCACCCAGGCAGTAGTGCAGTGGTAGGATCTTGGCTCACTGCAGACACAATCTCCCAGGCTCAAGTGATCCTCCCACCTTAGCCTCCCTAGTAGCTGGGACTACAAGCACAAACCACCAGGCCTGGCTAACTTTTTATATTTTGTAGAGAAGGAGTTTCTCCATGTTGCCTAGGCTGGTCTGGAACTTTTGGGTTCAAGGCCACCCACCTCCGCCTCCCGAAGTGTTGGGATTACAGGCCTAAGCCACTGCATCCAGCCTCAATAACTTATTTATGACATGACGACATGAAAATTGATACATCTTTCTCTCAATAGGTAGCAAAATAAGAATAAATCCATAACACTATCACTGATCTCTGAATGCTTGTCTGGACAACACTCCGTGACTGCTTTCTCTTGCCCTAATACTAGGCTGTAATTTAAATGTGTTATAGTTTGTCTTCATTTCTTTGGTGAAATCATGAGGAAATAGTTTGCAGCTCAAATATTTTTTATTTGAAAACATCATTTTTCAAAACCTTTATTGACTTTAGTTCTGACTCACCAGTAATTGGGCAAACTCACTTTTAGAGTATTATGACTTTGGTGCGAGAAGAACTGTGATGTCTGTAAATTATTAGCTTTTGGCTGTAACTGTTAAAAATCTAGCACTAGAACCTAAGGAATTTATCCTAGAATAAATTCCTTCTGGGTGAACCCATTCCTTTTCTCAAAGAACACTGATCTGGGAGACCAGGAGGAAAAGGGAGTTAGGAGCAAAAAGCTTTCACAGCGTCTTATGCCTTCCCTAAGTCTCTAAGCGCAGAACTTTTTGCCTTGTATTCATTTCTCTCTTTCCTCTTTCCTGTAGGGTAAGGACATGATAGTTTGACCCTGAAGAGCCTTCCTTCTCTCTCCTCCCACATGGCTCTCACAATCTCATGATCAGAGGAATCAGGACGCACTATACTCTTGCTGATATTTTCTTTGCGTAAATCTAGTCATTTTTATTTTTACTAGAATTTATATTATTGACCAGCCCACATCATTGGTCCTTGCATACCTTTGATGTAAGAAAGATCCAGCATACTATTTGAAGCCTGTATCTTTGCACACCAGGTAGGCTATGTGCACGGTTTCCTATAAGCATGGGGCAGCAATTTGAAAGTTTAAATCTAAAAAATGTTTTTGACCAAAGGTGCAGCAATGCGTTGATAACCACTCCTGTCCACAGAGGTTGTTGAGTCATTTAGTGCTGTATTCTTGTAAAATAATGTTTCTCTGGTGTATCGGGAAGCTTTTTTTTTTTTTTGGTGAGTCTCACTCTGTTGCCCAGGCTGGAGTGCAGTGGAGCTAACTCTGCTCGCTGCAACCCCTGTCTTCCAGGCTCAATCCTCCCACCTCAGCCTTCCAAGTAGCTGGAATTACAGGCACACGCCACCATGCCTGGTTAATATTTTGTATTTTTGGAAGAGATGGAGTTTCACCCTGTTGTCCAGGCTGGTCTCAAACTCTTGAGCACAAGTGATCTGCTTGCCTCGACCTCTGAAAGTGTTGGGATTACAGGCTTGGCCAGGAAGCTTTTAAGAGAGAACAATTTTGTGTTCTACGTGGAGAAATAAATGCTATGGAGAGGGACTTTAATTGGTATTAGGGTAGTTATTACTACAGAGTCCAGGCTGTGTTAATGGACTTCCTCAGTTGGTGCCCAGGTATTAAGCACTTTCTCATATTAAGCATTTCTTAACTACATAAGAATCAACCTGCACTTCCACATAAATAAAGATTTTATTGAACATTCCTTTTTTTTTGTTTTTTTTGAGACAGAGTCTCACTCTATCACCCAGGCTAAAGTGCAATGGCGTGATCTCAGCTCACTGCAACCTCCGCTTCCTGCGTTCTAAATGATTCTCCTGCCTCAGCCTTCCAAATACCTGGGATTACAGGCATGCACCACAACGCCCAGCTAATTTTTGTATTTTCAGTAGAAATGGAGTTTCGCCACGTTGGCCAGGCTGGTCTCAAACTCCTGACCTCAGGTGATCCTCCTGCTTTGGCTTCGTAAAGTGCTGGGATTATAGGCATGAGCCTTGCGCCCGGCCGGTTTTATTGAACATTTCTATGCTAGACTATCCTAAGAGCTTTGTATACATTACTTCCTAAGGTGGGATATGGAATCCCTAAAGGACTTGAATTCCATGCATTTTAATTTTTAAAAATTCTTTGACCAAAAAAAGGTATTCAAAGTTCTTAAAAGATCATTTTGTCACAAAGAGCAAATATATGAATTATGGAAGTAGTGAAGAACAAACAAGTACTATGAATGTGTTTCTAGTAAAGCAATCAATTGACTTATGGTACAACTAAGTAAGAAAGCATGACATGGGGTAATACAGGCAGCCATGTAAGAAGGGAATTGTTGGCAACAGCAAGGTGCAATCTTGAAAGAACAGAGATGGAAATCATAATGAGATCACTACAACGTACAATGATGTAGCCATGAAGATGAGTTTAAAACCAAGTGGCTATACAAATGCTGGCACTAATGTGTGTCTTTTCTTATCAGACATGTGTTACCAAACATTGCATAAGTTCCTCATTGCATAAGGAGTGGTGAAATCAACACTGGTCATGTGCCCAGGAGGAGGAAGGATTTTGAATGAGAAAGTGTAATAATTATCTACTGCTTCATAACAAATTACCCCCAAATTTAACAAACGAAAAAAATAAAAATGTACTTCTAAATAGTTTCTGGAGGTCAGGCACCCAGGAGCAGCTTAGCCACATGGTTCTGACTCCTGGGGTAGCAGTCAGGACATCAGCTAGAGTTGCAGTCTTCTGAAAGTTTGACTGAGCCTGAAGAATCCATTTCCAGAAAATACTGTGGTTATTGTAGATGGCTTCAGTTCCGCACTTTTCATTTCTGTAACCTAGTCTAGGAAGTAATATATAGTCACTTCTGTTGTATGCTACTGATCAAACAGACCAACTCCAGTATGATGTGAGAGGGGACTCACAAGGGTGTGAATATTAGGAGCTGGAATGATTGAGGCCATCTTGGAACTGGCTACCACTGAAGTTTGTTAGTAGTTTCCTCCTTTATAAAAAGTCATTTGGCCCAACCAGTTAATGAATCAGCATCTGCAGATACATTGATGTCCTTGTGGTTTATACAAATAATAAATACAGAAACATGGAGCTAAAAGAGGCTATAGAGATGATCTAACCTAAGTATTCATTTTCTTTTAAGATTCATCAGAAAGGAGTAAGGAAAATAAAGTCCAAAACATATAAATGACTTGTTTAAACCACCCTCTCTGCCATCAAGAGCTGATTCAGAATTTCATTTTAGACCTATCAGCAACTTTTTACAGAATATTTGAATCTACAATCTTTTGTTTATGGTTACCTTAATGATAAATCAGAAGAACCCAAATGTTGAGTTAAATTTAATTTTTACAGGTCAGTCAGTATTCACTCAAGTAAATGTTCTTTATTTTATTTGCTAAAAAATATATGTATTGAATGTTATCTCATGCTGAATGCATGTTGGATACTGGGTATACTATTTAATGTAAGGGAAAAACAAATCCCTTTCTTTGTCAGTCCTGCAGTCTAGCCTACCGGAGGGAGAAGATATATTTACCAAGCACTGAAATAGGCACTTCATGGAACACAATATTATTCTTGTTCTAAAGGAACTTAAACTCTAATACAATTAACTTCAGAATTATGCATGCCAGATGCTAATTGGCATAATTTGCCTTTTCTTATGACTGGTCTTGTGGCACTGGTGAGGGGTGAGGAGCTGAAAGATTCTGGGGCCATGTTGGTGGCAGCTGGATTTGTTGCTGACAGTCAGACTGGGTCTATGTTGCTTTAATGTGTGTACATTTTTAATGTTTTTGTAACATAGTCTTGTTATACATGCACTTAGAATATACGCATGGAAGAAAAAAATTATAAACAGGGTGGTTGTAGTTAAGAATCTCTAATTCCATGCTTTGTTAGGGTGCTTAAGGAATGCTAAATGATGACAATTGTCACAATGACCAGCAGCTTATGGTAGCATCATATCTCCTTAGGAAATTGGCTTTTAAAATAGAGTTAGCATCAGGCTCAAGGTCTGTATGGAACCAAAGACAATGGCTTTTCTCCCAAGGACAAAGGGGGCACAATTTCTCCTTTCAGCTCCATGGTTATTGTAGCTTCATCAGTAAAAATATGTTTGTATCCAAGAATTAAACTATAAATTTTTAGAAGAAGCTGATGTTTGTGAGATAAACTGCTTCTCAGCAATGTCCATTTGAGAAACATCTTGGATGGAAAAGTTCTTTTTGGATGACTTCTGTAAACCTCATCCTATCTACTAATAAAACTCTCATGACTTTTATCTCTGATTGCCCTATACATATTGGCTCCTAATTACCTGTGATTTGGGTTTGTGTTGTATATACAATGTGTACTCTACTTGTTCTTCTGCACCAGTGCTGACTCTCCCAGTGAGCAGCCAGTTGGAGGGTGAGGTGGAGCCAAAGATGAACACTCCAGTTTAAATTATCTGCACAGTACACAGCGAAGCATTACATACAGGAGGACACATAGTAAACACTCTTTGATAAAGACAATAACTGTTGCTAGCAGAGTTTCCAAGTTCAACATAAGTTGGACTTGTTTTTTCTTTTCTAAGATAAACTTGAATTTAAGCCTTTACTTTAAAAAGTTATTTAGTATTACAAAGTACCACAAGGGTAAAAAGAAGATAGGATGGACACAAAGGATCTGAGTGTATTATGGTGATAAGGGAATGGGCGTTGGGATTAGACCAGTTTTTATTCATTCATCTAATAAATACTTATTGAGAATACAAATACTTACAAGACAAATACTTATTCTTCACCTACTAGTGAAGAAAGCTAACTTTTCATACTAGTGAAGAAAACTAACTTTTCAGCTCCTCACCAGTGCCACAAGACCAGTCATAAGAAAAGGCAAATTATGCCAATTATACCATTTTTAAACTTGCATTGTAGTAAGTCAAATGTGTGGTATGTCAGAGAGTGATAAGTGCTATGGAGAAAACTAAAGTGAGGATGAAGTGAGGAAGAGAGGTGGGTGGGGTGCAATTTTAATAGGGTGGTTAGGGAAGGCCTCACTGAGAAGGTGACATTTGAGTAAATACATAGTGGAGATGAGAAAGGGAATGGAGTTCTGTGGACATGGGAGAAGAGTGTTTAGGCAGAGGGAACAGCTGGGACAAAGGTCCTGAAATGGGACCAGCAAGCCAGCCAGCATGGCTGGGGAGAAGACCTGAGTTTAAATCTAGTCCTGCTTCACAATCGACCTCACCTCCTTGAGCCTCCTCAGTTCCCTCTGAAAAAGTACAGATAATTTGCTGGACTACTGGGAAGATCAAATGAAATAGTAAAGGTAAAGGTCCTAGCAAGTTCTAGATGTCCACATTAGAGCAGTCATTAGAATGTAAAGGATATCCTATAGCACGGATACTGCCTGTTTCTTTCTAGAAAAAGAAGGAAATAACGCCAATTTTCTCAGGAGAAGTAAATGCAATAATACCTGCAAAGTACTTAGCCCAGAGGCTGACACATGGTAGACTCATAACTAATGGCAGTTCTCATTACCATCAAATGCTTCAGTGAAGCATTCATTATTACAGAATAGACAAAATTAGGAGAGCAACTCCGAGTCACTAATCAATAGAGCTAGACAGAAAACAGGAGTTAGGTAAAGAGCCCAGAGGCACTAGCAAATGCAAAAGCAATGGATTTGACAATCAAGGAGGGGTGAGGATGAATTCCATCCAGATTTTACTCAAGCCCAGGGAAGCCACTGCGGGTAATCTGATTTATATGGAGAGGTTAGAGTGGGAGAGACAGCAGAACAGGGGTGAAAACTAAGTGACCTTGAAGCTTTAGTATAAGGAGGGAAATATACCTAATAGGTATCATAGAGCTGAATGAGTAGGATCATCATAGTGCACTTGGCCACGGGCGGGTATAACTTATCAAAAGGAACAGGCTAGAGTGGAGAGGAAAGAGATTAACGCTGTATGTCGAGAAGATATCCACATATGTGGAAACCCATAACTGTTAGGTGGGAGTGCAGTGGAGAACATTTGGATAAGGATAAAAGTAGAGAGAAAGCAAAAATGACATAGTGTGGGAGGATGCTAAAGGCAGTTCCATTTAGAAGTAGGAAACAGAGGTTGTATTCCCCAGTCAGACAACAAATTCTGTCCGAGCTAGCCAGAAAATGTCTAGATCCCAGATTCAATTAAGAGCAATGCATCCAATAAATCCTTGGAAGTCAAAATATCATGGTGGTTAACTTAGTGGACCATAAAGGTGAACAGTTCTAGTTTCAGATGTGTTGTGACCTTGGATAAATTTACCTCTATAAGCCTTGATTTCCTAGCAAGTAAAACAAGGATGATAAATAAAGTTCTTGTGAGGACAGTAAATGAGAAGCCTTTTGAAAATGAGTAAGCATTTTTTAAAAATGTCATTTTCTGCTTAATATAGAAATGACAAGGGGAGTTTTGGACTTAATTTTAACTAAAAAGGAAGAACCTGTGGACTGAGTTGGGAGCTTCAGAAGAAAGACGGAAAAGAACAAAGCCATCAAGTATGTTAGAATACTGGATAAGGAGTGGGGCGTGCACTGTCTGAGCCTTGGATCAGAATGTTCCACGCCATTCCACCAGGACTCCTCCAAAGCACAACTTGACAAGAACATTGTTTTTCTTCTTTCAACCAGACCACCCAGACTGCCACACTTTTCCCACCTCTTCGAAACATTTTCTTCCTTTTGTCTTTCAGTTTGACATTTTTGTGTAAACATTAATTATTTTTTCCTCTAAGTGGTTCTGAAAGTGCTGAAGTCAGAGTCTGGAGCACTCAAGCTGTCTCTTTTATTTTACTCCTGAGCACAGCTCCTCTCTTCTTACCCTTTTCCTTTCTCCTCTCTCTTTTCCCTTTTTCCCCATCCCAAACTCGGATTCCATCCCAAACTCGGATTCCAAATTATGGACTGAAAGTAAAGGGCTGAGAGAGCTCAAAATTGGTAGATGAGGGTCAGTGGGGTTGAAGGTACAGGTGATAGCCATTGCACCCTCTTTGTTACTCACCCCACCTCTACCTTGGGGTAAACCCAGTATCTATTCCTGCCTTTATCCTCAATGAAGAATCCTGATTGTATTCAGGGCTGCAATTTGTCCAGCCCTAGGTAATGAATCATGACTGGGCACAACAAATCATTACAAATCTGCTCTGTTCCTTGTTCTCTTTTGCTGTCACAGATGGGGTGGTAGATACCACTCATGCCTACCATGTTCTTCCCTTCCTGGGCATGATTTCCTTGAAGTTCAGTGTGGCAAGGTGCCTTGTTCTGGCTAATGAAATATGAGTGGAAATTTTGCCTGTCACTTGTAGATGGAGGTATGTAAGAGTTGGGGCACCATACTCCGTGCTCTCTTTCCCTGCCCCCATAATCCAAGCAAAATAACCTAGCCCTATCCCACTGTTCCAGCTAGTAACACAGCACCCCAACACGTAGTGGCCTAAGACAACCACTATCTCATGCTTCTGTGGATTGATGGAGGTCAGCCAGGAGGTCTTCTACTGATATTTTTTGGAGTCTCATACAGGTGCAATGAGATTATAGTCTTTGTTTGTTTGCACTGCAATAACAAAATACCTGAGACCGGGTAATTTATAAAGAACAGAAATATACTTTCTCACAATTCTGGAAGCTGGGAAGTCCAAGATCCAGGTGTTGGCATAATTGGTGTCTGGTAAGAACCCAGTTTCTGTTTCCAAGATGGTTTCTTGTTCCTGCATCCTCCAGAGAGGAGGATTAATATGTCCTCACCTGGTAGAAGGTAGAAGGGCAAAAGAGTCTAATGCTGCATGAAGCCTCCTTTATAAGAGTCTTAATTACATTCATGTAGGAAGAAGCCCTTGTGACCTAACCACTTATTAAAGGACCCACCTCTCAATATGATCACATTGTTTACTAGGTTTCAACCCCTGGATTCTGGAGGGGACACATTCAAACCATAGCAGGCTGCAATAACCAATGGTTCACTCATATATTGGGCACCTTGGCAAGGATGGCTTGAAAGCTAGATTTGTATGGGTTACTCTTTCTCTCTATGTCATCCGTAGGACAGGAAAAATAATTTTTCCTCTATCCTTCATGGTTCTTAGCTGAGACAGACCTCTGTAACAAAAAACAGGTTAACAAGAGAAAAAAATAGTAGAAGTTCGTTTTGTAGAACGTGTGTGTGTGTGCGTGTGTGTGTGTGAAGGGGGCAGCAATGAGGAGATGCCCAGGAAAAGCATAGTAAACAAGGGTTAGGTTTGTTATGCAGATTTAAGTTGGTGCCTTCTCCATTGAGTTTCTAGTGATTCCGAGTCATCCTTCTCTTCATGGTACAGAGGGAGATACCCTTTCATATTATCAGAGTTGGTTTTCTGGTTCCTTCTCATTTGGGTAGACTCTGTCAGAGGGAAGGTCTAGGATTGCAGGCTGTTGTTCAGATTCTTTTGTCCCACAGGGTGTTCCTTTGATGTAGTACTCTCCCCCTTTTCCTATAGATGTGGCTTCCTGGAAGCCAAGTTCTAGTGATTGTTATCTCTCTTCTGGATCTAGCCACCCAGCAAGTCTCCGGGGCCAGCAGCGGGTGCGGAAGGTTGTCTGCACAGAGTCCTGTGATGTGAACTGTTTGTGGGTTTCTCAGCAGTATTTGGGGTGTCTCCTGGGTTGCACAGGATCAATCCGCTTACTTCAGAGGGTCTATGGGTCCTCTCAGGTTTCCTGATTTATTCCTGCAGTCATTCTGGAGTAAAAATTCTCAATGCGAGCCTTCACATGCTGCTCTGTCCATTCGAGTCAGAGCTGCAGTCTAGTTCTACCTTCCATCACCATGATCCCTCTGGAGACACCCCTTCAAATGGAGATTTTGTTTAGAGAGGTACATTTTTCTTACACAGGGGTACTTTTACCCTTATTTTCAGAGCTTCCCCTGTAACACAGTTTCTCAAAATAATCAGCTCAAAATAATCCTCATGCCAAAGAAGCACATTTGTGGTGGCATTTTTGCCTCCTCCAGTCATATTTTGGAGCATTGTGTCCTGAACCCCCTCCCACCTCGGAGCCTCACACTCTCACCTGGCCTCTCTACGTGGTTTTTCATGTGTTTTCTCTAGAACCATAGCCATGTAGTGACACAGGGTTCTACAAAGCAGAAGGGGCCAGACCTCTCAAAGCTTAGGCCCAGTCTTGGCCCCGCACTACTCCACCACATTCTCTTGGTTAGAGCAACAGTCACAGGGCCAGACTAGATTCAAGACTGTGGAAAATAAACACCCTTCTCAATTTGGGGAGTGACAAAGAATTTGGGTCCATTTTGAATCTACCACACTCACATATAACATGAGAGAATTGTATCTCCTTCCTACAGACCTGGAAGGACCCAGATCTGGATTGGTGTTGGGGAAGACACCCGTCCTAGTCGTTGCCTTTCAGCTCTCACCCCAAACTTCTGCTCCCAGATTCTTCTCAGTGGCCTCCGGTCATTTTATTACAAAATCTCCATTTCCTTCTGGTCTACTTCATGCCCAGACAGGACCATAGTTGCACCCTCCTGCTCCACCGTAGTGCTGCCACAGGGTGACAATAGAGAGTCAGCAGTGGGGAGTCAGATATCAGACACCCCAGTTCCTATAGTCTAGTCTTCACTGCCATGAAGACTACCCTGTTGGTAGTCACCTTCTCCCTCAGGCCTGCTCTCCCACCAAATTGTTAAGGATTCCCCTGTTAAAGAAAATTTAACTGGGAGGCCATTAGGCTGAGATGGCTCCAGAGCCTTTGGTTGCTACTAAACAAACCAAAACCCAACTTGGTGAAAACAGTAAAAAGAAATGTAAGTGGAACCAATTAGAAACCACCAACTAACCTCTAACTAGGGACTTTAAAGCTACTGTTCTAGTTTAATCAATCAAATATTTTCTCTGCCTTGCTTCTGTATTCACCTTATAAAAGCCCCCTGTCCCACCGACTTCCTTTCTCTCTAGGCCCCTTCAGTGGAGCCCAAATCACTTGCAATTTGTTGCTGCCCAATTCATGAGTTGTTGTTTGCTCAAATGAATTCTTTAACATTGTAACGTGCCTAAGTTCATCTTTTAACATCCCTCACTCCCCAGGTTTTCATTTCCCATTTCCTCTTTTGTATAAGTTCCACTTTTTGTATCTATCCAGATGAGGATAGAAATTGTCTTACATGAAAACAATTTCCTTACCCCAGTAGGAAAATTTCAACTTTATGATGCTGAACCTTGTCTGATCCTCCTGAATGTACAATATTGTCTGTGGGCCTTGTCTTTCACAACTAAAAGGCTCATTAATGAGTGAAATGGAAATAACAGGGATTGATTTTGTGCTTTTTACAATTAATATGATAACTTCCACTTTTATCTTTTATCATTTTAAACATGGCCTCTTCTCTGTTCTCCCAGAGGTATCTGCTTGCCTTTGGGAGAATTAGGTTTGTAGCAGTAGGGAATGCAAAGAGGAAGGAGAAATCAATATCCTGATTTGACTTCCAGCTGTCGGGAACTAAATAACTGTCTTAAAGCTACATGTCTTTATAGCTTTGAGTTTTAGCGTGTGCTCAGTTTGCAACTTCATTCCTCGTGTATTCCTAAAAAAAAAGAATTGAACAGGCTTCCTATGGAGAGGAGTTTTATAGCTCCTCAGGATGCAGAAACAGCTGTAATTAATTTTTAAAGCAAAAACAACCAAAAAAATTATCCCCTGTAAATTCTCCCTTTCTCTGATGCTTTGTTTAGAAAGACCCAGAACTGATGAAACACAAAACTCAGATATTACTAAGTAATTTCTAGCATCTACCCTCTGAAGAATGTGACTCTTGGTAGCTCCAGTCACCTTTCCATGTGGTTTGTTGCTTGGCCAAAGGAGGTTGTCAGAAGCTCTCCCTAACCACACTGTGCAGAGTGGCTCAGACATCTCAGAAACCACATCCCAGCTGCCCTCTATTCTGTGATCTTTTCTGGGTTTCCATCTGTCTCAGGGTCAGGTAACTGTCCTGCTGAATTTCTAAAAAATAAAATTCTTCTTCCTCTTAGTTCAACAGAGATAAAACTGGAATTTTTCAAGAGGTATTTGCAGAAAGAAACTAAGAAATAATACTAAAAAAAAAAAAAAAAAAAAAACCACACACACACCAAAGTATAAAAACCAATAATTTTTTAGAGTACAGATGTATTACAGTAAAAGGAAATAAAGCAAAACAAAACACCTAGGCAAAGATTGCCTCAGATGCCTCGATTTTAGGGCATTCAGCTACGGTTTCATTTTCCCCTTTTACATTGTGCCAGGGGAATGGTGTCCCAGATTCAGAAATATCTCTTCTTCCTTTAATGAGTGGTTTTCTACTGGGGAGGCAGTTCTGCCCCCCAGGGGACACGTGGCAATGTTTGGAGATTCTTTAGGTTGTCACAACTTGGGGAAGGTGGTGCTACTGGCATTTAGTAGGCAGAGGTCAGAGACACTGCTAAACATCTTACAATGCACGGGGCAGACACCCACGGCAAAGAATTATCCTAATTGTCTAAAATGACAATTGTGCTGAGATTGAGAAGCCCTGCTTTAGGAAGAGCTATGCAGAATAATACCACTTCAAGAATCATATTCATTTGAAACACCCAGGACTAAATTTTAAAAAAGAAATCATATTCAATAATTAACTGGTATGGTCAAAGGACAGCTCTCAGTGGGAAAGAGAAACAATCACAATTCTATATTAATTAATCCTTCCATTACATCTATCAAATATTTATTGGCATCCACTGTGTGCGTGGTACTGTCAGGCATTACAAAAGATAGACATTACTTGCCCTTACAGAGCTATGCACAAGGGCAAAAGAAAGTCATTAAACATAAAATTATATAAATGTGTTATTTAATTATAATTGTGATAAATGCCATAAGCAAAAAACATGAACTGATATAAGAATGTATTGTGAAGGGGAAACCAATTCCTCCAAATCAATAGAATTTTACAGTTTCTAAAAATTAAAAATTCAGTGGGGAAAAAAATCCTTAATGTTTTATTCCCTTAAACATTTATCATGATGGTTTTCAATGACACAGTGTTCTTAGTCTCCTTAGTTGCCCTAAGGAGTACTGTGACTGTTTTTGTTTTCAAAATGTTCATTTTAATCTCTTTTCAAATGTAGTAGCCTATTGAAATTTATTTGTTGCTAAGCACAAGCCTTCCCTTCTGATACCAAAGTGATTCTGAGCAGGGACGGGATTGGAGGGAAATATTGGAGTGTTTCAGAGTCAAGAGATAAGTGTGATAGTCCCCAAGTCCCCAGCTTCTAGCTGGTGATCCAATTCACTTTCCTGAATGGAGATCTTCAGTAAAAAACCAGACCCATATTTCAAAATTTGAGTTTGTGGTCTTTTCCCTGGGTTGTTGATCAGGGAAGTCTTTTATGGGGGGAGAAATATTTATTTAAGCTGATACCTGAAGGATGAATTAAGCAAAGTTGGAGGGGATGGGATAAGCCTTCCAAGAATAAGAAGGTCTATTAGATAGACTTTGGCATATCAAAATAATCCTTAGACACAGAAAAGGTGCCCAGTATGGTCCTTTGCTCCCTTATTCTCAAGGGCAAAATTCAGTTCCTCAGAGAGATAAAGACCTTGCTTTTATACTTAATCCTAGACATGTACCTCTACTTAGTGGGAAAGACATGGTGACAGAATTTGTCTTACAGTGACTTACTGAACCCTAAGCTCCGATCAGCCATCCTGATAATTTATGACAATACACAAATGCATGCAAATAAAGCAGTGAACATTCTCTACTGAGAATGTCCAGCACTATGCAGCAAATGTTTATGCAGACCTGGCTGAGTGCCACGCCACAGCTGGCTTTCATTTCTGTTTTGAAGTCAAAGATTCCAGGGTGAATCTGATGAAAGCTATGGAAATCTCCCCTGAAAAAGGCACAAGCACACATATACTAAAGTTTTTATATAGTTTCAATTATTAGTGACTATTGTTTATTGAAATGATTATGTGCAAGCAATAATGTATGAAGGAGGAAAATGTCAGAGAGAAAGAAAAATATCTTAACAAAATTCGGGGCCCTACCATAATTTTAATTTGTGGCTTTTTATTAATTTTATGAAGGCAGTTTCACCATCACATATATCCTTACAAGAGGGAGGCAGAGGAAGATTTGACATAATCAGAAGAGGGGAAGGCAGAAGAGGAAAGCGTAGTGTGACCTTAGAGGCAGAAACTGGAGTAATGTGACCCCAAGTCAAGAAACACCAACACCACCAAAGCTGGAAGAGCCAAGGACAGATTCTCCCCTATAGCTTCCAAAGTGGGTACAACCCTATGGACACCTTGATTTCAGCCCAGTGGTATTTATTTTGGACTTTTGGACTCCAGAACCATGAGAGAATAAGGAAATAAATTTCTATTGTCTTAAATCATCACTTTGTGGTAATTTGTTATAGCAGCCAAGGGAAATTAATATAGGAGCTAAACTAGACAATCAAAGAGAGCATGAACTGTGTAGAGCAGAGCCTATCTATTTGTCTCAGATTTTTAGTGAAGGGTTCTAGCTCGCTTTGCATTCCAACCCCAGATACTTCTTTCTGAATTCAAACAAATCTTCTTCTCTCACAGTGACACTTGTATTTTAAAGCTCCACTGTCCTATACAGACCAAATAACTGATTTTGGTTTACTGGTACAAAATTCTGTTTTCTTTGTTACTATGTTTTGCATTGTTCCCCCATCTCTGAATAATCATTTATTGTTTTGGAAGAATCCATCTCTCTCTGTGTCTCTATCCCCTCCCCACTCCCATTGTTCTTGATCTTAAAATAAAAGTTACATAAAATAAACAGCTCCTTCTTTCTTTTCTTGTCATTTCCTCCACTCAGCAGTGTGGAGCTGCAAGGCTGCTTGCCGGAGTGTTTGAAGCCACCCACACACTTTGAAGCATACTCCACGGCAGCTGACAGCTCAATGCAATCAAATGCCAGTCACAAATGCTTCTATCATTAGTTCCACAAATCCACTATGAAAATGGGTCTGTAGGACGTAAGAAGAAAAAGAGAAGAATATTTCGTGACTGCAATTTTTTTAAACTGAGAAATAGGAAATAAACTGGGTCAGATGATTATTTTAAGACAACCAGTGGTGAAAATAGGAACTCAGAGCAAATCTATATCAGAGAATTTGGGAAATCAAAACAAGCCATCAGTAATTCTTTTGCATGAAGATATCTTAATGCTTCAGGGAGAAATGGTAAAACCATCCCCACAGGGTTGATAAAAATTGCATACCAGTTTCTGGACAGAAATATAATTATACTTAAGCATTAGTCAGGCTGTACTCTGGCCCACTTCTTTGTTACTAAAAGTCACCATAGCACTAGATACTGACCATTTGAATGCCCATTGTTTCTACAGGTAGGATTTCTGACATTAGGGTCTTAAGACGGTTTAAGAATTGATTTCATCCCCATTATTCCTATAGAATGGCTCTCTGACATTAGAATCATAAGACTTTTGTTTAAGGATTACTTAAGATGTTTTTCAGACCCCAAATTCCAGCAACCAGTTTGAAGACCACCACAGAGGAATGGGATCAGCATGAGAATATAGCTTCTTCATCTCCCTGTCCCATGACTTCCCTCTGCACTCATTGACCAAACAATGATTTTGGCTCACTCCAAAACCCTTAAAAACCCTAGCCCCAAACTCCTCTGGGAGATGAATTTGAGGTTCTTTCTCATCTCCTTGTTCTGTGGCCCTGAGATTAAACCTCTTTCTCTGCTGGTGTCACAGCATATTGACTTGCCATGTGCATCAGGCAACGAACCTATCATGGTTACAGAGGACTCTAGGAGGACTGCTAAGAGATGGGCCACCAAGATCTCAGGCTAGAACATTACATTTCAGGGCTGTAACATAGTTTTAGTGCATACAGCTCTTAAAGCCCTTGCATTTCCTGAGTAATAGAGGTGCTAGGAGCATTTTGTGTTCTAATATTTGGTCTCTGTCCCTGGTTCCTGACATAGAGTTCCTAAATCCCTTTACATATTTTAAGAAATAGGAATATCTTTTATTCTAATGAAGCAACTCTTGGTTGGCTCCTGAATAGCTTCTGGCTGCCAGCAGAAAAACCAAGCCATTATTAGAAGCTTGGAATTTTCAGTCCTACCGCTCATCCTCCAGGAAGGAGAAAGGGGCTAGACACTGAGTTAATAATTGATTAGGCCTATCTGATGAAGCTGTCAGAGGCATTTGAACCAGAGTGACTCCATCTTGAACAGGGAGTGGGTAAAATTAAGCTGAGATTTACTGGGCTGCATTCCTAAGTTAGACATTCTAAGTCACAGGATGAAATAGGAGGTCAAGATACAGGTTACAAAGACCTTGCTGATAAAACAGCATGTGGTAAAGACAGCAGCCAAATCCCACCAAAACCAGGATGGTGGCCGGGCGCGGTGGCTCAAGCCTGTAATCCCAGCACTTTGGGAGGCCGAGACGGGCGGATCACGAGGTCAGGAGATCGAGACCATCCTGGCTAACACGGTGAAACTCCGTCTCTACTAAAAACTACAAAAAACTAGCCGGGCGACGTAGGGGCGCCTGTAGTCCCAGCTAGTCGGGAGGCTGAGGCAGGAGAATGGCATGAACCCGGGAGGCGAAGCTTGCAGTGAGCTGAGATCCGGCCACAGCACTCCAGCCTGGGTGACAGAGCGAGACTCCGTCTCAAAAAAAAAAAAAAAAAAAAACCAGGATGGTGATGAAGGTGACCTCTGGTTGTCCTCACTGCTCACTATATGCTAATTATAATGTATTAGCATGCTAAAAGGCCCTCCCACCAGCGCCATGACAGTTTACAGATGCCATGGCAACACCAGGAAGTTACCCTATATAGTTTAAACATGGGAGGAACCCTCAGTTCTGGGAATTGTCTACCCCTTTCCCCAGAAAACTCATTCATAATCTACCCCTTGTTTAGCATATAATCAAGAAATCACTGTAAGTATAATTAGTGGAGCAGCCAGTGCTGCTGTTCTGCCTATTCTTTTTTGTAGCCATTTTTTTATTCCTTTACTTTCTTAATAAACTTGCTTTCCCTTCACTGTATAGACTCGCCCTGAATTCCTTCTTGCAGAAGGTCCAAGAACCCTCTCTTGGGGTCTGAATGCGGGTCTCTTTCCTGTAACAAAGCCACCATAAAAATTCCTAACAATATGGGATACAGAGAGTTTCTGGGTTGGTAGTCCATGTGCCAGGAGGGTGGCACGCCCTAGATCTGCAGGGACAGAGCTCCTGTACTTGGGACCCTTCGGGACCTCCCCCTTTGTGCTATTCATCTGGCTGTTCATTTGTATCCTTTATTGTATTCTCTGTAACAAACTAGTAAACATAAGTAACTGTTTCCCTGAGTTCTGTGAACCATTATACTAAATTATCAAACCAGAGGAGGAGGTGTGGGGACTCCATCTATAGCCAATTGGTCAAAAGTGTGAGTGACAACCTGGGACTTGTGACTGGCCTCTGAAGTGGGGGGCAGTTTTGTGGGACTGAGCTCTTAACCTGTGAGGTTTGCATTAACTCCAGGTAGTACTGTCATAATTTACCTGTAGGACACCTAGTTGGTGTCAAGAGAGTTGGAGAATTGGTTGGCATGGGGAAAACCCTCACACATATGGTGTCAGAAGTGTTGAGAGTATAGAAGAAAGAGTTTTTCCTCTAAGGGATCAAGAAACGATGGTCTACCACCTGCTTTTGTAAATAAAGTTTTATTGGGAAACAGCCGCACCCATTCATTTATGTATTGTCTGTGGCTACTTTCACACTACAACTGCAGAACTGGGAAATTGTGACAGAGACATATGGCACACAAAGCCTAAATATTCACTATTTGGCCCTTTACGAAAAAAGCATGCCAACCCCTATTCTAATGAAACTGCAGCAGTAATAATGGATGTACAGAGCGGGCTCTAACAATAGAAGAACAGCAAAGATGACCAAGTGTACTAGTTTCCTGTGTACCCAAGTTCAAAGCTCGTACTACTCACTGTATAACAGCCAATAAATCAAGAGACCAGGTGTTGGGGCAAGGAAAGTGACCATTTGGAGAGCCAGCAAACCAAGAAGATGGTGGACTAGAGAACTAAAGAACTATCTTAAGTTAATAGAATTTTAAGCCCCTTTTATGTAAGGGAAAGGGAAAAGAGGGAGAGATTTGAGGTCAAGAGGTGACTGATGACCACAGACATCTGGGCAGCACTGGAAGTCCAAGGGGAGTTTGTGAAGCTTTTTTGTCCTTGTTCAGGTCACAATGCTCCTATAAATCTTTAACACAACATTGTGACTTGTATATATACTCTTCTTATCTCCTTGGGGGTTAATTTTGGAATGGGACTATTATTGTACTTGCTTTCAAGTTAAATAAGAAACTAAATTCCTCCCATGGTTAACTTGGCCTATGAGCAAAGATAAGCAAAAGCAGTTAACCTAAAAGATAACACTGCAGCTGGGGAAGTGGAAGTGGTTAGTTGCAAAACGGAGACAGTCATGCTAGGTTTCTTTTCCACTGCTACACTAGGGCTTCCTTAACAAATTATCACAAACTAGATGGCTTAAAACAATAGAACTTGGGCCGGGCATGGTGGCTCATGCCTGTAATGCTAGCACTTTGGGACGCTGAGGAAGGTGGATTGCCTGAATTCAGGAGTTCGCAAACAGCCTAGGCAACGTGGTGAAACCCTATCTCTACTAAAATACAAAAAAATTAGCCCAACGTAGTGCCATGTGCCTGTAATCCCAGCTACTTGGGAGGCTGAGGCAGGAGAATTGCTTGAACCTGGGAGGTGGAGGTTGCAGTAACCAAGATCATGCCATTGCACTCCAGCCTGGGCGACAGAGTGAGACTCTGCCTCAAAATAAATAAATAAATAAATAAAAAAGGCTGGGCGCAGTGGCTAACGCCTGTAATCCCAGCACTTTGGGAGGCCGAGGCAGGTGGATCACAAGGTCAGGAGTTCGAGACCAGCCTGGCCAGCATGGTGAAACCCTGTCTCTACTAAAAGTACAAAAAATTAACCGGTCATGGTGGTGCGTGCCTGTAGTCCCAGCCACCCGGGAGGCTGAGGCAGCAGAATTGCTTGAGCCTGGCAGACAGAGGTTGCAGTGAGCTGAGATCACTCCACTGCACTCCAGCCTGGGTGAGAGAGACTCCGTCTCAAAAAAAAGAAAAGAAAAAAGAAAAACCCCAGAACTTTATTCTCTCAAACTCTAAGAAGCCAGGAGTCCAAATTTAAGGTGTCATCAGGGTTGGTTCTCTCTGGAGATTCTCAGGGAAAATCAATTCCATGCCTCTCTCCCGGCTTCTGGGGGCTGCCAGCAATGCTTGCAGTTCCTTGGTTTACAGATGCACCAGTCCATCCTCTGCCTTTTCTTCACATGGTCTTCTTTCCTGTGTCTCTTTGTGTCTTCTTCATTGCTCTCTCTTATATGGACCTGCCATTGAATTCTCTCTTATAAGGGCCCACCTAAATCCAGGATGATCTCATCTTGAGATTTATAACTTAATATACCTATGAGGACTCTTTCTTCCGATAAGAGTACATTCATAGGTCTCAGGGGTTAGGACTTAGACGTATCTTTTGGGGAGGAGCAAATCAACTTATTGCAGCAAGAAAAAAATATATTAGCCATCTTGAGGACAAAGGAGGCAGCTTGAGGGGCCTGGAGATTGTGATGAATGTCACCCACTCAGTCTTCAATGTGGCCCTCGGAGACAGTGATCACACAAATATTTCTTTAACTTTGATATACAATTTTTACATTGTAAGGAGTATACTAAATCCACAGAGAACACAACATTTTGTTTTATTTATTTATTTTTAATTTTATGTATTTTTTTTTTTTGAGACGGAGTCTCGCTCTGTTGCCCAGGCTGGAATGCAATGGTGCAGTCTCAGTTCACTGCAACCTCTACCTCCCAGATTCAAGTAATTCTCCTGCCTTGGCATCCCAGGTAGTTGGGATTACAGGCGTGCGCCACCATGCCTGGCTAATTTTTGTATTTTTAGTAGAGATAAGGTTTCGCCATGTTGGCCAGGCTGGTCTCGAACTCCTGACCTCAGGTGATCCATCCTCCTCGGCCTCCCAAAGTGCTAGAGTTATAGGCATGAGTCACCTCACCCAGCCGAGAACACTACATTTTAATGTTATACTTTTGTTTTTCACTTTTTTCCTTATTAAATTTTGTGTCATTTACAGTTTTATGTTTGACATGTAGAAAATTTAGGGAACTTAAGCTGTTGTGGACTTAAAAGTAGCAAAATGAACAAAAGACTGGAGGTAAGAAGAGGAAGAGAAGCTCAGGGTCAGGAAAATTGGTTCCTGCAAGCTCCATTGGTAACTACGATGAGAGAAGCGTCATATAGTGGGGCTGTGGGATAGCAGCACAAAGTGAATCTAGTGAAGACCTTTCAAGTCTACGTGAACCTCTTGTCAGAACAGTTTTGTTTTTTTTCATCTGTGACTTCAGAACAAGGTGTTGCTGCACTCTGCATGGTTCATCTTGTCTTTTCTTTCATTTTCATTACCAGATTCTGGACTAACAGTGAACAGACGAAACCCAAGAGGAAAGAGAATATAGCTGATATTTCTGCTAGGATTTCTGCCTTTCCCCCTCCCTTAAAATATATACCATTGTGCCTGGAATTCACAAGCAAGAGGGGGAAAGAACCCACAGTTAAGTTGTCACTCTTTGGGAGAAATGTCTGAGTAGAAGTGACAGCTCCCTTGTAGGGGTTGTTCTTGATTGTCACTAAAGCCAAGCTGGGAAGAGAGAGTCAGGGAAATCAGAGCTCTTCTTCCAAGAATGGGAAAGGACATTACCTTGAGGATGTGTCAATGGAGCCCCACAGCATGAGGGAGGTCAGGCAGCCACAGTGGGTGCCAAATGAGGAATCCCTCATGTTGATTTCTTTCTGCTTGAAATACCTACAGTAGGTTGCATTGTTCTGTGTGAACCTTGTCTGTTACCTCCAGGATCTGGGACAAATAATGTCTCCAAGGTCTCTTGTAATTTTTAGATATTTTCTTCTTTTCTTTCTTTGTTTTTTTTTTGGAGATGGAATCTCACTCTCATCACCCAGGCTGGAGTGCAATGGTGTGATCTCGGCTCACTGAAACCTCCACCTCCCAGGTGCAAGTGATTCTCCTGCCTCAGCCTCCCGAGTAGCTAGGATTACAGACACCCACCACCATGCCTGGCTAAATTTTCTGTATTTTTA
>NW_012121821.1:12811316-12814325 GCF_000951035.1 Colobus angolensis palliatus | reverse complement strand
TACCTAAAATCAGTCAAGCTGTAAGAAAGCTAAATGAATTAAACACTCATTAATATTCAAAGTACCTTTCCCTCAATTTTCGGGATTGTTTTTAAAGAGTTCTTCTCCACTATCCCCCCAGCCATTACCTTCCCTCCCTGTACAAAGAATTATAGGCTCATTAGAGCAGTGGTTCTCAAAGAGTGGTCTGCAGACATCCGTGGGTCCCCTTTCAAGAGATCCAGGAGGTTTAAAACCATTTTCTTGTCTTTTTTTTTTCCTTTTTCTTCTTCTCCTTTTTTGGACAGGATCTCACTCTGTCAGCCAGGCTAGATTACGGTAGCACAATCATGGTTCACTGCAGTCTCAACCTCCTAGGCTCAAGCCATCCTTCCACCTTTAGCCTCCCAAGTAGCTGGGACTACAGGCGTGCACTACTATGCCTGGCTAAATTTTCTGTATTTTTAGTAGAGATGGGGGTTTCACCATGTTGACCAGGCTGGTCTCGAACTCCTGACCTCAGGTGATCCACCCTCCTCAGCCTCCCAAAGTGCTGGGATTATAGGCCTGAGCCACCGTGCCTGGCCAATTTTTAGATATTTTCTAAGGATTCATACCCATAGCACACTGGCTTCTTTGTTCTTTCCCCAATCATGACAAAGTTTCCTGCATTCATTAAATATGATTTGCATTTCCTAGGCTTACTGAGCCTAAGTTAAAAAGAAGTTCAAACAATGATTTAAAGAAAAAACACTGGGCACGTTGGCTCAGTCCTGTAATCCCAGCACTTTGGGAGGCTGAGGCGGGTGATCATGAGGTCAGGAGTTCGAGACCAACCTGGCCAATATGGTGAAACCCCATCTCTACTAAAAACACAAAAATTAGCCAGGTATGGTGGCACACGCTTGTAGTCCCAGATACTCAGGAGGCTGAGGCAGGAGAATCACTTGAACCTGGGAAGCAGAGGTTGCAGTGAGCTGAGATTGCGCCACTGCACTCCAGCCTGGGTGACAGGGTGAGACTCCGTCTCAAAAAAAAAAAAAAAGAAAAAGAAAAGAAAAGAAAAAGCACTTCACTTCTCTGAACATACCTACTTATTTGACTGATAACTGTAGTAACTCAAATTTTTTAAATAAAATTTCTGTGTATTATAATTCCCAGGTTATTGCACAGGCACGGGAGTCAGATAAACCTGTGTTTACATCTCAGTGCCACCATTTGCCAGCTAAGTAACTAGTCAACTACTCTAAGCCTCCTTTGTCTTCATCTACAAGGTGGGGATAACAACCTACCTACTGTGCAGAAGTTTACATAGCAGGCCCAAGACTACCATTCTCAGACAGGCCTGATGGCAGGGTTGACCCTTGCCTGGTGTCTGGGAACTTAGATTTGATGAGGGTCTACTATCCCCTAAATGGTAAGAGAGGCTTATCGTGCCTAGACTGTTTGTAAAACTGCGATTTATGCGGAACGCCTGTTTTTCTTTTGGGAGTCTGGAATTTTGGTACATGTTAGACAGAGAGTGCCCACATGACAGCCCCTGGTAAAAATCCTGTGCACTGCGGCCCTAATGAGCTTCCTTGATAGACAACATTTCACATGTGTTGTCACAATAAGTTGCTGGAGGAATTAGGCACATCCTATGTGACTCAGGACTTTTGGAAGCTTGCACCTCGTTTCCTCCAGACTTTACCCCATGTGCTTTTTCTCTTTGCTGATTTTACTTCGTATTCTTTGCTGTAACAAATCTTATCCTTGAGTAAGACTATATCCTGAGTCTTGTGTGTACTCCTAGTGAATCATTGAAATTGGTTTGGTTTGAAGACTGCTGACACTCCAGGCACTCTGCTAGTTTATACATTATTTTATTTAATCCTTACCACAACTTCCATTTAGTTTCTGCTAGGATTTCTGCTTTTTCCTGCTCCCTTAAATATGTACCACTGTGCCCAGAATTCACAAGCAAGAGGGGAAAGAACCCATAGTTAAATTGTCACTTTTTGGGGGAAATGTCTGAGTAGAAGTGACAGCTCCCTTATAGGGGTTGTTCTTGATTGTCACTAAAGTCAAACTGGAGAGAGAGAAAGTCAAGAGAAATCAGAGCTCTTCTTCCAAGAATGAGAATGGACATTACCTTGAGGATGTGTCAATGGAGCCCCAGAGCATGAGGGAAGTCAGGCAGCCACAGTGGGTGCCAAATGAGGAGTCCCTCGTGTTAATTTATTTCTGCTTGAAATACCTACAGTACATTGCATTGTTCTGTGTGAACCTTGTCTATTACCCCTGTCTAGTAATAGAGAAGACACAGAGAGACATAGGGAAGAAGACTATGTGAAGACAAGGCAAAGGTTGGACTGATGTATCTACAGACTAAGGAATTGCAAGCATCACTGGTCATCACAACAACCCATTTAGTAAGGTTGTTGCAAGGATTAAATAATGTATAAATGAGCAGAGTGCCTGGCATAGAATGAGAACCCAATTTGCATTATTATTATTGTTCATTCAATCACATATTATAGACTTTCTGGGACAAGGGCTGTAACAATAAGCAGAAAAGAAAATTCTTGCCAGCTTTCATTTCAATGGGAGACAAGAAGGAAAAAACAAAGCAAATAGCTAAAATAAATAGAATGCCGCCGGGCACAGTGGCTCTTGCCTGTAATCCCAGCACTTTGGGAGTCCAAGGTGAGTGGATCACCTGAGGTCAGGGGTTTAAAACCAGCCTGGCCAACATGGTAAAACCCCATCTCTACTAAAAATGCAAAAATTAGCCGGGTGTGGTAGTGCACACCTGTAGTCCCAGCTACTCGAGAGGCTGAGGCATGAGAATCTCTTAAACCCAGGAGGTAGAGGTTGCAGTGAGCCGAGATGGCACCACTGCACTCCAGCCTGGGTGGCAGAGCGAGACTCTGTCTCAAAAAAAAATTAAATTAAATTAAATTAAGTTAAATTAAATTAAATTAAAATATATATATACACACATATACACACACACACACATATATATGTTATATATAATGTTACATG
>NW_012121821.1:12786798-12811266 GCF_000951035.1 Colobus angolensis palliatus | reverse complement strand
TGGCACCACTGCACTCCAGCCTGGGTGGCAGAGCGAGACTCTGTCTCAAAAAAAAATTAAATTAAATTAAATTAAGTTAAATTAAATTAAATTAAGTTAAATTAAATTAAATTAAAATATATATATACACACATATACACACACACACGCATATATATGTTATATATAATGTTACATGGTGATGAATGCTATGGATAGAAATAAAGCCAGGAAGGGGGATACAAGGAGTGTCAATTTTGGGGGCTTTCCAGTTTTAAATAGGACAGCCAGTAAAAAAATCTCATGAGGTGATTCTTAGGCATATATCCAAAGGAAATAATGGAGGGACTAAGCCATGTGGATATCTAATAGGAAGTTGATCTAGCAAATGGAAGAGTAAATGCAAAGGCCCTGGGGCTGGAGCACACCTGGCATGTTTGAAGAACATTAAGGAGGTCAGTGTAGCTGGAGCAAAATAGGTAAGAGGATAGAGGTTAGAGTTCAGAAGGGTAGGCAGGGGAGAGGGGATAAGCATATTCTGTAGGCCCTTGAAGAGCACTGTAGAGGCTTGAAGGTCATTCATGACTTTGCCTTTCCTTGAGAGTGAGATAGGAATCCATTGGAGTGCTTTAAGTAGAGGAGTGGCTTGGACTGATTTGTGTTTCAATAGGATCACTCTGACTGCTGTGCGAGAATAAACTAGAGTGGGGTGAGGGTGGGAGCAGGGAGACCATTTAGGAGGCTGCTATGATAGTTCAAGGAGATGATGGTGCCTTCATCAAGGGTGGTCCAGTACAGCAGGGTATTGAGAAGTGGTCAGATGCTGAATATGTTTTAGAGAAAATCTAACAGGGTGTACTGGTAGGTTGGGTATGGGGTGCAAGAGAAAGAGGGTCCAGTGTGACTCAAAGGTTTTTGAAGTGTTTCTCTGAGGGAATTTTTCCTTCTGCTTCTCAACTCATCCATCATTTCCTCAGGGTTTTTGTTTGTGTGTTTGTATGTTTCTTTGTTTTTTGAGATGGAGTCCCACTCTGTCACCCAAGCTGGAGTGCAGTGGTGCGATCTCGGCTCACTGCAATCTCTGCCTCCCAGGTTCAAGCAATTATCCTGCCTCAGCCTCCCAAGTAGCTGGGATTACAGGAGCCTGCCCCCACGCCCAGATGATTTTTGCATTTTTTGGTAGAGATGGGATTTTGCCATGTTGGCCAGGCTGGTCTTGAACTGCTGACCTCAGGTGATCTGCCTACCTCGGCCTCCCAAAGTGCTGGGATAACAGGTGTGAAACACCGCACCTGGCCATTTCCTCCTTCTTTTCCAGCAGCTGGCTGTGTGATGTGTACTCTCTTTGTTGCCTCCACCAAAAAGACAAAAGTGTTAGCAGTGCTCCTGGTCTCCAACAAAGGCTACAGTGGTGCCAGATGTCAAGGACCCTGTTGTGTGAGCTAAAGGTGCTGCCTCTTGCTGTGGTCAAGACAACAGAAATCGCATGAGGATGCTACATCTGCTCAAAAGCTCTTTCAGTGGATTACCCACTGATTTTTCAATCTTCTCTTACTCTAGGGCTCAGATAGGAATCTAAAGTAAAATCTAAATGACAGATCCTGTGTGAGACTCAGAATCACCCCTCCCCTCCGACTTGCTGTTGTCCTTAAATCCAACTTGTCTGCCTCTCTGTTGCCTTAGGATGAGTTCTTTCTACTTTGGGAGTTCCTTGGTGACTTATAAAACTAGACCCCACTAGGCCTCCAGACTCACCTGAATCCTGGGGGAGACAGAGGTGAGAAGGGGGAGGATGCTTATTAGGGACAATCTGGAATCTACTTTACCAGTATTAGATATCTCACCAACTCACTCCCATGGTAGAGAACAATTGCATTATTTTATTGCCACACTATGGTAAATATTTTGGCAACTGCCTTTCTTTTCTTTTTTCTTTTTTTTGAGACAAGTACGAGTACTGTGTCGCCCAGGCTGGAGTACAGTCACAATCACAGGCACAATCACGGCTAACTGCAACCTCAATTTGCCGGGCTCAAGTGATCCTCGCACCTCAGCCTCCCAGACCTGCCTAATTTTTGTATTTTTTGCAGAGATGGGTCTTGCTATGTTGCCTAAGCTGGCAACTGCCTTTCAGTGACAAAGCATTGGACTGAAGAACATGATATACAATGTTGATTTTCATAACAATGCTTTTTTAATGACAAAAGAGGTTTGTGACAGTCATGGTTTAAAATTTTCTTTCTTTTATTTTTTAGCATACATAATGGTGACAGATGAGTGAAATTGTGTCAGTATTACTCTTCCTTTATGGGATTGTGAGAATTTTCTGGAATAATTATTAAGAAACTATTTCCACCTTTGGCAGGTAAGAAATAGCAACGAGCACCCCATGTCCTGAAGACTTCAAGGACGAGAATCAATGTCTCTTTGTCCTTGGTCTGATGAGCTGTGGCTTGTGTCACCCATGTTATATACAAGGTGTAATGATAATGGAACAAGACTGGATTTTATCAACCAGACCAGAAATCAGGGTTATTTATTTATTTATTTATTTATTTATTTATTTATTTATTTATTTATTTATTTTGAGACGGAGTCTCGCTCTGCCGCCCAGGCTGGAGTGCAGTGGCCGGATCTCAGTTCACTGCAAGCTCCGCCTCCTGGGTTCACGCCATTCTCCTGCCTCAGCCTCCCGAGTAGCTGGGACTACAGGTGCCCGCCACCTCGCCCGGCTAGTTTTTTGTAGTTTTTAGTAGAGACGGGGGTTTCACCGTGTTAGCCAGGATGGTCTCGATCTCCTGACCTCGTGATCCGCCCGTCTCGGCCTCCCAAAGTGCTGGGATTACAGGCTTGAGCCACCGCGCCCGGCCCAGAAATCAGGGTTATTTAGTTGGTTTAGCAAAGTTCTATTCGATTTATGGAGTCATCACTCTGCTAAGCCTCACAGCAGTGTCACAGTCAAAGAAATTTTTTTTAATAATTTACATTCTTTACTTGCATTTCCTGAATACTTTGAAGGAGATACCAAGATCACAAAGGTAGATACGAACATCACCCATCCTCATCCTCCCTCCCTCTCCTATACTTCCTCCCTCATTGCAGCAACTACTGCTTCACATCTTATCAATTCCTAGGAAAACTCTTCTCTGAGATAATGTGTCTCTTCTCTTTCCTCTTATCTCTCTGTTCTCCATCAAAAAGGTCTAAGATCTACCTCGGGGATGGGGCAGAAAGCCAAATAGATCAACTCAGAATTCTCTTTGGCACAAGAAGAAAGGAAATGACAGGGAATCTCCACACATTAATTCTTTTCCTTCTGACACACATTCAGATTAGTACTGTTTATTTCAAAATAGTGGCCTTGAGGGGCCCCAACCTTTACACCAATACCTCAAACATTCTGGGATACTCACTTTTGAAATGGTCTCATAAACCACTGTGATGAAAATCCATTGTATCCTTTTATGGTCACATTTCACAGAGCATAGCTTCCCCCTGGCACCCCTGCGACTTTCAAGACTTACTTCTTTAAGTGTCTCAGCCCTCCATTATTCTGTACTGAAAGAACTGACAGGTAAGGGACTTCTCAGAAGGCATTGGGGCTACTGGTGACAGTCAATAATGCCCCTCTAGCTGTGACATAGGTTGGTACAGGAGACGGATGAAAGAGGAAGGAAAAAAAGAAAGAAAAAGCTATATAGAAGAATAAGACAATGGGAGTAAAGAGGAGAAGGCAAAAAAGAATGGAGGAAAGAATATTAAAAAGAAATACCTACTGAAAACAGAGGAACAGTTAATGACGCAGATTCTCCAACCTCCCAAAGTAGTTAAGTATTTTACTCTGGTTTATCACAGGTTCCCAGTCACTTAGTGAAAGGGACTAGTGAGAAGTGGGGGTGAAGAGAAGGTGGAAGGAGTGGAGAGGGACTGCCCAGGGACGCTAGTGTCGGGTTTTGTTATATACCAAGAAGTTGCCCTGTTGATTAAACCCTGCTCAAAGAGAGTTGGAATATGAAGCAAGATACTCAATCTATCAGTAAAGAAATCAACAAGTCTTTTCTTTCCGAAATGTTGATGTCACAAGCTATTATCTGCAGCAGGACACTTGATTATAATAGAATTAATTGTCATATCACAAATGTTGGATTAATGAATGAAAGATTGGACTAAGTGAATGGATGGGCCACTATTATCATGAGAATACAGTTTGATTAATAGAAAGAAAGACTGGGAGCCAGGCATAGTGGCTCAGGTCTGTAATCCCAGCACTTTGAGAGGCTGAGGCGGGCAGATCACCTGAGGTCAGGAGTTCAACACCAGCATGGCAAACATGGTGAAACTCCATCTCTACTAAATATACAAAAATCAGCCAGGCGTGGTGGTACACACCTGTGGTCCCAGATACTTGGGAGGTTGAGGCACAAGAACCGCTTGAACCCAGGAGGCAGAGGTTACAGTGAGCTGAGATGGTGCCACTGCACTACAGCCTGGGTGATAGAGTGAAACTCTTGTCTCGAAAGAAAGAAAGAAAGGAAGGAAGGAGAAAGAGAGAGAGAGAGAGAAAGAAAGAAAGAAAAAGAAAGAGAAAGAAAGAAGAAACGAAGGAAGGAAGGAAGGGAGGGAGGGAGGAGAGCAGAGGGGAGGGGAGGGAAACTGGGAAACAAAAAATCAGAAAGAAAAGACGACTTTAAAGAGAGAGATGCGGAGAAAAAAATTGATTTAGGGAACTTAAAAAATAGGTTGAAGACAGTGCACATGATAACATAAAAGGGCAAAAATCATTTTCTACCCTTTCTAAATGTTACTGATGGAATAGGCAAAAATCACTCCCACAAGTGACTGTCACGTGGACATTGGTGTGTGTGGGTGTGGGTGTTTTTAAACAATTGAAGTTACCTGAGGTAAGTACCTGGTATTATTTCACACTGGACATTTGCCTTCAGAGCATAAAACAAGTTACACGGCTAGTGATGGACCTGGAAGTTACAACTGACTAATTTTCACCTTTAGTTCTAATATGATTTTTAAAACAAAAACATACAGTAAACTTGTATAAAATCTTGGAATTTTTTTTCATCTTTTCTTTCTATAACTGACACCCAGGAGCAAACTCAGGAATTAACTGTAATGTTTTGGCATCTTGTATATTATTATTTGATTTTCTTTTTTCTTCTATTATTTTATATTTTACTCATAGATCCAGCAGAATGGAATATTATTTTAGTTTTTAAGGCAGCCTCTACTATTGCATCAGAGATACTGAAACCTCCAAGAAAAATTAAAAGATTGTTTCTTATGAACTAATAGATATGTCTTATTACTCTTCTACTCAACATTTTAATGTATGAACTTTGTTTTTATAGACTAGTTCAAGACTAGAATCTCTTAGTAAAAACAGATTTTACAGAAAAGTGAAAAATGATAATCTATAAAGATCATTGGAAAAAATGTGCTCTCTGATAGGTAGTAACATATGCTAGGTTTTTTTAATTAATAAATTAGATATCTGAAGAGGTATACAAAGATTGTCAAAGGCTTATGCATGCATCAAAATATTTATCCCTGTCTTTCATTTCATAA
This sequence comes from Colobus angolensis palliatus, assembly GCF_000951035.1. Classification (NCBI taxonomy): domain Eukaryota; kingdom Metazoa; phylum Chordata; class Mammalia; order Primates; family Cercopithecidae; genus Colobus; species Colobus angolensis. The sequence goes on along the minus strand of NW_012121821.1, from coordinate 12,805,707 downwards.
GCTGAAAATGTCTAATTCATATAAAAAAAGTTAATACAGCTATTATCATCTTGGCACCTTGGTACTTAGATTTGTTATGTTTATGTAGGTAAGGTTCACAATCTTGACTGCACATTAGAACTATCTGGGGAGTTTTTTAAATAAATTTTGATCCCCAGGCAGAAGCCCAGACCACTGAATCAGAATCTCTCAAGGGTAAAATATGGTATTTTTAAGAAACCTCAGGTGATTCCAAACGTACCAGTGAAGTTGAGATCTACCAAGTTTAGCAGTTCCTGATCAAGCCTCATTTTAATCACCATCTCTGTTAGAGTCATTTCCTCCTCTGCACTAAAAGAAGAGCACGAAGCAGATTGTATCATTGCAACTTATGCCTGTGTTTCATTGTTTTTTTAATCTTCAGTACCTGACAGCTGCTCAAAAATGAATGAATAAATGAACGCACTTATTTCCAACCAGGACCATGGAGAAAGGCTGCCACCATTTTAAAGACAGCAGATTCATCTAGAGCACATTGAGAGATGATCTGACTCATTTCATTACATTACACAGCTCTGAGTCACCTGGCACTTTCCCAGACAAAAAGTTTCAGAACCTGATGTTTCAGATCCTCATCCAATAGACATTTTTATCCCAGGAGCCGGGGCTGAGGATGCAGCTGACAGAATCAGTACAGGGCTTCTCTTCGGGAAGCGGTGGGAAGTCTCTGCTGCTCGGTGCTTATGTAACCATATGTTGTACAAGCATGACCCATAGAATGTGATCCAAACACTATATTTGTCTTGCTCCATCATTTTAAACTCTATTCAGTGGAGACAAACTTCTTGTTCATGGACAGTCTTGGGCCACTCTCAGTGTTAGTCACTTTTAGTTGTAAAACAATCCTATTTTAGAAAGTTAATATAGTCAGTCTCACATAATAATAAAAAATCCAAATGTGAAATCAGGGTTAAACCATCACCACTTCTCCAGCCTAGGCTTGTGTCGAAAGCCTGCACGTGGAAGGACTTTGTGATCCTTCTGTTCTCTCTTTTCTCCCAGCTCAGCTGCGCTACCTGTGATTTCTCTCTGGCTGGGGTCAAAATAGGGAGAGGGAGGAAAAGGAAGGGAATATGATACTGTTACTTGGTTGAACTTTAACATGGTTAAAGTTGAGACCAAGAGATGGTAGCAGTTGATTCTTTTCTCATGGGAGACTTTTATGGGTTCTTTAGAGTTTCTTGCTCTGGTAGTTCCCTTGACCTGGGATGATTATGCTCTACTTTGGGTGGTACAAGGAAGGAAAAATGCTTTCTTCTACCTTTCTAGAATCTGTGACTGGTCTGAGAATTTAACTGAAATAAGGGAATAAGAGGTGAAACAAATTGAATTGTGTCTGCACACACAGGAGACCCACAAAAATATAAGACTCAAGGAAGGGGTCAGATGATTGAAACTCATATATTATCAGGAGCTACAAAAAGGAACAGGGGTTAGAATTTCTTGGTGCGAAGATGAGTGGAGACCAATTATGGGAAGAAGAGAGGAAATGTATAGTGAATAAAAGTTGTCTTGTGGTGCAGATAAGCGTCTCTCAGGTGAGAAAAGTTGTCTAGGAGTAGCTGTCTTTCTGGTACTGACATCTTTAGTAATAAAAATGTCTTTATAAAATTCCTTTAGGCTGGGCGCCATGGCTCATGCCTATAATCCCAGCACTTTAGGAGGCTGAGGTGGGCAGGTAACTTGAGGTCAGGAGTTCAAGACCAACCTGGTCAACATGACAAAACCCTGTCTCCACTAAAAATACAAAAATTAGCCAGGTATGGTGGCACGCACCTGTAATCCCAGCTACTCGGGAGGCTGAGGCAGGAGAATCGCTTGAACCTGGGAGCAGAGGTTGCAATGAGCCGAGATTGTGTCACTGTACTCCAGCCTGGGCAACAGAGTGAGACTATCTCAAAAAAATAAAATAAAATTCCTTTAAATAGGAAAACCTATGCTTTAGTCTAGGCAGTCAAGGGGAAAGTAAAGGGCTTTTCCTTTGTTGGCTGGTTCTCAGTTGCCTTTAGTTCAAAATAATCAGTATGCCAAAGTGGCATATTTTGGGGTGGCACTTTCTGAACTCTTTCAATGGCCATTTGTGACACTTTGTTCACCTCAAGGTACATGGGCCCCTCCAGGCAGCCTAGTCGACCAAAAAGAGCTCCTGACAAAGGCTCTCTTCTTTGGCCAAGCTTGAGTCAGGCTCCTTTGGGTCTTTTCTGACTAGACAAGACCTTGAGTTTCCTTCTCTGTCTTTGTAGAATCCAGTTAGAGCAAGAATCCTGCTAAGTCAGGTTAGTGAAAATTCTCCACCCTGGGTGTCTGACCACCTTCAATATCTTACCCTGGCCTGCCTTCAGCAAGAATACTTTTTTTTTGTTTTTCTTTTTTAAGACAGGGTCTCTCTATCTTGCCCAGGCTGGAATGCAGTGGCTATGCATAGGTGTAATCATGGCACAATACAGCCTTGAACTCCTGGCCTCAAGTGATCCTCAATCCTCAGCCTCCCTAATAGATAGGACTATAGGCAGGAACCACTGAACCCAGCATACCTTCAGCAAGAATTCTATTGAGTCCATCTAGCAAGAGTCTCCCTTAAACCTGATCTTTCCTCTTAGTCACTTTCCATCCACTGACTCCTATCCTGCTCCATGGCTAAAGATCCCCACTTGTCCTTGTTGGAATTAAAGTCAAGCGCAAGGCTGGTCTCAGTGGCTCATGCTTGTAATCCCACCACTTCAGGAGGCTAAGACAAGGGAATCGCTTGAGCCTAGGTGTTTGGAACCAGCCTGGGCAATATAGCCAAACCCCATCTCCATAAAAATTGGCATGCACCTGTAGTCCCAGCTACTCAGGAGGCTGAGGTGGGAGGATCACCTGAGCCCAGGGAGTTCGAGGCTGCTGTGAGTCATGATCTCGCCACTGCCCTCCAACCTGGGCAACAGAGCAAGACTCTGTCAAAAAGAAAGAAAAGAAAAGGAAAGAAGAAAGGAAGGAAGGGAGAAAGAAAGAGAGAGAAAAGGAGAAAGGAAAAAAGAAAGAGAAAGAAAGAGAGAAAGAGAGTGGAAGAGAGGAAGGAAGGATGGAAAGAAATAAGGAAGGAAAGAAGGAAAGAAAGAAGGAAGGAAAGAAGGAATGACGGAAGGAAGGGAGGTCAAGTCCGTTCTCTCTCCCCTACTGCAAGACCCCATTTCTGTGGTCCCGATCCACATCGCTATGGCCTTCCTTACCATCTCTACCAAGTGTCATGAATAATGTTTTGTTTAGCACCCTACACTGCTCTTCTTAGCCCACACTGGCCCATGAGACACTCCTGGATCCCTCGTCTCCCTACCATATGGAGTCAGGCCCATCTCTAGGCAGCACCACGCTGCTGGTTCCACCATTGAGGCAGTTGCCACTAGAGCTTCAAGACACCATTCGCAGTTCACTTTTCCTTCCTCAAGCCTGAGTGAGGGACTAGCCCTTTTTCTCTCTTGATTGCAGCGAGTACTTAAAGCTCTGCCTGTAGTTACCATGAAGTACCTGTCTTCAAGGTATACCCCCACTCTCTACAGGTACACCTCTTCTGTCTTAGTTCAGTTTCCCTAGAAGCAGAGCTTGAAATGAAGATTCTTGTTTAAGTGACTTACTGAGGAAGTGTTCTCATTAAAAGTGGAGTGAGGAAAAGGATAAAGTGGCGGGGGAGGTGGGGGGTTTGGGGAGGTCCAGCACTTGCAGACCAAGCAAGACCCCAGCTAGAGACTTGCTTCAGTCTCATCCCAGAGGGAAAATTCTGCAGCCCAAAGCGCATCACAAACACAGTCCCACCTTGGGGCAAGGAATTCAGTTTATTTCCTCCTGCTAGTAGGGTTAAGGTTTGCGGGCCAAAGTTGTCTGTCAATGGGCAATTCTCCAGAGAAGCGAGTGGCTGAGAATTGTAGAAGACAAACTCTCAGGAGCTGGTGGGTGGGAGAGGGTATGGCCACTGATCAAGAAGCTCTGAAGGGGCATCAGCAATATCCACTACATCCACCCCACATCAACCTTTCTCTCTGTCTTGATCTTTTGGAGCAGTTCAAGGACTGTGGAACAGATTTTTGAAGACATTTCCTCTTAAATGTTCTAATTGGGAGAGGGAGTGCCTGTCTCACTCACTTTGGTATCTGACATCTATCATGGCATCCCCTCCATTGAATCAGAGGCAGGAGGAGTTCCATTCTAACGTCCTCTCATTCTGAAGTGTGTTCAGGTTTTTCTTTTACACTAGTGATCATAGAGCTCAATGCCTTAATCCCACAGGCCAGAAGCCAGAAAAGTGAGTAATCTCAAATCTCAAAACTACGTTTAGTGGTTTCCCTGGTCACTATGACAGATTTGTGCTATTCATACTCTTCCTCTCAACAGACAGCATTAGAGATATGGGGAGAGAGGGGTGCATTCTCTGTCCATGAAACAGAACAAACACATTCACCTGGGAGAAACCCATGAGTTTCTCATTAAAAAGCAAGCGCATTAAGTAAACTGGACTACCAAGCCATGGAGAACAACTTTTAGAGTATCCATTACCACACTGCAGCTAGAACAGCTTTTTAGAAATCTTCCTGAGGTATTCAGGAACTGCAAAGAGAATGGACAGAGAGAGGAGAAGGGAGACAGCAACCTAGTATGCCAGTATGTTACCAATTTCCAAAAGAACACCCATGCCAGGGAAGCCTCCAATGGGTTAGAGGTAAGTTGAGAAGAGGAGTCACTGAACCACAAAGATGTCAGAGCTGGAGGGAATCCTACGTTTTATGCAGAAAAGCATCCTTTTTTTCACAGAGGAGGATCTGTGGCACAGAGAGGTCATGATGAAGCACTTGCAGACTGGCAACTCACAGGTCACACTTGGTCTGCACAGTCTCGGTTAGAGTATAAATTCATTGTGAAGACTGAAAAACCCAGAAGATAGCACACACGCACATATGCACACACACACATGTGAACCTGATTTTCTACCACCTTTTGAAAATCTAGAGACCTGGCAACAAGAGGCCCGTAGTCTGGCATCACAATAACCATCCAGGGCTGAATGAAAATGATAATCTAGTTTATTGTGTCCCATACCCAGCCAGTTTGGTTTCATTTTTTATTTTATTCATTTGTTTTTTTTATTTTAGAGACAGGGTCTTGCTCTATGACCCAGGCTGGAGTGCAGTGATGTGATTATAGCTCACTGCAGCCTTGAACTCCTGGGCTCAAGTGATCCTCCCACCTCTGCCTCCAGAGTATGTGGGACCACAGGTGTGAGCCACTGAACCCACATCCCCAGCCAGTTTGACTAATCTATCGTATCACCTGGTCCCTATAGGTAACATGGGGTGTGGCTTCTCAGTCATGATATTTATCCAGAGTCATATAACTAGTGACAGACTTGGATAGGGGCCCATGTCAAAATTGACACTTGATACACACTCGCAAAAAAATTCTAGAGGGTCCGGGACCTGTAACTACTCCTGGTCCAGAAGTGATGCTGAACCAAGTTGGAACAGGCTTTCAGGCAGGCTGGCTAAACACAGCTCCAGTGAGTGAAAGGAAGAGACAGGTGATGAGTGCTTACCTAAACCAGTAAGCAAGAGGTGCAGGTTCAGGAAATTAGGAAGGATACAGTAACACAGAGTTTTGTAGCAAACCGTTGGTGTCATCAGAAAATTCTTGCATGAATTAGCAAGGTCCCAGCCACAGAGCTGATAGCCAGGAGTAGGATCCCAGTCCCTGTTTGAAGGGGGAGGGCCCCAGTCAGCTCTCAATCTTAGAAGAAGAGCTGGAATATCAGGAGAGATCTAAGGTCAGGAGATTAATATTAGGACTCAGTTACATTGCTAGAACCAGTACCTGAAGTCAGAGCAGAACTCTCTGGTTATGCATGTAATATATAACCTGAAGATGGCTGACTTCTTGCAGAGCTGTAATTTCCTCCTTGCTGAAGTCCTAGAGGTTAGGGGTAGTGCCTGAGGATGTCAGATACCCAAGAGCTTACTTATGGACAGAGGTGTTTCACAGGATTAGGCAACCAAGCCAGTGATGACATCTCCCTGCCTGGCCTCCTTTGCCAGGCATCCCACCCACTAGTTCTCATTCACATGCAAAGTCAGCCTTCACATCATTTTAAAAGCTGATTTTGCCCTGAATCTACACTATGCCTCTTTTCATATTTATAAACACCAAAGCTGGAACAAAACAAAAAGCAAATTCTCATCATTCTTTAGCTTGGCAGCAAGTGAAAAAATGAGCTCACAATGCTGTCAAGAACCATGTGAAGCAACAATAGCACTTGGCAGCTGTTACTTTCAGTGGGCATTAAGTCTAATGAAATAGCCCAGTTATACAAAAAGGGGAAAAATAAATGACAGCTATGGAGACAGATGGCAAAAGACCAGTTACTGTACCTACAGATACCAAGTTTTATTCAAATACCTTTAAAGGTGACCTTCTTAGATAATTGTGCCTCACCATGAACTGACCTGGTTCTAGGGCATGTTCCTATTTTGTAAATTGTGGGAAAGATAAATCAGTTAATCTGGGCAAAAAATAAATGCCATGAAGGTCAGCCCAACTGGATGTATAATAATTAACAATATTTTCTGGTTCCCTGCTATGGGCCAGGTGCCGTGCTAAGCTGCTTTGTGTCTCATTTAATTCTCACAACAACACTACGAAGAACCAAGCATTGTTATTATCTCTATTTGCATGTGAGAAAACCGAGGCTCAGAAAGTAAAATAAGGTACCACCTAGGGACACACCACGGATGAGAAGGTCCCATTCACAGCAGCCCTGCCTGTCCCAGAGGCAAAGCACTTAAGTCCTCACCAGTGGTGCAAGGCCTGATGTGGCAATGTCACTAGCTGACAGCTCCAGTGTCCATTCTCCCTGTCCTCCTTAGCAAGAGAACCCCATGTTTATTCCAGATAGCAATCCTAAAGAATTCCAGACTAGTAGGGTCACTGATACACTGCATGGATGGCCCCACTAAATGTCCTCCCTGTGCCCATATGAAGTCTCTTCGCAACAAGACTTGTAATCATAACTGTGATGATAGCCAACCATAACAATAGCTGACATTTCTTCAGCTCTTACTATGCCAGGTACTGTTCTAAGCCCTTTACATGGATTCTGGCAATTATTTGATTTTTCAGTTGTTTTGGTTATTTATTGAAAACTTGGTTATGTAGAACTTATGTTTCTCCATGTAAACCATGTTATTTGCCTACATAAATAATACAAAGCTGAAATTCACAGCTTCATATATATATATAAGCTGAAATTTATGTATTTTATATAGTATTATATATAATATATAACCTGAAGTTCGCATTAAGGCACTATTTAATCCATAATATCATGAAACCAATGTATTAGTTTGCATTCGAGGTCCTGTTAATAGAGAGTACTCTTTTTTTTGAGATGGAGTCTTGCTCTGTTGCCTTAGCTGGAGTGCAGTAGTGCCATCTTGGCTCAATGCACCCTCCACCTCCCAGGTCCAAGCAATTCTTCTGCCTCAGCCTCATGAGTAGCTGGGACTACAGGTGTGCACCACCATGCCTGGCTAATTTTTGTATTTTTAGTAGAGACAGGGTTTCACCATGTTGGCCAGGGTGGTCTTAAACTCCTGACCTTAGGTGATCCACCCGCCTTAGCCTCCCAAAATGCTGGGATTACAGGCGTGAGCCATCACACCAGGCTAAAAAATGTGGGCACTTTGACCCAACAGTTCCACATTTAAGAGTTTGTCTTTAAGAAATAAGTGAATAAGCACATAACGATGTTTGTCAAAGTGCTTTTTAAAATAGAGGATTGGGCTGGGTGAAGTGGCTTATTCCTGTAATCCTAGCACTTTGGGTGGCCAAGACAGGAGGATTACTTGAGGTCAGGAGTTCAAGACCAGCCTGGGCAATATGGTGAAACCCTGAGTCTACTAAAAATACAAAAATTAGCTGGGTGTGGTGGTGCAGACCTGTGGTCCCAGCTACCAGGGAGGCAGAGGTTGCAGTGAGTCAAGATTGCACCACTGCACTCCAGCCTGGGCTGCAGAGACTCTATTTCTAAACAAACAAACAGACAAACAAACAAATAAATAAATAAATAGATGATTATTGGAGATTTTCCATAATTTCCCAAAGTGCATTGTTTAGAAAAATAATTTATAAAAATTCTTTTCTTTTTTTGTTTGTTTGGTCTTTGATTTATTCGTTTTATTCGGGAAATACATAGAATATTGAGTTATTTTTGGGGAAGTTGAGCAAACTACAGAGGGCAGGCTTCATTTTAGAAATTGTTAAAAGCCAGAGTGGATGTTGGGAAAGCTCTTTTCTTTTCAAATAACGTGTAACATTTTTGATGGAGCTTTGTTGTTGTGTTAACTGGTTTGGGGTTTTTTGTTTTCTTTTGTTTTTGTGTTCCAGACAGGGTCTTACTCTGTCACCCTGGCTGGAGGCCTAATCATGGCTCATTGCAGCCTCAACCTCATGGCCTCAAGTGATCCTTCTGCCTCAGCCTTTCAAGTTGTTGGGACTACAGGCACGCACCACGACACCTGGCTAATTTTTAAAATTTTGTTAGAGGCAGGGTCCCACTATGTTGCCCAGACTGGTCTCGAACTCCTGGCCTCAAGTAATCCTTCTGCCTCGGCCTCCAAAAGTGCTGGGATTACAGGCGTGAGCCACCACACCTGGCTGTGTTTTAACTGTTGATAGTCTTCGGAGGGTAGTGGTGTACCAAGGGCCTCACAGGAGGGCAGTCTTCCTGAGGCAGTAAAAGAGGACATTTTCTGTACAGAGGATTTAATGGGAATAATAATTTGAATAATAAATTCAAAAAGTTGATCTGTTTTTTATGATCACATATCAACAATTCTAAACAATGTCAGTGATGAAAAAGCAAGGTTATGTAATAATCAGGAATGCCACCTTTTTCTTGAGTTTTTCTTTAATTTTGAAATAAATAACAATGTTAAAAGAAGAATAAATTACAGTTTTGGAAACATTTTAAATTAAATAAACTACGTCATGCATTGAACTAAAATTTGCTTTATACAGCATGAAGGTGTTAAAAACTGATCTGCTCCAGGTGTCAAATCCACTAGGTGTGCCACTGCCTGGGGGAAAACTTAATAAGACTCAAAGTGTTACTAAGATTTCTCTGAGACTTGTTGAAAATTGTTGGTGGGAAAGCAATTCATTACTGCATGTGTTAGTTCTTCAGGAACAGAATGTCAGGGCACATGAAAAGACAACAGTCAACTCCTTCCTCCGCTTGCACAATCTGTCACCAATAACCAGCAATGACGGCCGTCTACTATCATGAAAGGTAGTCATTGATTGTTAGTAATTCTCAAAACTTGTAAAAGTAACCAATGCTTCAGAGGCTAACCTGTAATTTTTTTTTTTTTTTTTTTTTGGTAGGGGGATGCATTTTCGCTCTTGTTGCCCAGGCTGGAGTGTAATGGTGCGATCTCGGCTCACCACAACCTCCGCCTCCCAGGTTCAAGCGATTCTCCTGCCTCAGCCTCCCAAGTAGCTGGAATTACAGGCACGTACCACCATGCTTGGATAATTTTTTTTGTATTTTTAGTAGAGACGGGGTTTCTCCATGTTGTGCAGGCTGGTCTCAAATTCCCGACCTCAGGTGATCTGCCCACCTCTGCCTCCCAAAGCCCCGCCATTACAGGCATGAGCCACCGCGTCCAGTCACCTGCAATGTTAAGAATAGCAAAAGTATTGAGAGAGACATCCAACATCTACCATTCTTGTAAGCAGATAGACTCAAAGCAAACTGTTAAGGTAGTAATAAGCATCTTGAAAGAAGCATAGGTTTTGGAGGAGACTTGGATTTTAGTCATGGCCCTTCCAAAATTACTTGCTATTAATTTATTCAAAATATTTACCGATTCTCCACTGTGTAGGTGCTGGGAATACAATGATGCTCAAGACAGATATGGTCTCTGCCCCAAAGGAAGGGGACTCTCCACCAACCCCCCCACCCCCCCAAAAAAGTAAACAGACAAATAAATGAAACACTTTTTAGTTGTTTTAACACCATGAAGGAAACAAACAAATGGTTTCCCATTATCTTAGGATAAAGACCAAATTCTTAATATGGCCCTTACCATCCATTTCAACCACATCTTACACTTCTTCCTTGCTAGGTCTGTCTGTTCCAGCCGTAGTCTTTTTTTTTTTTGAGATGGAGTCTCTCTCTATCGCCAGGCTGGAGTGGTGCAGTGGCGCAATCTTGGCTCACTATAACCTCTGCCTCCCGGGTTCAAGCAATTCTGCCTCAGCCTCCCGAGTAGCTGGGATTACAGGCACGTGCCACCATGCCCAGCTAATTTTTGTATTTTTAGTAGAGACGGGGTTTCACCATGTTGGCCAGGTTGTTCTCGATCTCCTGACCTTGTGATCCGCCCGCCTTGGCCTCCCAAAGTGCTGGGCTTACAAGCATGAGCCACTGCACCCAGCCCACAGCCTTCTTTTAGTTCCTCAAATGCACCAAAGCCTTCCTGTTTCAGTCACTTGACATATGTTGGCCAGCTCCACCCCTACTTTGCCTCCGTTAATTCCTCATGTATCTTTCAGATCTCAGGACAAATATGTTTGCAGAGAGACTTCCTTGGTGTCTGCCTACCTACACACTCCCTGAGCATCCCCAACCTACATACAATCAATAGTCAGGCCAGTTACTCCCTAGAGCCCCCTGGGTTGTTTCTTCGTAACTCTCACTACAGGTTGTAATTAATAATTTGCCTGTGTAATCATTTGTGTAATGTCTGTCTTCTCTCCCACCACGATATGTTGCTACTGGACCATAGGTTTCATGGGGGGCAAAGTTTACTGCTTTACTTACACCATTGAATTCCCAGGTCTTGGCACAATAAATATTTATGGAATGAATGAAAGGAGGTATGCATAAATGAAGACATAACCAGCCAAAAAAAAAAAAAAGAAAAATCTACCACCAGGGATACGCCTCAGGAAAGTTTTTTATGAGGAAAGTCTGGCTGTCCAAAGAATTTCCTCTTTCCTAGCTTCTCTTGTCTGACCTCACTGGGCAGGTTGTTGTTGTTTCGAGTTTTTGTTTTTATAAGTTTCCTTTTTTTTTTTTTAAACTTTCTTTCACTTCTAAAATTAGATATAGCTGAATTTCTTTCTTTTTTTTTTTAATTTCGGTTTTAGCTTAATGGTATAGCTTTCCATTTCAAAGTTTTCATCTCATTTCTCTAGCACTCAGCCTTTTAACAAATTATAAATATTTATTTTATTTTGCTTTCATCAATTCAAATCTTAATTTGGAATATTTAGGTCTAGTCTTTACTCTTTTTTGAATTGCTGCTTTCAGTTTTTCAATATCCCTTTTCAAATCTAATTTTAAAATAAGCATCATTTATCTCATAATTTCTTTTTAATTTGTTAATGGCTTATTTTTAACTTAACTGACAGATTTAAGCATTGTTTAACCATGAAATTTCTCTTTTATTTGGAATTTTACCCCATTTGCTCTCATCTCCTCCTCCATCTCCCTCGCTCTGTTCGTCCCATTGTTTCCCTCTCACCCAGCCTCCACTCCCACTTCCCCACCTGTATTTGCGATGTTCAGAAAGAGGGGAGTCAGGAATGTAAACACTGGAAGAGTTTGCTTTATGAACATAGAAGAATGAAAGCCATCCTTCCCTACCAGTTTTCCTAGCATCAGCCTATTGGGCCACTTCATCAGTATTCCTGATTTATTAAGGATGGTTCTCCACAGAACCTTATTATAGAAGATTGGGTGAACTCAATTCATTGTCTCCAGAGAAGCCCCATTTTGCAGTTGGAATATTTGATTTGCTGGAACAATGCTGCTTGTTAATATCCCTTACCATCTGGTTCTTATATGATAAATTTGGGGGAAAACTATGCCAGCTGCCTGCCCAGGAGAAGTTGAACCTTGGAAGGGATTCTCCAGGTAGAGGCTCTCCAAGCCTGATCTGGTGAGATGCTGACAAATCTCTCAATAAATATTTATAGGAAGTTTCAAAGCACAGAATCTGCAGCCAGTATCTTGGCTCCACGTTAAGCCAGCTTGGATTCATCATTCTCCCAAAGATGTTTTCCTTCCCTTCTTGGCAGGTGGACACCATGGGTTTCCTGTGCAGTGGCTGCTCTCAACTCTCTTCCTTGTCTGTCTGTCTGCTTATAGGACATGGGGCTCTCCAGAGTGCTAAGGAAAGTCTTTATGCCAGGGACATTGGCTAAGTTACTGAGACATTTTGTTCATCCTTCCAGAGGACAGTTGGATGCCACTCTGGGGGATGAGAATCCCTACAAGATCACAACACCATTTCCATCCTCAAATCTAGCATTGGGTTCCCTTATAGGTTTCTACCAACATGGACTCTTTTCCTTGAGGAGATCTGCTCCACTCCACATTACTTGGTTGGATTAAATCCATTCCCACCGAGTTTCAGAGAAATAATCACTCTTGTGGAATAGACCCTCAGATTCTCTGATCTCACTGTCTTGTTATTCTTAAGAACCCTCCTTTGAGAATCCTTCTTTGACCAACTCATCAACTAGTTCCGTTCCTGTATGGGTGATCTGGATCTGTGGATTCACCTTAGTTTCCTCAACTGTAATAATGGGGACAATAAGATCTACCTTTTAGGGTATGCCTGAGGACTGCATGATACATTTATATAAGGCAGTTGATGTATATACAGCAGTGTCTGGCATATATAAGAGGTGGGTAATAAAAGTTAGCTATTTTAACTGAATTTGTCTTCATCTTTCCTTTTAGAAATAGATCTTCATGAAATCCATGGGCCTATAGTTTCTGGCACAGGAAAATGTATTCAACACACCCAAATCTTGAATTTTTCCAGGAGGCTGAGCCCTCTCTCATACTTAAAATAATTTGGTTGGATCTGGGCTGGCAAGATGGCTGAATAGGAACAGCTCTGGTCTATAGCTCCCAGCAAGATCAACCCAGAAGGCAGGTGATTTCTGCATTTGCAACTGAAGTACATGACTCATCTCACTGGGACCGGTTAGACCGTGGGTGCAGCCCACTGAGGGTAAGCCAAAGTAGAGTGGGGCATCGCCTCACCCAGGAAGCACAAGGGGTCAGATAACTCTCTGCCCTAGCCAAGGGAAGCCGTGAGGGACTGCGCCATGAGGAACGGTGCATTCCAATCCAGATACTGTGCTTTTCCCATGTCTTTGCAACTAGCAGACCAGGAGATTCCCTTGGGTGCCTATACTACCAGGTCCCTGGGTTTCATGCACAAAACTGGGCAGCTATTTGGGCAGACATTGAACTAGCTGCAGGGATTTTTTTTTTTTTTTCATACCCCAGTGGCACCTGTAATATCAGTGAGACAGAACCGATCACTCCCCTGGAAAGGGGGCTGAAGCCAGGGAGCCAAGTGGTCTAGCTCAGTGGCTCTCACCCGCATGGAGCCCAGCAAGCTAAGATCCACTAGCTTGAAATTCTCACTGCCAGTACAGCAGTCTGAAGTTGACCTGGGATGCTTGAACTTGGTTAGGGGAGGGGCGTCTGCCATTATCGAGGCTTGACTAGGCGGTTTTCCCCTCACAGTGTAAACAAAGTTCGAACTGGGTGGAGCCCACCACAGCTCAGCAAAGCGGCTGTGGCCAGACTGCTTCTCTAGATTCCTACTCTCAGGGCAGGCCATCTCTGAAAGAAAGGCAGCAGCCCCAGTCAGGGGCTTATAGGTAAAACTCCCATCTCCCTGGGACAGAGCACCTGGGGAAAGGGGCAGCTGAAGGCACAGCTTCAGCAGACTTAAACCTTCCTGCCTGCTTGCTCTAAAGAGGGCAGCAGATCTCCCAGCACAGTGCTCGAGCTCTGCTAAGGGAAAGACTGTCTCCTTAAGTGGGTCCCTGACCCTTGTGCCTCCTGACTGGGAGACACCTCCCAGCAGGGGTTGATAGACACCTCATACAGGAGAGCTCTGGCTGGCATCTGGCAGGTGCCCCTCTGGAACAAAGCTTCCAGAGGAAGGAACAGGCTGCAATCTTTGCTGTTCTGCAGTCTCCACTGGTGATACCCAGGCAAACAGTGTTTGGAATGGACCTCCAGCAAACGCCAGCACACCTGCAGCAGAAGGGCCTGACCAATAGAAGGAAAACTAACAAACAGAAAGGAATAGCATCAATATCAACAAAAAGGATGTCCACACAGAAACCCCATCCAAAGGTCACCAACATCAAAGACCAAAGTTAGATAAATCCAGGAAGATAAGGAAAAACCAGAGCTTTTTGCCTTTTGGCTGAAATTTCCAAAAACCAGAACGCCTCTTCTCCTCCAAAGGATCACAGCTCCTCTCTAGTGAGGGAACACAAGTGGATGGAGAGTGAGTTCGATGAATTGACAGAAGTAGACTTCAGAAGCCTCCTCCGAGCTAAAGAAGCATGTTCTAACCCAATGCAAGGAAGCTAAGAACCTTGACAAAATGTTAGAGGCACTGCTAACTAGAATGACCAGTTTAGAGAAGAGCATAAATGACCTGATGGAGCTGAAAAACACAGCATGAGAACTTTATGAAGCATACACAAGTATCAATAGCCAAATCCATCAAGTGGAAGAAAGGTTATCAGAGACTGAAGATCAACTTAATGAAATAAAGTGTGAAGACAAGATTAGAGAAAAAGGAAAGAACAAAGCCTCCAAAATATATGGGACTATGTGAAAAGACCAAACCTACATTTGATTGGTGTACCTGAAAGTGACAGGGAGAATGGAATCAAGTTGGAAAACACTCTTCAGGATATTATCCAGGAGAACTTCCACAACCCAGCAAGACACACCAACATTCAAATTCAGGAAATACAGAGAACACTGCAGAGATACTCCTTGAGAAGAGCAACCCCAAGACACATAATCGTCAGATTCACCAAGGTTGAAATGAAGGAAAAAATGTTAAGAACAGCCAGAGATAAAGGTTGGGTTACCCACTTTACCCAAACTCATCAGACTAACAGTGGATCTCTCTGCAGAAACCCTACAAACCAAAAGAGAGTGGGGGCCAATATTCAACATTCTTAAAGAAAAGAATTTTCAACCCAGAATTTCAGATCCAGCCAAACTAAGCTTCATAAGCGAAGGAGAAATAAATCCTTTACAGACAAGCAAATGATGAGAGATTTTGTCACCACCAGGCCTGTCTTACAGGAGCTCCTGAAGGAAGCACTAAATATGGAAAGGAAAAACCGGTACCAGTCACTGCAAAAACATACCAAATTGTAAAGAACATTGACACTGTGAAGAAACTGCATCAACTAATGGGCAAAATAATCAGCTAACATCATAATGACAGGATCAAGTTCACACATAACAATATAAACCTTAAATGTAAATGGGCTAAATGTCCCAATTAAAAGACACAGACTGGCAAATTGGATAAAAAGTCAAGACCCATCAGTGTGCTGTATTCGGGAGACCCATCTCATGTGTAAAGACACACATAGGCTAAAATAAAGGGATAGATGCATATTTACCAAGCAAATGGAAAGAAAAAAACAAAAACAAAAAAACAGGGGTGGCAATCCTAGTGTCTGATAAAATAGACTTTAAGCCAACACAGGTCAAAAAACACAAAGAAGGGCATTACCTGATGGTAAAAGGATCAACGCAACAGGAAGAGCTAACTATCCTAAATATACATACACCCAATACAGGAGCACCCAGATTCATAAAGCAAGTTCTTAGAGACCTGCAAAGAGACTTAGACTCCCACAAAATAATAGTGGGAGAATTTAACACCCCACTGTCAATATTACACAGATCAATGATACAGAGAATTAATAAGAATATTCAGGACTTGAACTCAGCTCTGGACCAAACAGACCTAATAGACATCTACAGAACTCTCTACCCCAAATCAACAGAATATATATTCTTCTCACCACCACACCACACTTATTCTAAAATTGACCACATAATTGGAAGTAAAACACTCCTCAACAAATGCAAAAGAATGGAAATCATAATAAACAGTCTCTCAGACCAGAATGTAATCAAATTAAAACTCAGGATTAAGAAACTCACTCAAGGCCGGGCGTGGTGGCTCAAGCCTGTAATTCCAGCACTTTGGGAGGCTGAGATGGGTGGATCACAAGGTCAGGAGATCGAGACCATCCTGGCTAACACGGTGAAACCCCGTCTCTACTAAAAATACAAAAAACTAGCTGGGCGAGGTGGCGGGCACCTGTAGTCCCGGCTGCTCGGGAGGCTGAGGCAGGAGAATGGTGTGAACCCGGGAGGTGGAGATTGCAGTGAGCTGAGATCCGGCCACTGCACTCCAGCCTGGGCGACAGAGTGAGCAGAGTGAGACTCTGTCTCAAAAAAAAAAAAAAAAAAAAAAAAGAGAAATCTCAAAGAACATGGGAAACCAACCCAATCTTTAAAAAAAAAGAAACTCACTGGAAACCACACAACTACACGGAAACTGAACAACCTGCTCCTGAATGACTACTGGGTAAATAACGAAATTAAGGCAGAAATAAAGAAGTTCTTTGACACCAATGAGAACAAAGACACTACGTACAAGAATCTCTGGGACACAGCTAAAGCAGTGTTTAGAGGGAAATTTAAAGCATTAAGTGCCCACAGAAGAAAACAGGAAAGATCTAAAATTGACACCCTAATATCACAATTAAAAGAAAAAAGAACTAGAGAAGCAAGAGCAAACAAATTCAAAAGGTAGCAGAAGACAAGAAATAACTAAGCTCAGAGCAGAACTGAAGGAGATAGAGACATGAAAAGTCCTTCAAAAAAATCAATGAATCCAGGAGCTGGTTTTTTGAAAAGATCAACAAGATAGAGAGACCACTAACCAGACTAATAAAGAATAAAAGAGAGAAGAATCAAATAGACACAATAAAAAATGATAAAGGGGAGATAACCACTGATCCTGCAGAAATACGAACTACCATCAGAGAACACTAAAAACACCTCCGTGCAAATAAACTAGAAATTTTAGAAGAAATGGATAAATTCCTGGACACATTCACCCTCCCAAGACTAAACCAGGAAGAAGTTGAATCCCTAAACAGACCAAAAACAAGTTCTGAAATTGAAGCAGTAATTAATAGCCTACCAACCAAAAAAAAGCCCAGGACCAGATGGATTCACAGCCAAATTCTACCAGAGGTACAAAGAGGAGTTGGTACCATTCCTTCTGAAACTATTCCAATCAACAGAAAAAGAGGGACTGCTCCCTAATTCATTTTATGAGGCCAGCATCATCCTGATACCAAAACCTGGCAGGGACACAACAAAAAAAGAAAATTTCAGGCCAATATCCCTGATGAACATCGATGTGAAAATCCTCAATAAAATACTGGCAAACCGAATCCAGCAGCACATCAAAAAGCTTATCCACCATGATCAAGTCAACTTCATCCCTGGAATGCAACTCTGGTTCAACATACACAAATCAATAAACATAATCCATCATATAAACAGAACCAATGACGGAAACCACATGATTATCTCAATATATGCAGAAAAGGCCTTCAATAAAATTTAACACCCCTTCATGCTGAAAACTCTCAATAAAGTTAGGTATTGATGGAACATATCTCAAAATAATAAGAGCTATTTATGACAAACCCACAGCGAATATCATACTGAATGGGCAAAAACTGGAAGCATTCCCTTTGAAAACTGGCACAAGACAAAGATGCCCTCTCCCACCACTCCTATTCAACATAGTATTGGAATTTCTGGCCAGGGCAATCAGGCAAGAGAAAGGAATAAACGGTATTCAAATAGGAAGAGAGGAAGTCACATTGTCTCTTTTTACAGATGACATGATTGTATATTTAGAAAACCCCATCGTCTCAGCCCCAAATCTCCTTAAGCTGATAAGCAACTTCAGCAAAGTCTCAGGATACAATGTGCAAAAATCACAAACATTCCTATACACCAATAATAGACAAACAGAGAGCCAAATCATGAGTGAAGTCCCATTCACATTAGCTACAAAGAGAATAAAATACCTAGGAATACAACTTACAGGGGATGTGAAGGACCTCTTTAACGAGAACTACAAATCACTGCTCAAGGAAATAAGAGAGAGCACAAACAAATGGAAAAATATTCCATGCTCATGGATAGGAAGAATCAATATCGTCAAAATGGCCATACTGCCCAAAGTAATTTATACATTCAATGCTATCCCTATCAAGCTACCATTGACTTTCTTCATAGAATTAGAAAAAAACTACTTTAAATTTCAAATAGAGCCAAAAAAGAGGCCATATAGCCAAGATGATCCTAAGCAAAAAGATCAAAGCTGGAGGCATCACGCTATCTGACTTCAAACTATACCACAAGGCTACAGTAACCAAAACAGCATGGTACTGGTACCAAAACAGATATATAGAAAAATGGAACAGAACAGAGGCCTCAGAAATAAAACCACATGTCTACAATCATCCGATCTTTGACAAATCTGACAAAAACAAGCAATGGGGAAAGGATTCCATATTTAATAAATAGTGTTGGGAAAACTGGGTAGCCACATGCAGAAAACTGAAACTGGACCCCTTCCTTACGCCTTATGCAAAAATTAACTCAAGATGGATTAAAGACCTCAACATAAGACCTAAAACCATAAAAACCCTAGAAGAAAACCAAGGAAATACTACTATTCAGGACATAGGCATGGGCAAAGACTTCATGACTAAAACACCAAAAGCAACGCAACAAAAGCTAAAATTGACAAAGGGATCTAATTAAACTAAAGAGGTTCTGCACAGCAAAAGATTCTATCATTAGAATAAACAGGCAACCTACAGAATGGGAGAAAATTTTTGCAATCTATCCATCCGACAAAGAGTTAATATTCAGAATCTACAAGGAAC
>NW_012121821.1:12749441-12786278 GCF_000951035.1 Colobus angolensis palliatus | reverse complement strand
CACGTATGTTTATTGCAGCACTGTTCACAATAGCAAAGACTTGGAACCAACCCAAATGTCCATCAATGATAGACTGGATAAAGAAAATGTGGCACATATACACCATAAAATACTATGCAGCCATAAAAAGGATGAGTTCATGTCCTTCGCAGAGACATGGATGAAGCTGGAAACCATCATTCTCAGCAAATTAACACAGGAACAGAAAGTCAAACACTGCATGTTCTCACTCATAAATGAGAGCTGAACGATGAGAACACATGGACACAGGGAGGGGAACATCACACACCAGCCTGTCATGGGGTGGGAGGCTACGGCGGATATAGCATGAGGAGAAATACCTAATGTAGATGACGGGTTGATGGATGCAGCAAACCACCATGGCATGTGTATACCTATGTAAGAAACCTGCACATTCTGCACACGTATCCCCAAAACTTAAAGTATAATAAAATAATAATAATAATTTGATTAGATTAGTCTTGTATTTTATTTTTAAAAGAATTATGTTTTAATCTTAGTTTCAGCCAAAGAGAATTGTCCATTATTTCTAGTGATTTCTTGATCATTAATTAATTGTCCATTATTTCTTGATCCTGTGGGAAGCCACTGTCCCTGAGGCAATCCCAAATGTTATGGTGTGACTTACATTGTGATCACAGAGGCCCTAGCACACTTTCCATGAGAGAAATGAGTGATCTCCTATACCTTAGGCATATTTAGGTATGAACAATAACTCACCATCTGCCTTACCCCAATAGATACCTGTAGTTCCTTCCTCAATCTAAAATCAGATTGGTCAGGACAAACATCCTTAATTTGACAGTTCTATTTTATCAGGGAATGTGAAATTTTAGAGTTTTATGGATATGAATTAGATGTACAATTTTAGGGAACAAATCATAGGGAAGTGAATAGTTACTTATGTAGTATTAATTAAAAATCAGTCTAGGTGAATTTGAGTAGAGTAGGCCTGGGACAAAGAACTATTTGTAGAAGACTGAGATGGTTTTGGGATTATGGAGAAACCAAGTTGGTTATTACAGTGATAATAATAGCTACATATGTCAAGACTTTACTAAGTGCCACTTCAATTTCTTCCTGGTTGGCTAAGCTAACAGTTTTAGCATTTTGAGTTCAGGATATTACAAAATGATTCTATACTATCAACTATTACCTGAGCACAGGGAAGGAAACAGATTTAGGGACCCAGTTCCTTGCTCTGAGCTGACCAAATATTTGAGAAGTCTCAGGCAGATGCATATTTGCAAAAGGATCACTTAAAATACAATGTCTTGGTCCGCACATATAGGATCACTCATTTATAATAAGTATGACATTGAGTGTAGTGGGGAAAGGAAAAACATTTTAGTAAATGGTCTGGTCAACTAAATATTCATGTGGAAGTAATAAATATTGACTCCTACATCATACCATATATAAAAATCATTTGAATTGGATTGCAGATCTAAATGTGAAAGGGCTGGGCGCGGGCCCATGCCTGTAATCCCAGCATTTTGGGAGGCTGAGACAGGTGTGTCCCTTGAGGTCAGGAGTTCAAGGCCAGCCTGGGCAATATGGTGAAACCCCATCTCTACTAAAAATACCAGAATTAGCCAGGTGTGGTGGTATACGCCTATAATCCCAGCTACTTGGGAGGCTGAGGCCAGAGGATTGCTTGAACCCAGGAGGCAGAGGTTGCAGTGAGTAGAGATTGTGCTACTGCACTGTAGCCTGGGTGACAGAGTGGGACTCCATCTTAAAAAAATAATTAAAAAATTTAAAAAAAAGTGAAAAATAAAACACCAAAGATTTTAGGGGGGGAAAAAAACAGCATATGATCATATCCTTGAGAAGAGCTGAGATTTTAAAAATATGACACAAAACTATTAATCATAAAGCAAAAAAACTGATAAATTTGGTTTTATTAAAATTATTAAATTCACTTCATTAAAAGATACCACTAAGAGAGTGAAGAGGCTGGTCATAGTGTGAGAGAAGATATTTGATACACTTTTTTTTTTTTTTTTTTTGAGACAGAGTTTCAATCTTGTTGCCCAGGCTGGAGTGCAATGGCATGATCTCAGCTCACTGTAACCGCCTCTCGGGTTCAATCAATTCTCCTGCCTCAGCCTCCCGAGTAGCTGGGATTACAGGCATGTGCCACCATACTGGCTAATTTTTGTATTTTTAGTAAAGATGGGGTTTCTCCATATTGGTCAGGCTGGTCTTGAACTCCTGACATCAGCTGATCCACCTGCCTCAGCCTCCCAAAGTGCTGGAATTACAGGCGTGAGCCACCGTGCCCGACCTTGATATTTGATATACTCATATCCAGCAAATTACTAGTAAAAAATGATGAAAAGATAGATAATCCAATAGAAAAATTGGGCCACAAATTTGGATAGTAACTTCACAAAAGAAAATAATCAAGTGTTCAATAGACATAAGAAAAGACATCAGAGAAATGCATTTACACTGGGATGAAATATATCTCACCTGAATTGTTAACATCAAAAAGATAAGCAAAATGAAATGTTGGAGAGAATGTGGAGCAATTGATTTTCTAATGGGAGCATAAATGGATACAGTGGAAAACTATTTGGCAGAATCTACTAAAAGGTGAACATAAACATATTCTATGACCCTGCAGTTCTACTCCTAGGTATTAATAGAAATGCATGTGTATATATATGCATTAATGTGTATATATATATGCATTAAAAAACATGTTCAAGAATTTTTAGAGCAATACTAACTGTCATGTTACCACCACCCTGGATTCTTTCATTCTCCCAGAATAGAAATCAAGAGAAATCACCAAACATTACAGCAAAGGAAAGTGTATTTCAGCTTGTGCACAAGAGAGTCAGCACTGATAAGGGAAAAGGAATGGGCTGCTCCCCAGGGTGGTATGTAGGTTAGTTTCATAGCATCTTTCTATAAGTAGGGCTTCCATCAGGACACGTATAGAAGAGATTTTTCTAGCATGTATGCAGTGGCTCAGCATGCTTCTTCATACATTGTATGTGGCATTAACATTTTAAATTTCCACCTCTAGGCATGAAGTTTAGCATTAAAATGAGGAAGGGGTAACTTTAGGTTGAAGTTTTAAGCCTAACTGCGCATGCAGGGCTCTGAGGAAGTCCCTAGCCCCCTGAAACAGGAGCTTGACGTTAATAGCTTCTTGGGTCTTTTGTTACTGACTAGCTGAGAGTTAGATAAGCTAGAGCTTGAGTGAGGGGCTTCCGTCCTTTTCTTCCAGGTCATCTTAAAATAGGGAATCAACTAGCCTGCTCTCTCAATAGTAGCCAAAAGTTGAAAACAACCCAAATGTCAACCAACAGTAGAATGAATTGACAAACTGTAGTATATTCATAAAATGTAATACTACCTGAGGATACACTGTCTACTGCTTCCTGCAGCAACATAGATGAATTGCATAAACTTACCATTGAGCAAAAGAAGCCCAGCAAACACAAAAGTATATACTGGATGATTATATTTGTGCAAAGTTCCAAAATAGGCAAAAATACAATCTAGTATGAGAAGTATGCATAATGCTTACCTTTGGAGGGAAGGTAATAACTGAAAGTATGCTCAAGGAAGACTTCTAGGCCATCGGTAAAATACTGTTTTTTCATCCAGGTGCTGGTTGCAGAGGTATGTTATTTTTGTAGAAAGCAATCAATCTGTACACTGGATTTCTATGTGAATTTTGTTTTTGTATGCTACACTTCAGTAAAAACTTTACTAAAAAAAAGACAAGGACCAATGAGCTTGATTGAAGCGGGTATTTGTCCTGTGGTCTCAGGAATGGAGAAAACCAAAATGTCTATAGACACATATTTTGAAAACAAAGCAAAACACAAAGAAATTTACTAAACATCAACAAAGGTTATTACTGGATAATTGGATCAAGGGTAATTATTTTTTTCTATTGCCCAGCACTTTCCAAATCCTCTTCCAAGAGTCTGGTATTAGTCCTGCCATCTGGGTATTGGGGGAAAGCAGAATCCTGGACGATATTGTTTTATCCTCAAGGCTTTGAATAGAACTGTCTATGCTCATCACATCCTTCCTTCTTGCAAGCACAGATTTCATTCAAGTTCTCTCTACATGTCTTCTAAGGTTGCTTGGTAGACAGTTTAGGGATAACTTTATTTGAATTTATTTGCCTTCAGAAAATTATAGGAAATAGATATTAAGCTCCAAGGAAGTAGTGTAGGAAATCATAAAAGTTTCCTGCAGGAGGTGTTTCCTGACACATTTAATCTGAGTGTCAAAGGGTGAGCAACAATTTGTGGAGTGTACTAGGAGGAGGGGGGATGAAGGATGGAAGGATCGTTGTAGACCAAGGAGACAGCACATGCAAGACATGAAAGAGAATGACATGTTTGTGAACCAGAAAAGAATTTGGTGTCATTTAGGAAGAATGGAGGGACACGAGATGGGAAAGGAGTTAAAGTCCCAGTGTTTGTAACTTTGTCCCATGCTATACACTGTGTTTGTAGATACAATATAACAGATGCCAAACATTGTTCATTGCATCAGACCATAAAAATGTATAATACAAGTCTTAAAGTTTTAAATAGCCTTTTTAAAATATGTTTTACAGCAACAGCTTAATTAAAAAGATAATAGTGCCTATGTTAGCATACTGGAAGCCCGGAAATAACTTGAAATAAACCAGTCTTTGTAGAATTATCTCAAAGTTTAAATTATTTCAGTATATCAAAATCCAAGCATGGATATAACATGTGTTGTGCCAACTGCAGAGGACTCTCAAAACCTCTTCCCTTAAAAGTACAGAATATCTTGGTGCCAACATTACATCCCCACATGCAATGAATTTACAAGGAGATGAAGTTACATTTGAGGATATCGATATTATAAAGACAACTATCAATTTGATGTGTAGCTGCAGACAATGTCTGTAGCCTGTCACAGAATAGCTCTCTGATTTGGCAAAGAACCACTTAAAATGCATAAGTGCATTCTTTGTGCTAATGGAACAGATCTCTTTCACGGTTTCAAAGGAGAAGAGAGAAGGAACAGAGAGAGGCTGGTTCTTGTGCCACTTCTTATGGCTTCCACACCGAGACAACCAAATGAGAAAGACAGCTTGCTCTCTGAGCAGCACCAAACCAGAAACAAAGGTTCAGACCACTACCCATTCTTCCTTCTCACTTCTAAATTACACCATGAAAGTGGAGGCAATGAGGTGTGCATTCCAACACACAGGCCTGTGGTTGGCTCTGGGGATGAATTCAGCAGTGTAGACTGTGGCTGTGTTCAGTGGGTCACCACGCTCCCATAACTGACCACTAGTAGGCATGAAAACTGAGGAAACCCAAGTTGCTGCGGTGGAACAGGTAGTTGCTGCTTTCAGATTCAGTTTCTGGCTAGAATGTCACAGCATGAATCACCTCGGAGCAGATTCCTGATGGCAAGAGGGCTATAAATTGAATGGTACAACACGTTATGGCTTTCACTGGCTCTGACATTAGCAGAAACAGCTGAGTAATCAGACAAAAGGCAGTGCAAGAAGAAAATGGAAGATAATTAATATTGAGCAACTTCCCAGTTTTGGGCACAAACTGAGAGTCTTCATATGTGTTATGGAGACAGCGTGGTTCTTACGACTCTGCATCTACCTCTTGCTAGCTGTGTACACTTGGACAAGCTCCTTAACCTCTGTGAACCACAGTTTCCTCATACCTACCTCCTAAGGCTGTGTTAGGAGAAAAAGAGAATCCATCTTTACATGGCACATATATAAAAGGTATATAGTACATAGAGTATGTATACACAACTTAGTATATATAATATATACACATTATATATATATACACATACTATATATATCTATAGTACACAACCTAAAACCTATATATAAATACACACACACACACATCATGTTGGTTTCTCCATAATTGTGTGAGCCAATTCATTAAAATAAATCTCTCTCTAGTATATAATACATGTATTTAATGAACAAGCTCCTTAACTATATATATAATATATATTTATTAGACAGGTTCCTCATATTATATTACAGAGAGAGAGATACGGAGAGAGATCCATTTTAAGAAACTGGCTCACACAATTGTGGAGGCTGGAAAATCCAAAATCCGCAGGGTAGGCTGACAGGCTGGAGACCTAGGGAAGAGTTGTTGCAGTTGTGAGTCCAAATGCAGTCTAGAAGCAGATTCCCTTCTTCCTCAAGAGACCACAGTCCTTTTCTACTAAGGCCTTTCCACTGATTAGATGAGGCCCACTGACATAATGGAGAGAATGGAGGGGGAATCTGCTTTACTCAAAGTCTGCTGATTTTGTGTGTGTGTGCGTGTGATGGAGTCTCACTCTGTCACCCAGGCTGGAGTGCAGTGATGTGATCTTGGCTCACTGCAGCCTCCGCCTCTCAGGTTCAAGCGATCCTCCCACCTCAGCCTCCCTAGTAGCTGAGGCTAAGGGAGCCCACCAGGCTGCCTAATTCTTTAATTTTTTGTAGAGATGGGATCTCACTTTGTTGCCCAGGCTTGTCTTGAACTCCTGGCCTCAACCAATCCTCTCACTTCGGCCTCCCTAAGTGCTGGGATTACAAACATAAGCCACTGTGCCTGGCCTAGATTCAGTATAATTTTAAAACCCACTGGGATTTGACACATAGAGCACTTTAAGTAATCCAAAGAGTGAAAGTTGTTTGTTCTTACTAGCTTTAGCTACAAAATAAGAAGCTGTTGGAACTGGAAACGTACTTTAGAAATCCTTAATTTATCTTTGTCTCCCACCATTTATTTCACAGACAAGGAAACAGGAGCCCAAGGTTTAATCCAGAAAAGAGAATCAATAACTAGGCCAGAACCTGAACACAAATCTCCCAACACTAGTTCTTTGCCCCATGGTTATTTTTTCTTCTTGATCTACAAATAGAAACATAATCCAGATGTTGTACATCATCACAAAATAAACTAGAAACCATTGCACACATGAGAGTACTGTTCATCTGGATAACATTCGGGCTACCTCGTAACATACAATTGCCCAACATGCAGTTGCTGAGTTTACGGACAGAATAATCTGGGCTCACACTACAGTGCTCATTCCACACTTGAGCATCATAGAACAGTCCTTACCCAGTGTCCAAAGGCCTTCATTATCCGACTTTTGTCGTTTAATGCCAATTCTTGTTAGCTGCAGGCAAATTACCTACAGACCCAGCAAAGAAAGAAGCCCATTTGGCAACTATTCACCCTTGTCAGATTTGAAACTGTTCTGGGAAGGCATTTTAATTAGGCAAGTGGGAGAGCTGCCACATTTAGAAGCAGCTCCTAAATGGAAGCAGAGAATTTCAGGACCAACTGAAGTTCTTGGTGCTTGTGTTGCTTTACCACTTAAAAGACAACCAGTGAATTCTTCTCTAGTACTCCTTTAGTACTGCAGGCTTTGTAAGATTCGGAACGGTTGAATGACTTCTTAATGCTCATTCCTTAATTCTCATTGCACCTCTGAGTGCATGGTTTGCAGACAGAACACGAATCCTTTGATCATTGTCTGATTAACTCAAGCTATGTACCATATAAATGCTGACTGTTTTGATGATTATATTCAGTTTTTCCAGAAGTGCTCATTTCAGTGAAGGCCTTTACAATTCATGAATATTAAGTGGGGATTTTGTGTACAATTAAAGCAATAAATCAATCATCACTGCAATGTTCTATATTTATTATCTTCTTGCTTACAAAAAGACTGAGCAGTAACTCACTTGAACTTCAGTGTCTCTATTTTATAGGGAGGAAAGAGCAACAGAGAAATATTATGTCACCCAGCTTGGGAAAGGCAAAGTAAGAACTCTAAGCCAGAACGTAGATCATATTGTAGCAATCAATCAAAAAGGAAATGACAGTTTTCATCTTCTGATTTGTGCTATACATTTTGGCAATATCCTTAGTATTTTGTGAGTGAGAATCTACTTAAAAGAAGTTGCCCAGCTGAGATATGAAGAAGTGGAACACGGCATGCTATAGAATGAAGTACATTGGACTAGAGATTGAGATTTGAGTTCCGCCCTCAGCTCCACAAATGACAACTGCTGTGACCTTGAGCAAGTCACCACATTTTGCTGGGCCTCCAGTTCCTCACCTACAAAATGATGTCTTAGCATCAGGAAACTTTCATCACAAGAAACATTTTGCAAAACCCCAATGTGTAAAACAGATAACAGATAAGAGAGCTCTGGCTGAAGAGGGACCAAGGGGCCCAGGACCTAACTTTTTTTTTGTTTTTTTTTTTTGAGACAGAGTCTTGCTTGTTGCCCAGGCTAGAGTACAGTGGCGTGATCTTGGCTCACTGAAACCTCCACATCCTGGGTTCAGGTGATTCTCCTGCCTCAGCCTCCCGGGTAGCTGGGATTACAAGCACATGCCACCATGCCCAGCTAGTTTTTGTATTTTTAGTAGAGATTGGGTTTTGCCATGTTGGCCAGGCTGGTCTCGAACTCTCAACCTCAGGTGATCCACCCACCTTGGCCTCCCAAAGCGCTGGGATTACAGGAGTGAGCCACTGTGCCTGGCCTGGGCCTAACTTTTTGGTCTTGCTTTTACACCTGGAATCAATAGTTGCAAAGGCCCCTTTATAAGCTTAGGGCACTGATCCACATTACTGTAAGTTCTCTCTCAATGTTTATGTTTTAACAGTTATTTCCTCTCTCCTAGGCTTTTCCAAAATGTGAGGCATATGGAAAATTCAGGCAACACCCTGTTACTTATTCATCACTTAAGCCATGTTTTGGCTCAGAAGATACCAAGCAAAGCTGAATATTACTGTATTTCAGAAAGAGGAGTATTTCTTCAGTGCTCATCTGGCGGGTCTTCATAAAAAAAGGTTGACAGCTGACAGCGAATGTCTATTTTCACTTCATTGCCTTATGGGAAGAGATAATCATGAGCAGGCCATTTGGAAAAGTGAGGAATATTATCTAAGAATCATGATCCACAGAACCTGTTCATGGGTGAGGAGAAGGGGACGAGGTAGGGAGAAAACATCCCTAGCACAACCTGATTCTCCCCTATTATGAACGAGGAAAGTAAAAAACAGGGTCATGCTGCATTCATGTCTAGGCTTGTTAGACTTACTACTTTTCTGGACACAGTGGTAGACTTACTACCTTTCTGTAGTCCCAGTGACTCAGGAGGCTGAGGCAGGAGGATCCCTTGAGGCCAGGAGTTTGAGACTAGCCTGGGCAACATAGACCCCATCTCAGAAAAATAAAAAAGAATTACTACCTTCCTCACACTGAGGGATTCTCAGACATTATTACATGGAGAATGAGCTCACTTTGTGATGGTGCTCTAGAAATTTTGACTCACTACTCTCTGTCTCTCACCTAGAGATTGGGTCTCTGCTAAATCCCTTTTCCATCAGTCACCAAGGATGCCCATTCATTAAATTATGCATACATATTTTTTGCTCAGTGAGGCCAGATCTATTTGCTCTCATAGAAAAATAAAACATTTTTGCTGTTTTCCTTCTGTTTCTGCCACCTTTTAGTCCATGGTGGCATCATGGAAGCTTAAACTTTGAGAAGCCTACTCTGACAGCGCACGGACTTTCCTCACCCCAACTCCATCTATAATTACCACACTTCAGTCCAACTGCAGCTGCTCTGTGTGGCATCATGTTCTACAGGTAATCTGAAAACTAAAATCATGAAAGAAAAGTAGGATTTGTGTTGTCAAATGGGATTTTTTTTTCAACTTACCTGATTTGCAACTCAATCAGCGGGTAAGGCTTAAATAAAATATACAATCCAGACCAGGCATGGTGGTGCACGCCTGAAATCCCAGCACTTTGGGAGGCTGAAGTGGGCGAATCACTGAGGTCAGGAGTTTGAGACCAGCCTGGTCAATATGGTGAAGTCCCGTCTCTGCTAAAAATACAAAAATTAACTGGGCAGTGGTGAGTGCCTGTAATCCCAGCTACTCGGAAGGCTGAGGCAGGAGAATCGCTGGAACCTGGGAAGTGGAGGTTGCAGTGAGCCAAAATCGCACCACTGCACTCCAGCCTTGGTGACAGAGTGAGACTCAGTCTCTCTAAAAAAAAAAAAAAAAAAAGTATATATATACACACACACACAAACACACACACACACAATCCAGCAATCCAGCCATTAAACAATGGCAGATGCTTTGCCTATATTTCTAAAATGTTAAGCTTCATACAAACTATGCACTGGTGGTAGATTGCAAAAATGACCACAATTTTTTCCCATCTGTGTAAGCATACCTCTTTACAATGTGAATTTAAGCTCCTCCCACCAAAAGGTAGATTCTATTTCACCATAGCTTGCATCTGGGCTTGACTGTGTGACTCAATTTAGAAAGTGAGACTAGCAAATACAAAACAAGCAGAGACTTGCACATTATGCCTTGTTCTCTTTTGCTGTGGTTAGAACCCTGAGATCTCCATGTGGAGGAGCCCAAACTGGCATGCTGAAAGATAAAAGGAGAAAGTATGAAGTATCCTTGCCAGCCAGCTCCTAACCAACAACCTGCCAATGGCCGGACGTGTGAGCAAGGCCATCCTAGACCATCCGGCTTCTAGTCAAATCTCCAGCTGACCACAGACAATATAACCAAGCCCAGCAAAGAACAGGAAAGCAAACCTAGAGAAAAACTACACCACCAGCCTGCAGAATTATGAGTGAAATAAGTACTTGCTGTCTTAACCAGCTAAATTTGTTATGCTGCAATAGCTAACTGATATAGCACTCAATAAATAATATTAATTCAGATTTCTCAGAAGAGTATGAAAATGAAAAAGGAATTATGTATATTTAGAACAAAGCAAAGAGCAGTCTGCTAAATAGAGTAGAAACTGGCAGACATAAGGCTGATTTTTCTTCTTGAATTAAAAAAAAATTTTAATTAAAAAAGCAATAGAGGCCGGGCATAGTGGTTCACACCTGTAATCCCAGCACTTTGGGAGGCCGAGGTGGGCAGATCACCTGAAGTCAGGAGTTCGAGACCAGCCTGACCAACATGGAGAAACCCCATCTCTACTGAAAATATACAATTAGTTGGGCATGGTGGTGCATGCCTGTAATCCCAGCTACTTGGGATTCTGAGGCACGAGAATCACTTGAAACCAGAGGGCAGATGTTGAGGCAAGCCAAGACTGCGCCATTGCACTCCAACCTGGGCAACAAGAGGGAAACTCCGTGTCAAAAAATAAAATATAAAAAGCAGTAGAAACAAATTTGTAACTCAACTTTTGATTCACCTGCCACTCTGACCTGCTCTATGAATCTGCTGAGTTCATCCTGGGCCTCATTCAAAATAGTACTGACTCCTTGCCCCATCCAAGTGTAGGGAGGACTAACAAACCCCAAAAAGAATCCTGGGGTCCTTGAATGAGATAGGAAAGACAGAGCATTATTTCTGACACAGAAGCAGCATCAATGGTTTCTGCATCGATATGTAGCAACAGAGAAGCCTCTTTAGGAAAGGGATGGGCTGGTTCCGCAGCCAGGGATGGAAACTAGAGACAGCAGTAGGTGGGTACAGGAAGTGCACGGAAGCATGTGAGTATGTGAATTTCAGACATGTTCCTATTTTTAATGTTGGCTAGGCAATCTCTGTATTTTTGTCTGTTCAAACGGTATACCTTCTCAGGAAGAAGGATAAAAACATCAGTGTGTATATAGGGAAGATAAAAACATAGGTATAGCATTTGCAGCACAAATTGCAAACTTTTTAAAGATTTAACTTTTCCAGCAGCTTGTCTGCTAATATTTAATAGCCAGACAAGTTTAGAATATAATGGTTTTGCTGAGATTAAAATATTTTACTCATTTGAAAAGACTTTCAAAGTCAGAAAGCTTATAAAATAAATAAAATCTTTTTGTACATTTTAATAACTCAGGACTATGGTTTTTAGGGAAAAAATTACTTTTTTCACCCAAAATCAAATTTCAATGTTAAATGTCCCTCTACACAGTCTGCACCAATGAGTCCCAAACTCTGATTATCAGCGTTCCTAAGGCTGTTTTCAAAAATTCCTCTAGCGACCTCAGCCTCACTTATGGATGTTCTGATCCAGTGGAACAAAGGAGTCTGTATTTTCTTTCTTTTCCTTTCTTCTTTTTTTAGACAGAGTTTCACTCTTGTTGCCCAAGCTGGAGTGCACTGGCGTAATCTCGGCTCACTGCAACCTCCAACCTCCCTCGGCCTCCCAGGTTCAAGCGATTCTCCGCCTCAGCTTCCTGAGTAGCTGGGATTACAGGTGCCTGCCACCATGCCCGGCTAATTTTTTTTATTTTTATTTTTAGTAGAGACAGGGTTTCACCATGTTGATCAGGCTGGTTTCGAACACCCACCTCGGCCTCCCAAGGTGCTAGTATTACAGATGTGTGCCACTACACCTGGCTAGGACTCTGTATTTTCAAAAAGGCGACTCTGTTGATGAACCAGTTTTGGAAATCACTATCAGTAAAATGCCATCCATGAACATAATTATCTGATTGTCTTTTCTGCAGTCATAATAGAGATTCATTTCAAAACATTTTTTTCCAACCTTACACAAATGCCTACTCACTGTTAGCAACTGGACTATTTCTGAAACAAATATAGCAGTCTTTGATGAAAAATAAAAATCAGTACCTGTCGCAGAAGGAGTTATTTGGAGCAAGTGTCTTTCTGGTGAATACTCGTCCCAGTCACATTCATTTGAGTGCACCCATGTAGGTCATTCCTAAGTGTAAATCTAACTACTAGGGGTGTCCAATCACCATTAACATTGAGCTCCCAGCCTCTGCCCCCCATCTAGCTCCTCTCGTTAGGAAAGGGGAGTGGCTCTAACAGATTGATGAGCTTTGAAGAGGACACTGGCCATGTGAAGCCCCACTCCTTCCCTGCTGCTTCTTCTAGAAAGAAAGTTTCTGGCTGAAGCACATGCTCATTGTTCCTTCGTGCTCCCAGTTATTGTCTGGCCAGTGTGCCTCATCGTGCCAATATATTTCATGTTGGAATTCGGTATTATAAAACCACTTCCCTGCAGATAGCCACATTTTTCTTTATCAGATTTAGGAATCCTCATGGAGCTACTTAAGCCTTTACAGAAGGTAGGCAAGGGAAGAGTGTGGGTGTGGGACTCTCCTCAAATATACCAACATATCCCTGTGAAATCATTATTACTATCATTATTATTATTATTATTATTTGAGGTGGAGTCTCTCTCTGTCACCCAGGCTGGAGTGCAGCGGCACGATCTTGGCTCACTGCAACCTCTGCCTCCTGGGTTCAAGCAATTCTCCTCCCCAGTTGCTGGGATTACACGTGCATGCCACCACATCCAGCTAATTTTTTGTATTTTTAGCGGAGACGGGGTTTACCATGTTGGACAGGCAGGTCTCAAACTCCTGACCTCAAATGATCTGTCCGCCTTGGCTTCCCAAAGTGCTGGAATTACAGGTGAGAGCCACTACGCCTGGACAAAAGCTTTATTATTATTCTATTTTAGAGATGAGTAAATTAAGATTCAACAGCTTGTGTTTCTTTTCCAAGACCACTCAAGCCATAAGAGGTGACCCTGAGTCTTGCACACAGTTCTGCTGACTCTAAATAATATTGATTCATTAATGGCAACAAATACACAAATGTTACATGTTAACAATGGGGGTTGGGTGCAGTATGTATGGGACCTAGCTAACTGTACAATTTTTTGCATTTTTCTGAAAATCTAAAACTGCTCTAAAAATAAAGTTTATTTCTAAAAAGATTACATGTGCAATAAATGGCATCATAAAAAAGAATACACATTTCTGGGTACTAAATAATAATATTTATTATTTTAAAAATAACACAACTACAAGTTTGAGTATGTCTCCATTGTCCCATTTCCAGTTCTGGCAGAGTGCAAGAGTTACAAAGGCGCTAGAAGCAGACTTTGGTTGGAGTCAAAGCTCTGTGACTCAATATCAGTTACTTAACCTCGCTGAGCCTCAGCTTCCTCACCTGTAAAAAGGGGCCAATACCTGACAAATGCAATGGTTGTATTAATAAAATAATAGGGGCTATGATAATAATAGTGTCCAGAATAGTAAAAGTGCCTAGAACAGTGCTTGGCACAGACTCATTACCTCAGCCTCATTTGGATTCAGTGCATCTGGGATAGAACCAGGAGGCCACCTTTTAAATGCTCTTCCAGGTAATTTTGATGGCTTAGGTATTATTAGTGAAGCCCAACCTCACCTGTAGGCATTGTAGTTGACCTGGCCGCCTGGACTATCAGAAGTTGGCTCACTGACTCTGCATTTCAAATCTCACCCTCTGCTGGAGATTTTCTTTCAAATTCCTCTGTAGGATTGTCATCTGGCACTGTTCTTTGTTCCAAGTAAAGATGCTGGCCAGTCTTGAGCTGAAGGAAATATCATATCGGCTCGGTTTGCTTCCTTATTCACCTTTCTCTGTTCTCCTTGAACTCTGATTCCTGAAAACTTCAAAAGAAAGAGGAATTCTTTCCACAGTACTGGAATTGCATTCTTGCAGCATGTATTACAGTTTTCAACTTTATGACCATATAACAAGAAACTCTTGTTGCCATTGAGCTTAAAAAAAGAAATTGTTAACAAATGCACAGAGAGCTATGCCATCACAGAATACAATAATATACATTCCAAACACACCAATACTCTCCTGTCTTGAATTCTACCAACATTCTGTGGCCTTCCTCAACTCTAATGTGCTTAACAGTCTATAATTTCATAGATCCGTCAGCCATAATAACTAGACGCAGTTTATCTTTTCTTAGTGGTATCTTTCTTACCACACGTTGAATATATGAGTCCCGAGAGAATACATGGAGATATGAAAAGTGAAGTCAAAAAGAGGTTAAAAAGGAAAGAAATCTGTGCTTCAAGGGGAGAAAATTATTTTAGCTGCTTCTAAAAATATTTATTCTTCATATGGAGAGACACAAAAAAATCTTCCTACTAGAATAGCATATGTAAAAATAAATACAAAGGTAAGACACTGCTAGCTTTGAATGTGTCCCCCAAAGTTCATATGCTAGAAACTTAATCCCCAATACATCAGTGTTGAGAGATGGAACCTTTAATAGATGATTAGGTCATGAGGATGCTGCCCTCATGAATAAATTAATGCCATTATCACAGGAATGGGTTTGTTACTTTAAGAGAGGATTTGTTATAAACGTGGGTTATAAAAAGGGGGTTGTTATAAAAGTTTGGCCCTCTCTTGCTTGCTCTCACATGCTCCCTCACCATGTGGTACCTGTTACTGTGTTATGACACAGCAATAAGGCCCTCAACAGATATAGCCCCTTGTTCTTGGACTTCCAAGCCTCCAGAACTAGGAGCCAAATAAACTTCCATTGTTTGTAAATTACCCAACCTGTGGTATTCTGTTATAGCACCATAAAATCGACTAAGGCAAAAAGCAAAACAAAACAACAACACCAACAAAAAAACGGGAAATACTAAGAAACCTAGAAAAAATATTTATTATACAGTGGATATGATAGGCTATGTACTGAGGGTATGTTGATGCATCTTCTCTTTAAAAGATTAATTACAATAAAATAGATGGCTAAAAATGCCATTATTAAGTGCCTTCTACAACACAGATTTGGTCCATTGTCAAGTCCTATTTATTATATGCTTGTGGAACATAATGTTGTTGTCCTTCTCCTCTAAGACCAGTGCCATTCAAGGTTTTTGTGAATGTCTGTGTTTTTGTCTGCACAGCATTCATTTCTCATTTTTCTTGTGATAATACTCGAATTATTTTAGGGTAAAAAAATTTTACCTTCCTTCCCACTCCCTTCCCATTCTCCATCCATGTGTTATGAGGAAGTCACCTCCGCTTAGCTCCAAGGGTGGGCACGTGTCCCAGGCCTACTCAGTCAGGGTATCCCACTATTCTAGCCTATGGGTTGGTTCAGTGATGGGTTCATGACTCATTCAATATCAATGAGACTCAATTATGAAACTTTTGTGAGAACCAATGGGAGAAGGTCTCTTTCTCCTAAATATCAAGTTTGGGCAATCCAAGTCTGACAACGACAGTGACCACGACATGGGGAGGGTCAGTCTGATGCCAAACTCCAACAGAAAATGGTAGAACTGAGAGAGAGAGAAGGAGAGAGAGAAACAGAGAGAAAGAGAGGAGGGAGGGATTCTTGACATTTTCAAACTCATTTATCCAATGAGATTGAAGGCCCCTGGTGTTTTCAGTTTGTTAAAATCAATAAATTCCCTTTTCCCTTAAGCTTAAGTTGAGGTTTCTGTTACTTGTACTCAGAAAAGCCCTGACAATAGTTATCTGTTTGTAATATAAAACAGTATTTTTAAGAAAAAATAATTATCTTTCTGATGGTATAAACATCTTGACAAAGGAATTCTTCCAATGTCTCAGAACTGGATCCAAGGAAATTTCTCCAGAACCCATTTAAGGTCATAATAATGATTCGCATTATTGAGTGCTTACCATGCACCAGTCGTACTCAGTGTTGAAACTTAGAACCTCTCATTCCATCCTCACAACAGTGAATGGATGAGAAAATGAAGGCCAAGAGCCAGAATTTCAACCCAAGTCTGCTTCAGTTTAGAGTCCATGGCCTCAATTATGTCTCCTCCTGGACATATTATGCTTTATTCTAGAATCTGATATTATAAAAATTCATATTAGAAACATACATAGTTAGGTGTCAGTTTAATGGCAACCTTTTAAAAAATTCAGGTCATTCACTCTAAAACGTAAGCAGAAATATTTAAAAGGATTCACGGTCCTAGTGAATATTAATATTAACATCAAATAAGTTCAAACCTTAGCCCTTCCTCTCCTGTTCCTGACCCAGCTGCTGTCTTCTCAACATTGCTGACACAGTTCACCCTCCATCGGGTACTAAGCACCACTCACACAGGCCTGCTGTAGAGCAAGATGTCACAGCACATGGATTTTAGCTACCACAGTTCTTGAATTTCTTCAGCCATTCCTGCTCCTGAAATTCTCTTTAGTTATTTTGCTTTAGGGCCATACATACCAGCACCCTGGAACCTTCTTCTCAACTCTCCTTTAAATCACAAGATTCCTAAGCCTCCCATCCTGTAGGCGATCCTGAGAAAATCAAAACTTCCCAATATTTGAATATGCAGCGTAGTTTAGAACTCCTGTTGCAGTCTTTCCCATTAAGAGTAACTCATGGGTTTATCAAAAATTCCATGATATTTTCCTTTTCTTTTTTCCAATTTTTTTTTTTTTGAGACAAAGTCCTGCTCTGTCACCCAGGCTCTAGTGCAGTGGCGCCATCTTGGCTCACTGCAACCTCTGCCTCCTAGGTTCAAGCGATGCTCCTGCCTCAGTCTCCTGAGTAGCTATGACTACAGGTGTTTGCCACCATGCCCAGCTAATTTTTGTATGTTTAGTAGAGACAGGGTTTCACCATGTTGGTCAGGCTGGTCTCAAAATCCTGACCTCAAGTGATCCATCTGCCTTGCCCTTCCAAAGTGCTGGCATTACAGGCATAAGCCACTGTGCCTGGCCTCCACGCTGTTTTCTTAACAAAGTAATCCTTCTGGTGGGTTTCTACCCTTAGCAATGCAGAACTCAAGAAGAAACTTGAGATGATTTTTTAATATCTTATTTTCTAATTGTACTTGTTTAAGTAACAGTCTGAGAGTTTTCTTCCATTTTTCCCAGTTCCTATTACAATCTAGAGCATATAGTAAGAAGTTTATAATGGTTGTTAATAGAGTGTTCACCAAATGACCAACTTTCTTTTTTCTCTGATGCTGTTATATAGACTTAATACCTTCATAAATTTCTCTCTGGGGTATGTAACTTGGAGGACAGCTACATTGAGTTCAACCTTATAATCTCTCCAAACTTCCAAGGGATTTTTAGGTTAGTGCCCCAAAGAATGCTGAAAACTTGAGCAAATCTAGACATGATACATTCACAAAGAGTGAAGAATAAGCCTAACTCCATCTTCATAGGCTGTAGGTTTTCATTCCCACCACGTCTGAACACAGAGCTGGGAGATGGGTGATACCTGGGCATCCATATTTTGTAAGGTTTCCCTTGAAAAGATTCTGATCATCACTAAATTTTCAAACAGCATTTTAGGGGTTCAAATGGTGACAAAAAAAGGTGATACATAGAAGTGCCTTTATTTCTCCATGTGGGAAATGGACACTCTATAGTGTCTCCTATCTATTAAAACAGGGCAGCCTGAGGAGAAACCGGAATTCAACTGCCCAGTGCTTTGGGCACAGGAGAGAAAAGCATTTTTAGGTATCATCATCAATCATTCAAGAGTGAGAGGCCTTTACCCAACCAAAGGAATTCTTTTTTTTTTTTTGTATCTTATCTTCAATTTTTTTCAGCATCTTTATTTTTATTTGTTAATTTTTTTTGAGACGGAGTCTTGCCCTGTCTTCCAGGCTGGAGTGCAGTGGCACAATCTTAGCTCACTGCAACCTCCGCCTCCTGGGATCAAGCAATTCTCCCGCCTCAGCTTCCGGAGTAGTTGGGATTACAGGCGCGTGCCGCCACGCCCAGCTGACTTTTCTGTTTTTTGTTAGTAGAGACGGGGTTTCACTATGTTGCCTCAGAATCTGAAGGAATGACAGATGAAAGTCTTCTCTCCCTTCCTGCAAGCTTCGCAAACCACAAATGACATTTCTTTCTGGGAGTGTAATGCTTCTGTAAATGTGATTTTACTCTTTTTGAAAGCTATGGCTTCTTGATCCTATAGTATATTGCGGGGGAGGTCAGGATCATCTGGGGAAACTTCTTCAAATGCATGCACACACACACACACACACACACCGCTCACTCCCCGGACAGAATGCCAAGTCACACTGCCTAGACATCCTTTAGTAAAATACGTCCATCTGAACTCTCATAGAATGCCGGGGGAATCTCTGCTCTGTGCTATCACAGGCGGTGCTGTGCGTGTGGGGAGGGGACTGATCCCACTATATCTGTAGAAAGATGCTGTATAATGAGGTTTCACTGTGCTTTCCTCACTTCTCCATTCTTCTGAGAGACCATGGCAGAAAGAACTTTATTACTTTCAGTCCAGTTTATTTGACTAGTATCCAAAATCTGTGCTTTATCACTGGTCATGGGAAAGCTGAAGAAAGGAAGAAGAATGTAAAGAGATAGTATGCATGGAGAGGATAATGATAATCTCAGAGCCAAGGATTTCCATCATGACTTTTTTGTTGTTTGTTTCTTTCTTTTTTTGCCAGCACGCCAGAAAGAACCTTCATTTACTTTTATAATCACCTCTTATGCTTTTTTGCCACGTGACTTTGGAGCAGGCGCTTTCTGGGTTGCAGCTTTTTGACCTTTCTTGAGCTTTCGGAGGACGTGCTGCCTTCTGGCCTGTAGCTTTCTGCAGGAAGCTTCTGGGCTGGAGCCTTATTGTCTGCTTTTGAACCCCAAGAAAGCAAATGCTTTGGGCAAGTAGCTTAACATGTTTGTGTCCTACTTTTCTTTTCTCTCAATGGGGATAATAATATACAGGTGGTATTACAATGATGATATTGTACAAAAAAAAATAGTGCATTAAAAACAAGGTAAAAACAGCCAGCTGAAATTTTCTAAGTGCTTACTGTGGACCAGGCACAGTTTTAAGCGTTTGATACTTTCGAGTTCATTAAATCTGATAATAATAAATGATTGAATATACATAAGGTTCTCAAATCAGGGCAGGGCACATGGCAAGCCCTTTTTAATTGTGTGATTCCAAAAAAACTACTAAATAATAATCTATATGATTAAACTTTTTTTCCATTCTGATGGGCAGTTATCTTCTCATTTTCACTATTACAAATAGTGCTTTAGTGAACATCATTGTACGTATCTCCTCCGTGCATGTTTAAGAATTTCTGGGAGAAGGGAGCAGGGACATGGGAGAGTCTAGAAATAGAATCCTGTCATGCATTTAGCCTGTTTCCTTCATTCTGAAAAAAAAAAAAAAAAAAATCAGTAATATATGTTTCCTCACTTCCCAAGAGAGCTTTAAAACATAACCAAATATTAGCCAGGTGTGGCAGCGTGCACTTTAATCCCTGCTACTTGGGAGGCTGAAGCAGGAGAATTGCTTGAACCTGGGAGGCGGAGGTTGCAGTGAGCTGAGATCACACCACTGCGCTCCAGCCTGGGTGACAGAGCGAAACTCTATCTCAAGAAAAAATAAAAATTAAAATAAATAAATAAAAGATCACTTTTTTTTTCTTTAAACATTGGTTTGTGGATAGTATTTGAATTACAATATGCTACACTAAACAGAGTGTAGCAGCAGAATGGTTAATGATTTACCTTTTACTTGTCAATTTGAATTAGAGGATAAATTTGGTTGAACAAATTGAGCACGTAGACAACATTAAATTGGGAAGGTGTGATTATCAGTTTCTCTGCCTCTGTTTTTTGTTGGTTTTTGTTTGTTGTTATGTTGTTGTTTTTGTTTTTGTCTGTTTCTGCAGACTGACATTAATTGCTGGCCTTGTGACCAGATAACGTTTTCCAGTTTAAGATAAAGGGCAATACTTCAGGTTTTGTGACACATCCTAATGAGCTTCGTCAACTACTCTCCTACCACTCTTGTTCTGTGTTTGAAGAACAAAGAGTGCAGAGTTGAACAGGGCAGGTCCCAGCTCACCTGAATACCAGTGAGAATTAAATCTCAGCCCATGTCTCTGATTGCCCAGTGCCTCTGAATTTGCTATGATTGTGTGGAACAGATTGTCCAAAGAGCTGGCCCTGGTCACAACATGCCTCACAAACTGAAACAGTGACAGCATGGGTGATTGATAGAAATCCTTCTATGAGCAGCAGGTGCTACCCAGGTGAACCAAACCGTGGCCATTATTGTTTTGGGTCAGAATGCAAGTAGTGTCAGAAACAAGAGCAGCCTTCTGAATTGTTCTGTGCTTCTTCTAAAGTAAGCATGCAATAGTTTGTAATATTTTAGTTTGCATTTCCCTGCCACTGATGAAGTGGAGAATCTCTTCATACTGTTCTTTTGTATTTCTTCTTTATTGTGTGTTCATGCTCTTTGCCCGTATATATACTTTTATAAATTAATGGTTTATTTTTTTCAAATGTCATTTTCTTACTTTCCTATTTTAATTGCTTACTTTATTTCATTTTTTTCATGGACACCTCTAATATTATATGACTTTATTTCTTTAATTGCACTTACTATTATTTTATTTTTAATTTTTTAATACAAAGTTGAGACGGGGGGGTCTCATTATATTGCCCAGGCTGGTCTCGAACTCCTGGGCTCAAGTGACCCTCCCACCATTGTCTCCCAAAGTGCTGGCATTACAGGCATGTTCCACTGCACCCAGCCTATGATTTGAAATTATCTTGTTATTTCTTACCGTATTTGTTGCTACTAATTTGTTTATTCATTTATTTATTAGCAGGGATCTTGCCAGTTATGTTTGCCATTGTATTTGTAACAGCCTGGTTTATACAAGACACAAAGTATTTGATAAATTAATAAATAAATTGCATTGTTGCTTTGATACCTATAAAGTACAGTAGATACTTGTGATACATGGTACACAATCAAGTATCTAGGGGATTGTGTAGGCACCAACCCCCTACACAATCAAAAGTTCAAATATAACTTTTAAGCCGGGTGCGGTGGCTCACACCTGTAATCCCAGCACTTTGGGAGGCTGTGAGGGGCTGATCACTTGAGGCCAGGAGTTCCAGACTAGCTTGCCCAACATGGTGAAACCCCATCTCTACTAAAAAAAAAAAAATTACAAAAATTAGGCAGGCATGATGGCACACACCTGTAACCCCAGCTACTTGGGAGACTGAGGTGGGAGAATCGCTTGCACCTAGGAGGCAAAAGTTGCAGTGAGCCAAGATCAAGCCACTGCACTACAGCCTGGGCAACACAATGAGACTCCATCTCAAAAAAAAAAAAAAACAAAAGGAAAAAAAGCAAACATAACTTTTAACTCCCCCAAAACTTAACTACTGATAGCCTACTGTTGACCAGAAGCCTTACTGATAACACACACAGTTAACACATATTTTGTATGTTATATGGATTATGTACTGTTATCTTACAATAAAGTAAGCTAGAGAAAATGTTATTAAGAAAATCACAAGGAAGAGAAAATACATTTACTATTCATTAAATGGAAGTGAATCATCATAAAGGTCTTCATCTTTGTTGTCTTCACCTTGAGTAGGCTGAGGAGGAAGAAAAAGGGTTGGTCTAGCTGTCTCAGGGATGGCAGTGGGGAAGAAAATCTGCATCTAAGTGGAACTGGGCAACTCAAACCCACGTTGTTCAAGGGTCAACTGTATACCAATACCTTGACATTAACAGATGGTGGATTATTGTGTGTTCTCCTCTAAATTAAACTTGAATGAAAATCTGTTACAAGTCCAGGTGTCAGTAGTTGAAAGAACCAAGGGAATTCTCTGGTGGGGGTTAGCAAAAACGTTTAGCTGAGTTGTAGGAGTTTCAAGGCAGTAAGGTAGGAAGGTTTCCTGCTTCAACCAGATCAGCTCCTCGCTCATCAGCATTCCTTTTTTTTTTTTTTTTTTTTTTTTGAGATGATGTCTCTCTGTCGCCCAGGCTGGAGTACAATGGTGTGATCTTGGTTCACTACAAACTCGACCTCGTGGGTTCAAGCAATTCTCCTGCCTCAGCCTCCCCAGTAACTAGGATTACAGGTGCATGCCACCACACCCAGCTAATTTTTGCATTTTTAGTAGAGATGGGGTTTCCCCATGTTGGCCAGGCTGGTCTCAAACTCCTGACCTCAGATGATTCACCTGCCTTGGCCTCCCAAAGGGCTGGGATTACAGGTGTGAGCCACCGAGCATTTCACAGAGACATCCTGCACAAACTTTTGTTTGAAGAAAGGTTCCATTGCTCAAAACAGGAAGTTGGTCATGTGGGAGAAATCACTGTTTTAGGGAATTTGGAGAAAAAGGTAATGGAAATGACTTTACCTTTTAAGTTATATTTATTTTTCCCTTTAAACATCAGTGTGCTGTTATTATTAATGTTTTTATAATATAAAAATATAGGCCGGGCATGGTGGATCACGCCTGTAATCCCAGCACTTTGGGAGGCTGAGGCGGGTGGATCACCTGAGGTCGGGAGTTCAAGACCAACCTGATCAACATGGTGAAACACTGTCTCTACTAAAAATATAAAAATTAGCCGAGTATGGTCGCAAGTGCCTGTAATCCCATCTATTCAGGAGGCTGAGGCAGGAGAATCACTTGAACCAGGGAGGTGAAGGTTGCAATGAGCCAAGTTTGTGCCATTGCACTGTAGCCAGGGCAACAGAGCGATATTCCATCTCTATTCCTAAGTGTTTTATACATTTCTGCTGTTGTAAATGAGACTTTTTGTATGTTATTTCCAAATTTATTATTTCT
Source organism: Colobus angolensis palliatus (assembly GCF_000951035.1). Lineage (NCBI taxonomy): Eukaryota > Metazoa > Chordata > Mammalia > Primates > Cercopithecidae > Colobus > Colobus angolensis. Next base: position 12,762,822 of record NW_012121821.1, on the reverse strand, counting down.
TTAATTTTTGTACATTGACCTTTTATTGAGACGCCATATTAAACTCCCTTAACCTCTCTCTCATTTGCCTTTTTTGATTAATTTTACCTATAGACCTAGTTCTGTAGTTTCAACTCTATACTCTCAAAGTCAGTTTTGTTTCTTCCATCTTAATATTTCCCTTTTTCTGAGTTAATTAAATTGGCTAAAATTTCAAGTACAGTTTTTCAATAATAGTATTGTTAGAGGAAATATTTGATTTTCTTCTAATTTAAATGGGAATTCTTGGAATGATTTACATTATGTGTTGGACTTATTGAAAGTTTCTGCTTTCACCCTTTTCCAGGTTTATTTCTAATCTTAGTTTACTAAGATGTGGTCAATGTAATTGCTGCTGAATTTTACCAAGTGATGTTTTTACTGTCTATTGAGATTATTATAAACTTTATTGATATGCTAATGTAGTGAATTACAATGATACATTTTTCGAGTGATGAACTAATTCAATCAAACTCTAATTATAATGTTTTGTTATCTTAATACACTGCTGGATCAACTTTACAAATATTTTAATTAAGATACCTGTACATTATGGTCATAGCTGAGATAGCTTAAATGTTTGATTGCTTGTCTCTCTGGGTTTCTGGCTATCTCTCTATTTGGTTATGTGTCTGGATACTATGCCTGGTCTGGTTTTGATCTCAGAGTTACGTTTATTTCACAGAATGCCTTAGAAATAATTTTCTTTTTTTACCCTAGAAGAGTTTCAGTAGCACACATATGGTCAATTTCTTGAAGGTCCAAAAGAAGTTTATTAAAGCTATATTGGTTTAGTGCCTTTTTAAGAGGTAGAGTTCTCTATTATTTATCTATTGCTGTGTTAGAAATTATCCCAAAATTCAATGGCCTAAAACAACAATAACCATTCATTATGTCATTGATTCTGTGAGTCAGGAAGTTGGGAGCAGCTCAGTTGTGTGGTTCAGGCTTAAAGTTTCTCATGAGGTTGCAGTTAGATATTGGCTGGGGCCACAGCAATCAGAAAGCTTTATTAGGGCTGGTGGATCAAAATATCTCACTAACATGACTGCCAAGTCAGTGCTGGCTATTGGCCAGGAACCTCTGTTCCTTTTCTCATGGATCTCTCCACAGGACTGCTTAAGTGTCCTCACAGCATGGTGCCTGGCTTCCTCTAGACTGCAGGGAAGTCATCTTTTGGCTTCCCTGGGCCACATTGGAAGAAGAATTGTCTTAGGCAACACATAAAATACACTAGCACTAATGATAGCTGATGACTGAAAACAACAACCACCAAAAAAAACTCATGATGTTTTAAGAAAGTTAATGAATTTGTGTTGGCCATATTCAAATCCTTTCTGGGCCACATGCGCCCATAGGCTGCAGATTGAACAAGCTTGCCCTAGAGTAAGCAGTTTAAAAGAGCATGATAAGACACAATGTCTTTGAATGACCTAGTCTTGGAAGTCACACACTGTCACTTTTTTTCTTACTCTATTGGTCACTGGGCCAGCTCAGATTTAGCCCTGATTCAGAGAGGGGACTACGGGAGGCAAAAGTTTATTTGAGAGCATCTTGTAGGCTGGCCCCCATAAGTGCTCAGTGCCTTTTCAATTATTTAATGATTATTGCTCTAGTAAGATTCTAGTTCTTCTTGAATCAATTTGATATTTTATAGTCTTCAGGAAATTTACCCTATCATATAGTTAAATGTTCTATAAGTTTTTAGTGGAAAGTTTTGGTTTCTCCAAAGTTACAAAAACTTTCTGCCCTCAGATCTTCTAGAATTTTTGTGGTTTTATAGTAATCAAATTTTTTGTCAAATAATTTAGATATTTGTCTGGGCAGGGTAGCTCACACCTATAATCCCAACACTTTGGGGGGCCAAAGTGGGAGGATAGCTTGAGGCCAGGAGTTTGAGACCAGCCTGGACAACGGAGCAAGACTCCATCTCTACAAAAAATTTTAAAAATTAGCTGGGTGTGGTGGCACATGCATGTAGTCCCAGCTGCTCCAGAGGCTGAGGCTGGAGGATCACTAGAGCCTGGGAGTTCAAGGCTGAAGTGAGCCACGACCACCACTGCACTCCAGCCTGGGTGACAGAATGAAACCTTGTCTCAAAACAACAACAAACTAAACTAAATTTCAGGCTATGAAGGGGAAGGGAGGTTGGACATGCCTCAGTATACCCCCTTTTCTTTTGGAGTTCAGATTTAACTGACCAGCATTACTGTTAAAATGCAGAGCATAAGACTGATAAAACAGATGCTCTGGCAATAAAATAGCAAATTCCAACCAACTCTGATATAGCATCACATAACAGATAGCAGATCCTGAAGGCAATAAAAATATTTTACCCCAAAATATATTTTCTTAACATACTTTGAAATGGCCCTGCAAACCTGTCTTTTGTGGGGAAGTTTGTGTCTGTGAAGAATCTCCTTGTGTTTCTAGGTCTTTCCCAAATCTAGGAGAGATTAAATGAGAATCTGACACCGTTATGTTCTGAAAAGAGATATGTACCGTCTATTCTCTCTAAGACTGCTACCTGGAAGTTACGTTGACAAAACAAGAACCTTGGCTTCCACAATACACTTTGTCTTCACTCAAGCATTCCCCAAGCCCCAGTGTATAAAACCAAACTGTAACCTGAGCCATGGTCATTCATATTGGCTTCTTTAAATATTTTATGAAGTTTGGCTTTATGGTCAACACTTCTTTTATTGAAAGTTTCTTTGTTTTATTATCTAGGATCGTTGTTGAATTTTGTCACATTCCGTTTCAGCATCCATGGAGATGATCATTTGATAGACAATAAATATTACTAGATTTTTCTAGAGTTGAGCCATCCATATATGCATAGGAGAAAAAAAACTTTCATAGTCATAACTTGCCATTGGATTCTGCTTATTAATAATGTATTTAGTATTGATATTAATTGAAAGACTAGTCTATGGCTTTGTATCTTTTTTGTTTTTTTGCAACAGAGTCTCACAATGTTGTCCAGGATGGAGCAGAGTAGCATGATCATAGCTCATGGCAACCTCCAGCTCCTGGGCTCATGTAAGCATCCTGCCTCAGTCTTCCAAGTAGCTGGGATTACAGGCACACAAAACTGTGCCTGGCTAATTAAAAAAAATTTTTTGCAAAACAAAGTATGCCTAGATTGCCCAGGCTGGTCTTGAACTCCTGGGCTCAAGTGATCCTCCCACCTCGGCCTCTCAAAGTGCTAACAGGCATGAACCACCACACCTGGACTTAGCGTTTGTAAATTTTGTTGTCTTTGTTGGTTATGTATTTTATATTCCCTTCATAAAATAATTAGGAAACTAGCTCCAGAATAATTTAAATGAAACTGGAATATCTGCATTTTAAAGATTTGGTAGAATTTCCTTGTGCAATAATGTGGTTTTGATACTTTCCTTGGGAAGAGAGAGGAGAAACTGTTAACTATTTTCATATTGGACTTTCTCTTGTAATCTAATGAGTATGGGATGGTGTAAAATAAAAAGAAATAGGAGGGACATGGTGGTTCATGCCTGTAATTTTAGCACTTTGGGAGGCCAAAGCAGGTTGATTGCTTGAGCCCAGTAGTTCGAGACCAGCCCGGGTAACATAGTGAGACCCCATCTCTACTTTTTAAAAAAAATAATAAGAAAAAATATATATTTGGTCACTTTCCTTTCATTCCCTTGGCACACAGCTTGATATGCTCTGGATCTGTGTTCCCACCAAATATCATGTCGAATTGTAATTCTCAGTGTTGGGGGTGAGCCTGGTGGGAGGTGATTGGATCATGGGACGAATTTCTCACGAATGAATGGTTTAGTACCATTTGCTTGGTACTGTTCTCAAGATAGTGAGTGAGTTCTCACAAGATCTGATTGTTTAAAAGTGTATGGTACCTCCCCCTTCTCTTTTGCTCCTGACCCTGTCTTGTAAGACATGCCTGCTCCTGCTTTCCTTCCACCATGGTTGCAAGTTTTCTGAGGTATCCCTGGAAGTTGAGCAGATGTCAGTATCATGCTTCCTATGCAGCCTGTGGAATCATGAGCCTTTCTTCATGAGTCTTTTCTTCTTTTCTTTCTTTTTTTTTTTGAGACAGGGTCTCACTCTGTCACCCAGGTGGGAATGCAGAAGTGTGATCACAGCTCACTGCAGCCTCAGCCTCCCAGGCTTAAGCAATCCTCACACCTCAGCCCCCTGAGTAGCTGGGACTACAGATGTGAGCCACCAAGCTTATCTAATTTTTGTATTTTTGGTAGAGATGGGATTTCACCATGCTGCACAGGCTGATCTCAAACTCCTGAGCTCCAGCAATCCACCCACCTTGGCCTCCGAAAGTGCTCAGATTATAGGCATGAGCCACCAAGCCCAGCCTAAATTTATTTTCTTTATAAATTACTCGGTCTAAGGTGTCTTTATAGCAATGCAAGAACGAACTAATACAGAAATCCATAATCCTAAAACCACTGGGATCACTGAAGTGATAAATGTCTTTGTGTATGCTAATGAATGACTGGTAGCTGGGGGCTCCCGGATAGCCTCAGGATGGGGGCTGGTTGCCAGGGGGACTAACCATGTGGTTAGAGGGTTTGAACGTTTAGCCCCCCAAACCCCTACATCCAGTAGGAGAGAGGGATTGAGGATTGACTTAACCACCAATGGCCAATGACTTAATCAATCATGCCTACAGAATGAGGCCTCAGTAAAACCCCAAAGTGACAGGGTTCAGAGAGAGCTTGCAGGTTGTGGAACCCAGGGAGGTGTTGGGAGGGTGGTGTGCTTGAAGAGGGAATGGAAACTGCATACCCTATCCACCCTACGTGGTCCTGTGTGTCTCTTCCATCTGCCTGTTCCTGAGTTGTATCCTTTTATGGTAAACTGGTAATCCAGTAAGTAAACTTTTTCCTGAGTTCTTTGAGCTGTTGTAGCATTTTTTTTTTTTTTTTTTTTTTTTTTTTAAACAGAGTCTCACTCTGTTACCTAGGCTGGAGTGCAGTGGCATGATCTTGGCTCACTGCAACCTCTGCTTCCTGGGTTCAAGCAATTCTCATGCCTCAGCCTCCCAAGTAGCTGGGATTACAGGTAAGCACCACCCATGCCTGGCTAATTTTTATATTTTTAGTAGAGATGGGGTTTCACCATGTTGGCCAGGCTGCTCTCGAACTCCTGACCTCAGGTGATCCTCCACCTTGGCTTTTCAAAGTGCTAGGATTACAGGCGTGAGCCACTGTGCCCGGCCAGTTCTAGCAAATTATTAAAACTGAAGTTGGCAGCGGGGTGGGGGTTGTGGGAACTTCCAATTAATAGCTGGTCAGTCAGAAGCACAGCTGACTTGGAATTGGCATATGAAGTAGGGGCAGTCTTGCAGGACTGAGCCCTTCTTCTGAGGAGTTTGGGCTAAGCTCAGCGAGTAGTGTAAGATTTATTTGAACTGTGGGACACCTAGTTGATGTCCAGACAGTTGGAGAATCAGTTGGTGTGGGAAAACAATGACAACAACAACAGTAGCAATGTACATTTGATGTGAGCAGTGAAGTGGGTTGAGTGTTGAGAGTGAAGTACAGAGGAAACAGGAGTTTTCTTTTCAGATGGGAAGCAATACAGCTAAGCATCAAAAACAAGTAATGTGGCTAGGAGCAGTGGCTCAGGCCTGTAATTCTAGCACTTTGGGAAGCCAAGGCGGGTGGATCACCTGTGGTCAGGAGTTCAAGACCAGCCTGGCTAACATGGTGAAACCCTGTCTCTACTAAAAATACAAAAATGAGCTGGGTATGGTGGCAGGCGCCTATAGTCCCAGCTACTTGGGAGGCTGAAGCAGTAGAATCGCTTGAACCTGGGAGGCAGAGATTGCAGTGAGCCGAGATTGCGTCACTGCACTCCAGCCTAAGTGACAGAGCGAGACTCCCTCTCAAAAACAAACAAACAAACAAACGCACAACAACACAAAAAACAAGTAATAACTTCATATCATGTTCCAGGTCTTGTGGACCGCCCACACTTTCATTGACATCTGCATAGTCATTGCAACACCAACCAACCTGGAAAGGCAGAATCAGTCAGAAGCATCTAAAAATCATTTTTCAACTGAGAACAAACAATAATATGAACGATATCCAATGAAAGTTCCCCATGTTTCAAAGAAAACAATGAACATTGCTAGTTTTTTTAAATTGAAAACTATTTTTGATGGCTATTATTAAAAAGTCAAAAAATAACAGATGTTGGCAAGGTTACAGGGAGAAAAGAGAATGCTTATATGCTGCTGGTGGGAATGTAAATTAGTTCAGCCACTGTGGAAAGCAGTCTGGAGATTTCGCAAAGAACTTAAAAGAGTACTACTATTCAACCCAGCAATTCCACTACTGGGTATATACCCAAAGGAATATAAATCGTTCTACCATAAAGATGCATGCACGTGTATGTTCATTGCCACACTATTCACAATGGCACAGACATGAAGTCAACCTAGATGCTCATCAGTGGTGGACTGGTTAAAGAAAATGTGGTGTACATATACACCACGGAATACTACATAAAAAATGAGCTCCTGATCTTCGCAGAAACATAGATGGAGCTGGAGGCCATTATCTTAAGCGAATTAAAGCGGAAACAGAAAACCAAATATCACATGTTCTCATACCATAACTGGGAGCTAACCATTGAATCCACATGGACACAAAAAAGGGAAGAATAGACCCTGGGGCCTGTTTGAGGGTGGAGGGTGAGAGGAGGGTGAAGATTGAAAAACTACCTATTGGGTATCATGCTGATTACCTGGGTGACCAAATCATCTGTATACCAAACCCCTGCAACACACAATTTGCCCATATGACAAATCTGCACACGTACCCCTTGAACCTAAAAGTTGGAAAGAAAAAGTGTTTAAAAATAAAAATTAAACTATTCTTGGAAACAGATGGCAACCTGCCTTCATGACCCAAATTTACTGTATTATAAAAATTTAAACCAACCACAGAAATTGACATGAATCAGACAAAGCAAAAAAGGAATCAGTTTAGACTTGCTCTAGGTGAGAATTTGGCTAAAAAAGAAGAATATCAATTTTTGAATTATTTTTAATTTCAGTCTGCTACTATTGTATAAGTGCCTTCCTTAACCTTTTAATCTCTAGGGCAAGCATATTTTCAATAACGGTTTTAAAAAAGATTGCCTTATGTATGACTTAATGAAATTATATATATATATTAAATTTAAAAATAAATTTTATCAATTTATTTTTTGTAGAGATGGGGTCCTGTTATGTTGCCCAAGCTGGTTTTGAACTCCTGGGCTCAAGCAATCCTCCTGCCACAGCCTCCCAAAGCACTGGGATTACAGACATGAGCCACTGCAGCCAGCCTCAAAAACTTAACTTTTAATTTCGGAACACTGACCCCATTTCTCTTGGGTCTGTGTTCTCCAGATGGCAATTACCAGCTTTTAGCTTAAATAAACTCTTTAAAACTAAATTTTAATGCTTTGAATTATTTCAGGTTGGCACATGCACCAAATAAAGTTGGTTCACAAATATAATTGCATCACATTCTACTTGAAAACCTTCCAGGAAAGCCTTCGGTAATCTGGTCTCAGCCCATCCTCTATTTTCACTCCTGATTACTCTCCTTTGTACATCTTATTCAACCTCTGTTATGCCAACATAAGATGTTTGGTCATGTGTCCACTGGTTTTTCTTTTGCCCTAAATCCTTTTCTATTTCTCAAAGTGATAAGCTATTTCTCACCCTTCAAGACTTAGCTCAAATCTTAATATCTATAAGAAGTCTTCTTGGCCAGGCACGGTGGCTCATGCCTGTAATCCCAGCACTTTGGGAGACCGAGGTGGGCGAATCACCTGAGGTCAGGAGTTCGAAGCAGCCTGACCAACGTGGTGAAACACTGTCTTTCCTAAAAATATAAAAGTTAGCCTGGTATTGTGGGCGAGTGCCTGTATTCCAGCTATCTGGGAGGCTGAGGCAGGAGAATCGCTTGAACCCGGAAGGTGGAGGTTGTGGTGAGCCAGGATCATGCCATTGCACTCCAGCCTGGGCAACAAGAGTAAAACTCCGTCCAAAAAAAAAGTCTTCTTGACCCCTAGTTGATTAGCTTCTATCTTTTTCCTTCCACAGTACAGTATTTAACTATATGTAACTATATTTAACTATATTTAACTATATGTCTCTCCCTAGACTGAGACTTTCCCAGAGACTGTGAAAGCAATGGCATTATCATAGTCACCTTCTTAAAAACAATGTCAGTGCCTTATTCATCTTTATATTCTCATCTCTATTACTATTCCCTCATACTACTGCCCAGCAAAATGTCTGGCATAATACATCTTTAATGGATGAGTGAATGCTGAAGCAATATGATCCTTCATTGCTCCAAAGTGCAATCTAAATAAAGGACATTAATCTAAAGGCAAGAAACAAACCTGTATAATTTAAACAAAAAAACTACATATAATATATGCAATTTAAAGCAAAAATTTTATTCAGAAAATAAAAATTAGAATCTAAAGTTACAATTCCAATGTAAGTCATTGGAAATTTGCATAGAAGTCAGTGCTGAACGTGGATGGGTCATCCAAATCTTCCTTCCATTATATGCTGAATCTTTGAAGACAGTGGACTGTTTTGGTCACATAGCTCACTTTGACATCCATTACTGCTTTGTTTCACCCATAGTTTTCCTGTGTATTTGAGTTGTTTCAATGGTCTTTTTTTTTTGGTAATTTATAGTCACAATACTTTGTTTAAACAAACACAACAAAACAACAACATTCATCCCAACATTGATAACAAATTACAATTTTTTTCTTTTGACATGGGGTCTCACTACGTTGCCCTGGCTGGAGTACAGTGGCTATACACAGGCACAATCGTAGTACACTGATGTCTTGGATTCCTGGGCTGAAGTCATCTTCCCACTTCAGCCTTCTGAATAGCTGGGACTACAGGCACACCGCCACTGCGTCTAACACAAATTACAATTTTAAAAGGTGGTTGGGTGTCGTGGTTCATGCTTGTAATCCTAACACTTTGGGAGGCCTAGGCAGGTGGATCGCCTGAGGTCAGGAGTTCAAGACCAGCCTGGCCAACATGGTGAAACCTCATCTCTACTGAAAATACAAAAATTAGCCGGGCATGTAAACCCAGCTACTTGGGAGGCTGAGACAGGAGAAGTGCTTGAGCCCAGGAGGCAAAGGTTGCAGTGAGCTGAGATTGCACCACTGCACTCCAGCCTGGGCGACAGAGCAAGATGCTGTTTCAAATAAATAAATAAATAAAGCAGGTAGGTAGACATGAGAAAGGGCAGAAACTGAAGAGTAGAGGTAAGAAGATGGTTTGGGAATACAAGGTTTAGGTATATATTGCCTGTGCGACCTGTAAATACTGAACCCTCTTTAAACCTCAATATGTAAAATGAGAATATCAGAATCTATAATCATTATTGCCAACATCAAATGAGGTACACATGTAAATTTGTAGCTTCCCTGATCCAGAGTAAGCTTTTTGTTTTCTTATTAATTCCAAGTTAAAAGAATCATTACATTGTATTTTTAAAAATAGAGATATAGTTCGTAAGCATAATGCATTTGAAAAACAGTTACAAATCATGGCCTCAAGTGGTGACTCACAACTGTAATCCCAGTACTTTGGGAGGCCAAAGCAGGAGTATCACTTGAGGCCAAGAGTTCAAGACCAACATGAGCAACATAACAAGACTCCCCCTTCTCTACCAAAAAAAAAAGGGAGGGGGCCAGGTGCAGTGGCTCTCACCTGTAATCCTAGCACCTAGCACTTTGGGAGGCCAAGGCAGGTGGATCACTTGAGGTCAGGAGTTTGAAACCAGCCTGGCCAACATGGTGAAACCCCATCTCTACTAAAAATAACAAAAAAAATAGCTGGGCATGGTGGCGGGTGCCTGTAATCCCAGCTACTCAGGAGGCTGAGGCAGGAGAATTGCTTGAACCCTGGAGGCGGAGGTTGCAGGGTTGCAGTGAGCCAAGATCGCCATTGTACTCTAGCCTGGGTGAAAGAGCAAGACTCCATCTCAAAAAAAAAAAAAGAAAAAGAAAAAAGAAAAATCTTGATTTTTAGAGGTTGGAATAATAAACTAAATAAAAAATAATATAATATGTAAAAATTGACTATTTGATTAACATCTGGCTTTTGATTAACAAGGACAGGAACTTGATTTCGATTGCTCACATTGACATATAGGAGATGCTCAATAAGTCTTTTTCCAGTGCATGACTGTAGGCATGCATGATGAACAGAGGTTATTATCTTCAAGAAGATATTATTTAGGCCCTGCAGATGTCATATGCTGGCTATAAATTTGTCTAGAGATCATAAGGTCTTGCCTTTGAATAGCACTTCAAACCTATAAAGGTGTTTCCAATGATGACAAAGTGAGGTAGATTTGAACAGTACTATTTTCTAATTTTGATGGACAGGGTAAAGAGGAACAGAGTGAAACAATGTCACATCTCTAAAAGATGACAGATCCAAAACTAGAAAGAATAGTTTTCTGACTATTCCTTGTTTTTGTTTTTGTATTTTTACAAACTTTTCTGTATGTTATCTGAATGTCTACATGAATTCCTTACAAATTATCTTGTATAAATATAGCTATGGCCATAAAAGATGTTCAGAATATATTGTCTTATAAATAGTTATTAGCAAAAACAATACAGCATGGCTTTATTTTTATTTAAATATATATTGATATACTTTTAAATATATATATTGATCTCTGTATCTAAGACTTTGGAAGACTATACGCCAAAATACTAAAAATACTGGCTATTTCTTTTTTCTTTTTCTTTTTCTTTTTTTTTTTTTTTTTTTTTGTGAGACGGAGTCTCGCTCTGCTGCACATGCAGGAGTGCAGTGGCGCGATCTCAGCTCACTGCAAGCTCCGCCTCCCAGGTTCACGCCATTCTCCCTCCTCAATCTCCCGAGTAGCTGAGACTACAGGCACCCACCATCACGCCTGGCTAACTTTGGTTTTGTATTTTTAGTAGAGGTGGGGTTTCACCATGTTAGCCAGGATGGTCTCGATCTCCTTTCCTCGTGATCTGCCTGCCTCAGCCTCCCAAAGTGCTGGGATTACAGACGTGAGCCAGCACGCCTGGTCAATACTGGCTATTTCTGAATGGTGAAATTTCATGATTTAAAATTTTAATTTATGTGTATTTTCTTTCTTTCTTTTTTTTTTTATTTTGAGATGGAGTTTTTTGCTCTTGTAACCCAGGCTGGGGTGCAATGCACAATCTCTGCCCACTGCAATCTCTGCCTCCTGTGTTCAAGCGATTCTCCTGCATTCAAGCAATTCTCCTGCCTCAGACTCCAGAGTAGCCAGGATTACAGGCACATGGCACAATGCCCAGCTAATTTTTGTGTTTTAAGTAGAGATGGGGTTTCCCCATGTTGGCCAGGCTGCTCTTGAACTCCTGACCTTAGGTGATCCTCCCTCCTTGGCCTCCCAAAGTGCTGGGATTACAGGCATGAGCCACCGCGCCCAGCCTTAATTTATGTGTATTTCCTAATTTTTCTAAAGTGCTCATGCATTATGTAATTTTCATGAGAACAAGAAATGTTTAAAAGGTGATTTTTTTTTTTAATTAAAAAGATGACTCTTTAAAAATAGGCAAAAACTGTGTGTAGTAGTGCATGCCAGTAATCCCAGCTGCTCAACAGGCTAAGGTGGGAGGATCGCTTGATCCTAGGAGTTCAAGGCTGTAGTTGACTATCCTTGTGAATAGCCACTGCACTTCATTCTTGGCGACACAGTGAGACCCCATCTCTAAAAAAAAAAATTATAGAGTCCAAATTGGACAGTACACAACACTGGGGGTATTGGAAAAATGTATGGGAGTAAAAAGTCTTCTTACTCTTAGAGAAAAGACCTCAGGTTAAAAAAAATTTGATAAAGACAAAAGATTGGCCAGGCACAGTGACTCAAACCTGTAATCCCAGCACTCTGGGAGGCTGAGGTGGGTGGATCACTTGAGCATGGGAGTTTGAGACCAGCCCAGGCAATATGGCAAAACCCCAACTCTACAAAAAACACAAACATTAGCTGAATGTGGTGCGTGTGTATGTAGTCCCAACTACTTGGGAGGCTGAGGTGGGGTGATCACTCGAGCCCAGGAGGTGGAGGTTGCAGTGAGTCAAGATTGTGCCAATGCACTCCAGCCTCGGCAACAGAGCCAGTCCCTGTCTCAATAACAAAGAGAAGAAAGAAGGAAGGAAAAAAGGAAAGAAAGGAAGGAAAGGAAGGAAGTAAGGAGGGAGGGAGGGAGGTTATAAAGAAAAGGATAAGTAAATACAGTTTGATAATATCAGGTGAAGAGGTGTTTGAATAGTCTGTTTATGATAATAATTACTATAATACTTTCAAAATATTTATACTTGTAACTATTTCTCCCTAAAATGTTATCACTTATAAGGAAATAGCCACAGATAGTAAATAAATAATAAACACACAAATTAAAAATAAAAAGTTACTGTAGACTTCAGATTTAAATATTTTGTAAAAATATTTATCCTGACTTTCCAACATCAGCATATTTTCCAGTCATTGTAGTTTTGTTAAACAGAAGAAAAAGGAATTCTCAGAGATGACTGATTGTTCAGGGAAATGAATCCTGCCAGAAAAATGTTAAGGAAATTGCTAAGCATCAAACTTTTAAGTAGCTTAAAATGCCACCATCTAGCCAAGCATTTTTATTATTATTATTGATCAGTTTCATCATATTCATAGGCATTATTTCATCCCTCCATGCAGTCACCTTAAATCTACCCTATGGAGAATCTTAAAACCTTTTATAATAAGAGCTTAAATACAGTGTGCAGCATTAATACACAGAAATTAGTAAAACTGAGATTATTTTATCTTCAAACAGTGTTTGAGCATCTGCTATACTGTGTTCCTCACTGAGGATGCAAAGAAACGGGAGGTGCAGTCCAGGTCCAAGAGAAGCGCTCAGATCCAGGGGAAGATACGGCAGGCAGGTAAAAAAAATGGTTAACAATGGATGTGGTGTCATCTAAGTGACATATGAGCAGGTGGCTAAGGCTCAGAGCAGAGAGGATCTGGAAATTGAATTTATGGATGAGAGAGACTTGGTTTGAGTTTCAAAGAAACAGTTGTAACAAAGTCACAGATTAAGAGGGAAACGGGCCGGGCGTGGTGGCTCAAGCCTGTAATCCCAGCACTTTGGGAGGCCGAGACGGGTGGATCACGAGGTCAGGAGATCGAGACCATCCTGAGCCAAACATGGGGAAATCCCGTCTCCACCAAAAAATAAATTTAAAAACTTCGCCAGGTGTGGTGGGTGCCTGTAATTACAGATACTCGGGAGGCTGAGG
>NW_012121821.1:12742331-12749372 GCF_000951035.1 Colobus angolensis palliatus | reverse complement strand
TGATGCCGTTCCCAGTGTGAGTAAAACATTCCCACAGTGTGATTTCCAGCACTGTGAAGGGTGAGTTGTAAATTCAGGAACACTTTGTAATAACAAATCTAATCCCACAAGTTAAGTAACCTTATATGGTAACTTAAAAGACTTTAACCTCCCCTAGCTGGGAGTTTTGGATAGATATCTTTTTCTTTTCTATATTTCTAAAAACATTTTTGCAATATTTTTAGTTACACAAGCAATACCTACTCAACATAGGAAAAAAAAGTAAGCAAAAATAAGAAAATAAAAATCAGTGAAACTTTCAACTCTGAAGTTACCGCTCTTTTTATTTTCATAGATAATATTGCTAAATTGTTCTCCAAAATAGTTATATCAATGTATATTCTCACCATGGATACTATTTTTATGCAAAAATACGTAATTAATGTTTTTTTTTTTTATTTTGAAAGGACAAATGTTTGTTAAGGCCATTTGGTTAATCCCAGAGTAGGTGTGATTAAAATCATGGTCTTTTGAATATATTAAAGTAGAAGTAATGATTCTGGGAACTGAATGGAGGAGAAAGTATAACTTTTGGTTTTAAATTCTTATTTTCTTCCTAGACTCATGATTGGGAGAGATACCTTTGTAAGCAAATTGTTGATGGCTACAATAAGAATAAAATTTTCCAAAATTTTGGCTTTAAAATTATGCAAGGGCTGGCCAGGCATGGTGGCTCATGCCTGTAATCCCAGCACTTTCGGAGGCAAGGGTGAGTGGACTGCTTGAGCTCCAGAGTTCAAGACCAGCCTGGGCAACATAGAAAGACCTTGTCTCAAAAAAAAGAAGTGTGTATATATATATAATATAAAATATTGAAGGTGAGTGGGAAGATTTGGGGATGAGAAGGAAGAAAAGGATGACAGTTGCATCTGAATAGGTTAGATTTTTTTTGGAGAGTTTGGGGCATTTATTTGTTTATTTATTTTTAGCTCAGAGACCAGAAGGACAATGAACAGAGATGGTTTAACGTCTGTTCTCAACTGTGTTTGAGTCGTTGGGATAAAAGAAGAGGAAACTACAAGCTGATAAAAGTGATTTCATGATATTTGGTAAGATTCTCAGCAAGATCTGAGGGCCTACACTGATAGAACTAACCTTTCTTGAAACTTTGGGATTTTGGCCTAAACAGAGCTGCTTAGTTCTTAGTGGCAAAGTAAAGCATAGAGTTAGTAGGTCACTGCCCCAGTACCAGGAGGACCAGTGAGGACCACACTGGGCCTAGCCCTTTGCTTTTTCCTTGGATGCCAAGACAATATGTTAGGGGTGGCAAATATGTGAGTCTCAGGGCACCAAACATGTTACTGCTGGAAAATATCCACGTTACTGGTGGCAAATCTATTATCAGTCTGCAGCCACCTCAATTCTTGCCTGCTCAGAAGACAGAATTTGACTAAGGGACATAAGGCAGAAAAAAGAGACATGGGCAAGTTTCCAAGCAGGAGTGGAAGTTTATTTAAAAGGGCTTTAGAACAGGAAAGAAAGGAGAGTACTCTTGGAAGACGCCCAAGTGGGCGACTTGAAGAACAAGTGGGGTGTTTAACCTAACTAGTACTTTATAAGCGGGCCCTTTTCCCATGATTCTCCCCTTAGGGTGGGCTGCCCACATGAGCAGTGCCCTCCTTACCCTTGGGAGGTGAGCACGCTCAGTGAGTTTAGGAAATTGTGCACATGCCCATCTGAGGCGTTCTTCCCTTTTCCAGTGGTGTGCGTCGGGAAGCTCATGCTCTGCCATTTTGTCTCAATGCACATGCATAGGAGTTGCTTCTCCCTGGTGCCTACATTCAATTAACACTTTATTTATTTATTTATTTATTTATTTTTGAGATGGCATCTCACTCTGTCACCCAGGTTGGAGTGCAGTGGCACGATCTTGGCTCGCTGCAACCTCCGCCTCCCAGGTTCAAGTGATTCTCCTACCTTGGCTTCTTGAGTAGCTGGGATTACAGACACCCACCACCATGCCCAGCTAATTTTTGTATTTTTGATGGAGATGGAATTTCTTCATGTTGGCCTTGAACTCCTGACTTCAGGTGATCCACCTGCATTGGCCTCCCAAAGTGTTGGGATTACAGGTGTGAACCACCGCACCAGCCTCAATTAACACTTAATGCAACTGGTGTGGACCATCAGGAAATGGCCTCTCCCTGGCACTGGCTGCTAATTTATCACTTTTAGTGAGGCAATGTGATAATTACCAAACCATCACCTGACATTCCTCGTGAGTCAGGGAGAGCCCTCTCCTGCCCCACTCATGCCTAACTGCCTATAACAAACTGGTGGAGGCCACACCAGACACTGACCTTGGCTTTCTCACTGCACACACTGTCAGGAGGACCAGTGGTGAGGCTTCTGCACATGCATCAAGTGGGAGAGAGAGGAGGAGGGGCCGAATGGGCAGGCAGTGTGCTGTGACCACAGTCAACAGCCCCCACCTGCCTTTGGGACCCCCAGAAATATCTCGGGGACAGTCTGAGTGGGACTGCTTTCTTGTTGGGTCAGGTGGGCAGCGATGTGGTGTAATCACCTAACAAGTTCTTCCCACTGCACAGAGAAAATCAATTCACTGAGACCAAGACACTGCAGTAAAGAAGAGGCTGGCGCATCCAAGAGAACTGGAGTTATCACTTAAGTCAGTCTCCCCCACCTCCAAGTCTCGAAGGTTAGGGTTTTTATGGACAATTTGGTGGGCAGGGGGCTAGGGAATGGATGATGCTGATGGGTTGGGGATGAAATCACAGTGATGTGGAAAACACTCCCTGTGTACTGAATCCACCTCTGGGTGGGGCCACCGGACCAGTTGAGTTGAGAGTCTGGGTGGGATCAGTCTGAAAAATATCTCAAAAACCAATCTTAGGTTTTACACTAATGATGTTATCAATAAGAGCAATAGAGAAAGTCACAAATCTTGCGATATCTGGCCACATGATTCCTGAGCAGTGGAAACTATACCTACTTTTTAGCAGAGTTTAGGCCTCTCCCATAATCCTATTATTGTGATCTTTCATTAGTATAACTAAGGTGGGTGTTGGTCCCTGAGCAAGAAGAGTTAATTTTAGGGAGAGACTATTATCCTTGCTTTCAAACTAAACTATAAATTACTACTAAAGTTAGCTTGGCCTGTGCCCAGGAATAAGGAGAGCTTGAAGGTCAGGAGCAAGATGGAGTCAACTATGTCAGACTTCTCTTACTGTCATAATTTTGCAAAGGCAGTTTCAATGAGAAGGGAGAACAGATGGTTGGAGAAGGGCTCAGGCCACCGTATAGTGGCAAAATCAAGAATGACCTCGTTTTGTGGGCAGACTGGTAAGGACTGCTCTTATGAGCTATGTGTGGATGTGACTGAAATCCATTTTGACTGTGCTCAATTATTTTTGGGAAAATTCATTCTATAAATATTTATTTCTTCTCTTCCATTTGAAACCACTTTAATTTTCTCTCTTTCAACACAATCATTTTAAACAGTGGGGCACTTTTATCACATGGTTCTATCATATTTGATTTTAGGATCTTGCTACTTTTGGACTTTTAGGCTATTTTGTGCTATCATTAATTATGATATAGTAAACATCCTTCTTAATACAGTTTTGAGCACAACTATTACTTTCTTAAAATAAAGACTCCAAGGGAGGTTCCAAGATGGCCAAATAGGAACAGTTCCAGTGTACAGCTCCCAGCGTGAGCAATGCCGAAGATGGGTGATTACTGCATTTCCAATTGAGGTACCGGGTTCATCTCACTGGGGCTTGTTGGATAGTGGGTGCAGCCCACAGAGCATGGCGGGGCATCACCTCACCCGGGAAGCACCAGAGGCCAGCACCCTCCCAGTAGGGGCCAACTGACACCTCACACAGCCGGGTGCCCCTCTGAGATGAAGCTTCCAGAGGAAGCATCAGGCAGCAACATTTGCCATTCTGCAATATTTGCTGTTCTGCAGCCTCCACTGGTGATACCCAGGCAAACAGGGTTTGGAGTGGACCTCCAGCAAACTCCAACAGACTTGCAGCTGTGGGTCCTGACTGTTAAAGGAAAACTAACAGACAGAAAGGACATCCAAACCAAAACACCATCTGTTTGTCACCATCATCAAAGACTGAAGGTAGATAAAACTGCAAAGATGGGGAGAAACCAGAGCAGAAAAGCTGAAAATTCTAAAGATCAGAGCACCTCTTTTCCTCCAAAGGAATGCAGCTCCTCACCAGCAATGGAACAAAGCTGGATGGAGAATGACTTTGACGAGCTGAGAGAAAGAAGGCCTCAGATTGTAATAAGAAAACTTCTCCTAGCTAAAGGAGGATGTTTGAACCCATCGCAAAGAAGCTAAAAACCTTGAAAAAAAATTAGACGAATGGCTAACTAGAATAAACAGCATAGAGAAGACCTTAAATGACCCGATGAAGCTGAAAGCTGAAAACCATGGCACAAGAACTACATGACACATGCACAAGCTTCAGTGGCCGATTTGATCAAGTGGAAGAAAGGGTATCAGTGATTGAAGATCAGATGAATGAAATGAAGCAAGAAGAGAAGTTTAGAGAAAAAAGAGTAAAAAGAAATGAACAAAGACTCCAAGAAATATGGGACTATGTGAAAAGACCAAATCTACATCTGATTGGTGTACCTGAAAGTGACGAGGAGAATGGAACCAAGTTGGAAAACACTCTTCAGGATATTATACAGGAGAACTTCCCCAACCTAGTGAGGCAGGCCAACATTCAAATTCAGGAAATAAAAAAAACACCACAAAGATACTCCTCGAGAAGAGCAACTCAACACACGTAATTGTCAGATTCACCAAAGTTGAAATGAAGGAAAAAATGTAAGGGCAGCCAGAGAAAAAGGTCGGGTTACCCACAAAGGGAAACCCATCAGACTAACAGTGGATCTCTTGGCAGAAACTCTACAAGCCAGAAGAGAGTGGGGGCCAATATTCAACATTCTTAAAAGAAGTTTCAACCCAGAATTTAATATCCAGACAAACTGAGCTTCATAAGCAAAGGAGAAATAAAATCCTTTACAGATAAACAAAGGCTGAGAGATTTTGTCATCACCAGGCCTGCCTTACAAGAGCTCCTGAAGGAAGCACTAAACCTGTAAAGGAACAACCGGTACCAGCCACTGCAAAAACATACCAAATTGTAAAGACCATCGATGCTAGGAAGAAATTGCAACTAACAAGCAAAATAACCAGCTAACATCATAATGACAGGATAAAATTCACACATAACAATACTAACCTTAAATGTAAATGGGCTAAATACTTCAATTAAAAGACACAGACTGGCAAATTGGATAAAGAGTCAAGACCCACGAATGTGCTGTATTCAAGAGACCCATCTTACACGCAGAAACACACATAGGCTCAAAATAAAGGGATGGAGGAAGATCTACCAAGCAAATGGAAAAAAAAAAAAAAAAAAACAGAGATTGCAATCCTAGTCTCTGATAAAACAGACTTTAAACCAACAAAGATCAAAAGAGACAAAGAAGGCCACTACATAATAGTAAAAGGATCAATTCTTCAAGAAGAGCTAACTATCTTAAATATATATGTACCCAATACAGGAGCACCCATGTTTGTAAAGCAAGTTCTTAGAGACTTACAAAGAGACTTAGACTCCCACACAATAATAATGGGAGACTTTAACGCCCCACTGTCAATATTAGACAGATCAACAAGACAGAAAGTTAACAAGGATATCCAGGAATTGAACTCAGTTCTGCACCAAGCAGATCTAATAGACATTGACAGAACTCTCCATCCCAAATCAGCAGAATATACATTCTTCTCAGCACAACATGACACTAATTAAAAAACTGAACCCATAGTTGGAAGTAAAGCACTCCTCACCAAATGTAAAGAATAGAAATCACAACAAACTGTCTCTCAGACCACATTGCAATCAAATTAGAACTCAGCATTAAGAAACTCATTCAAAACCACACAACTACATGGAAACTGAACAACCTGCTCCTGAATGAATACTGGGTAAATAACAAAATGAAGGCAGAAATAAAGATATTCTATGAAACCAGTGAGAACAAAGACACAACATACCACAACCTATGGGACACATTTAAAGCACTGTGTAGAGGGAAATTTATAGCAGTAAATGCTCATAAGAGAAAGCAGGAAGATCAAAATCAACACCCTAACACCACAATTAAAATAACTAGAGAATCAAGAGCAAACAAATTGAAAGGCTAGCAGAATGCAAGAAATAACTAACAACAGAGCAGGTCTGAAGAAGACAGAGACACAAAACCCTTCAAAAAGTCAATGAATCCAAGAGCTGGTTTTTTGAAAAGATCAACAAAATTGATAGACAACAAGCAAGACTAATAAAGAAAAAAAGAGAAAAGAATCAAATAGGCACAATAAAAAATTATAAAGGGGATATCACCACTGATGCCACAGAAATACAAACTATCATCAGAGAATACTATAAACACCTCTACATAAATAAACTAGAAAATCTAGAAGAAATGGAAACATTCCTGGACCATACACCTCCCCCCATGACTAAACCAGGAAGAATTTGAATCTCTGAATAGGCCAATTACTGGTTCTGAAATTGAGGCAATAATTAATAGCCTACCAACCAGAAAGAGTCCAGGACCAGATGGATTCACAGCTGAATGCTACCAGAGGTACAAAGAGGAGCTTGTACCATTCCGTCTGAAACTATTCCAATCAATAGAAAAAGAGGGAATCCTCGGTAACTTATTTTATGAGGCCAGCATCATCTTGATACCAAAGCCTGGCAGAGACACAACAAAAAACCAGAGAATTTTAGACCAATATCCCTGATGCACATCAATGCAAAACTCCTCAATAAAATATTGGCAAACCAAATCAAGCAGCACATCAAAAAGCTTATCCACCACGATCAAGTTGGCTTCATCCCTGGGATGCAAGGCTGGCTCAACATACACAAATTAATGAACATAATCCATCACATAAACAGAACCAATGACAAAAACCACATAATTATCTCAATATAT
>NW_012121821.1:12738228-12740056 GCF_000951035.1 Colobus angolensis palliatus | reverse complement strand
TGGAACTCCTGTGCATCTGAAATCCTCCCACCTCAGCCTTCCCGGGTAGCTGGGACTATAGGCATGCACCACCATGCTCAGCTAATAAAACATTTTTTTTAGGTGAATATGGGTGTCTTGATATTTCACCTGTGTTTGACTGTCATTAGTGAGGTCAGACATGCTTTCCTTTATTTGTTGGCCACTTGTATTTGTTTTTTAAATCACTTTTTAAAACATTTACTGACATTTAATGTGTGGAGCACAAAAAGAGATAATAAACCTTAAATTAGAATATTAAGGCCAGGCGCATTGGCTCACACCTGTAATCCCAGCACTTTGGGAGGCCAAGGCAGGCGGATCACTTGAGGTCAGGGCTCAAGTGATCTTCTCACCTCTGCCTCCCAAACTGCTGGGACTACAGGTATGAGCCACTGTGCCCAGCCCCCATGTGATATTTAAATGGCTTTTCTTTGTGTCTCTGGTGGTCAACTCCCATTTCCCCCTCTGCCCAGATCCTTTTAAGAACTGAAGTCTGCTTATCAAGTAAGTTTGAAGGACAGACTCCGCAAGTTTAGCCTGAGGCCCTCCCTGCCCTACTTCCAGGAATGTAATACTCATCCTCTTGCATACAGCTGATAAGCATGCATGCTTTGGGAAACTCTGAAACAGGATGCTTCCTGTCCCTCCCTTCTTTTATTTTATTTTATTTTATTGTTTTAAAAACAGTACCTTATTCTGTCCCTATCATAGCTCGTTGTAACCTTGAACTCCCAGGCTCAAGGGATTCCCCACAACCTTAGTCTCCTGAGTAGCTAGGATTACAGGTGTGCACCACACCTGGCTATGTTGAAAATTTTTTTGCGGGAACGGAGTCTCCTTATATTGCTCAGGCTGGTATTGAACTCCTGCACTCAAGTGATCCTCTAGTCTCAGCCTCCCAAAGTGTTGGGATTACAAAAGTGAGCCACCACCTCATACCCCTAACCCTCCCTTCTAAGAAAAAATACTAAAGCAAAATATCGCTGAGGTCTCAAAATACAAATAGTTCAGTTTTGAGATACATGAATTGCTCTAGTCACTCGGTAATGACTTTGGAAAAACACACAGGCTAATGTATCCTTTTCAGCAGATAACATTTCTAAGGCTGTCCACGGGGACACATTTATTTTTAGAGTCCTGTGGCTAGCACACTAGCCTAGGGTATGATTGATCTCTTCGTTCTGCTCTCTTTAGGGTTGAAGGAAATTGCTGCAGTTGAATCAACTGTGTCATGAACCAAACTAGTAACCACCAACACAAATGGGTTAGTGGTGCCTTGGGCTTTTATTTTGCGAGCAAAGTCATCATTTCTCTTTGGTTCCATTCAGAATCTGAAGGGAAAAACTCTTTGTAGCCATGATGAATTTTTGGGGGAACATAAATTGCGAAGTGTTGATTCTCTGACTGAAAACCTTTTTAGGTGGTGATGTTTTCACCGCTGTATATAGCTGCTCCCATTTAGATATGCAAGTCTCTCATTCTTGGTCTAAGTGCTGGTGCCCTTATTAAAGAGTTGTCTGGGCCAGATGCGGTGGCTCATGCCTGTAATCCCAGCACTTTGGGAGATTGAGGCGGGTGGATCACCTGAGGTCAGAAGTTCGAGACCAGCCTGGCCAATGTGGTGAAATCCCGTCTCTACTAAAAATACAAAAATTAGCCTGGCGTGGCGACGGGCGCCCGTAGTCCCAGCTACTCAGGAGGCCGAGGCAGGAGAACCCCTTGAACCCAGGAGGTGGAGGTTGCAGTGAGCCAAGATTGTGCCAATGTACTCCAGCCTGGGTTACAGGTCAAGACTCCATCTCAAAAA
>NW_012121821.1:12714009-12737763 GCF_000951035.1 Colobus angolensis palliatus | reverse complement strand
AAGAGAGGAGAACAAAACCCTAATTCTGGCAGGAGCAGGACTTGAATTATTGGGCTAAGCATAAGGAAGGAATTATTTCAGAGACAGAGAAACATTAAACACCAGTTGTAAGCAGTAAATTTTATCATTGAAGTGATGCCAATATATTAATCACTGTTAACAGTCTGTCATCCAAGTCTAAGGCTCCTTGGATGTTTTTTGCCATAGTTGGTTACTCTTTGCAGAATTTACACATTTCGAAGGCATTTTCTTTTAACCAGCTTGGGAGGTAGGGGCTAGGGGAGTTGCTGATGAGAAAAACAAAGACATGAGCCAAAACACGTGCAAATAAGTACAATGGGAATGATTGGATAGACTCACCTCTCAAGAAGACAGAGGAGAAACTATTGAGAAGTGGTTCTGGTAGACAATGCTCAAATGGCACAGGAAGTACTTGACTTTTTTTTTTTTTTTTGGAAACAAACTCTTGTTCTATCACCCAGACTGAAGTGCAGTGGTGCGATCTCAGTTCATTGTAACCTCCACTTCTCAGGTTTAAGTGATCCTCCTATCTCAACCTCCCAAGTAGCTGGGGCTACAGGTGCATATCACCATTTCCAGATGATTTTTGTAGAGATGGGATCTCCCTATGTTGCCCAGGCTGGTCTCGAACTCCTGGGCTCAAGTGATCTGCCCACCTCAGCTTCCCAAAGTGCTGTGATTACAGGCATGAGCCACTGTGCCCAGCCAGGAGTTACTTTAATGTGAACACTCCATAGGTATGCTGTGAGAAGTTATTAATTGACCTTGTGAGAAAAGCAGTGACTAATTCAGACTGTGCTTTGAAAATAATGGCTGGAAATCTTTTTGCTTCAAAGCAAGCAAAGCAAGAACACAGATTAATGAAAGAGTTTTAGCTATCTTGAAAATAGGAAATAATAAATAATAAATAAATAAATAAAAGTAATAAATAAAAGAAAGAATAATCAATAAATAAAATGTTTTTAACAGTTGGTACCATACTTTTGCTTCTAGTATTCTTGAAAACACATTTCTCTGACTTAATTTTAGGTTACAGAAGCACTCGACCAGGCGCAGTGGCTCACACCTGTAATCCCAGCACTTTGGGAGGCCGAGGCGGGTGGATCACCTGAGGTCAGGAGTTTGAGACCAGCCTGGCCAACATGGCGAAACCTTGTCATGGTGAAAAATTAGCCGGGTGTGGTGCTGCGTGCCTGTAATCTCAGCTACCTGGGAGGCTGAGGTGGGAGAATCACTGGAACCTGGGAGGCAGAGGCTGCAGTGAACCAAGATCCTGCCACGGCACTCCAGGTTGGGTGACAGAGTGAGACTCCGTCTCAAAAAAATAGCACTCACTGGTTACCTTCCCAGGCATCTAACTCTCCTCCAGTTTAATCAATTAGTGATTATTAGATTATTAGAATTCCTGAATTTTTCTTAGATGAGATTGATTTTACCTTTGTTTCTGATGTTCAATTTTCACCACAGTCTGATGATCCTGGCTCAGTGACCAATTACAAAGCCAAGAACATGTTCCATCTATGAGATTTCTCTTTCTCTCTCTCTTTTCTTTTCTCCTTTCCTTTTCTCTTTCTCTCTCTCTTTCTTTCTTTCCTTTTCTTTCTTTCTTTCTGTCTCCTCTCTCTCTTTCTCTGTTTCTTCCCTCCCTCCCTCCCTCCCTTCCTTCCTTCCTTCCTTCCTTCCTTTCTTCCTTCCTTCCCCTTCCTTTACCTTCTTTCCCTTCCTTCCTTTCTTTTCTTTTAAGACAGGGTCTCACTGTGTTGCCCAGGCTGAGTGTAGTGGCACAAACACAGCTCACCGCACACTCAACCTCCCAGTCTTAAGTGATCCTCCCACCTCAGCCTCCCAAGTAGCTGGGACTACAGGGACTATATGTACATGCCACCACACCTGATTAACTCTTTTGTGTTTTTTTTTTCTTTTTTCCTTTTTGTAGAGATGGGGTTTTGCCATGTTGCCCTGGCTGATCTTAAGCTCCTGGCCTCAAGTCCTCAAGTGAACTGCCAGCTTTGGCCTCCCGAAGTGCTGGGATTATAGGCACAAGCCACCATGCCCAGTGAGATCTTTTTTATTTTTTTTTGAGATGGAGTCTCCCTCTGTCGCCCAGACTGGAGTGCAGTGTGGTGCAATCTCAGCTAACTGCAACCTCTGCCTCCCAGATTCAAGTGATTCTCCTGCCTCAGACTCCTGAGTGGCTGGGATTATAGGCGTGGGCTACCACGCCTGGCTAATTTTTGTATTTTTAGTAGAGACAGGGTTTTACCATGTTGGTTAGGCTGGTCTCGAACTCCCGACCTCATGATCCGCCCGCCTTGGCCCCCCAAAATTCTGGGATTGCAGGTATGAGCCACCATGCCCGGTGTGCCCAGTGAGATTTTTAATTGTCCCTGGCTCTCTAGGTATTGGTCATTTGTACCTCACGTACCATGCTCAACCTGTTCATTACCATAAGTCTTCATGACACCACCTGTTTTCTGCCTAGGTGGATCATAAAAAGGTGTTAGGGCCTTTTTATAGTTTAAAGTCAAATCTTATTGCTCAGCTCATACTTTCCTATTCACCCCCTCTCTTCTCTGCTTCCTCAAAAGTAGTAACAACAAAACCCATAGGTACTTTTCATTTTCCTGCACTGAAACATTGAGCTCGTTCAAGTCTCCAAGTCTGCTCCCAGATTCAGCTCCAGGACCCCAGTGAGGCCTCTAAACGTCCGTCTAATTCAGTTTTTATATAAGGGATATTTTTCTCCAGCCTGTCCGAGGTGAGGGTGTCCAATTCTTTAACTTTCTTTTTTTTTTTTTTTGAGACAGAGTCTCGCTCTGTCACCCAGGCTGGAGTGCTGTGGCCAGATCTCAGCTCACTGCAAGCTCCGCCTCCCGGGTTTACGCCATTCTCCTGCCTCAGCCTCCCGGGTAGCTGGGACTACAGGCGCCGCCACCTCGCCCGGCTAGTTTTTTTTGTATTTTTTAGTAGAGACGGGGTTTCACTGTGTTAGCCAGGATGATCTCGATCTCCTGACCTCGTGATCCGCCCGTCTCAGCCTCCCAAAGTGCTGGGATTACAGGCTTGAGCCACCGCGCCCGGCCTCTTTAACTTTCAATGGAACATTTTAAGTCAGATAAAATCACAAACTTTAACACAATTATCACTTGCAAGGGCTCACAAACCTTCCTTGTTCAATTCTGAAGAGCTAAATAAAAATGCCTGCAATATATAAGGAGCACTCAAACTATAAATAGGATCCATTCCCAAGTATACATTGGTTGTTTAGAATGCTAAACACATTTTTCTTTAAACAAAGATTTATTGAGAGCCTAATGTGTGCTAGTCACTTTTTCCATCAAAACAATAGAATGAGTATTATTTGGGTTCCAGGGCCAGCTCATTAAAGCTGTTTTACCTAACATGGAATCAAACTTTACCACAAATTGTGCAAGTCATATTTTTTATTTTATTTCATTTCATTTTATTTTATTTTATTGAAGCAAGGTCTTGCTCTGTCACCCAGTCTGGAATGCAGTGGTGCTATCACAGTTAACTGCAGCATCAACCTCCAGGGCTCAAGTAGTCCTCCTACCTCAGCCTCCAGAGTAGCTGGGAATACAGGTGTGAGCTCCTACCACACTACCACCAACCCCCATGACAACTCTGCCTCCCACCCCCGGTGGCAAGTAATATCTTTAAGTCTTGGAAATAGCAGACCATGTGATAAGAAAGGAGGGAGAAGAAGGAGAAAGAATAGAACTTTCTCTCCCTGTTGTGGCAACTTACTAGCCCTAGGACCAATGATTAGTAAATACTTATTTGGGTCTAGGTGCTATTCTAAATGCTTTATATAAGCAGCTGTTTAAACATATTAAGCATATGTTTTGATTTGTGTTGTCATTCGTCTTCCTTCTGTACCCCTTCTCTACTCTTTGAGAGCCTCTCTCTAAGGTACAGGGCACACCTGTGGACCTGGGCACTCCCTCTGCCTCTTGCCCTGGCCAGTTCTACCCACCAAAGTGTTCCATGCTCTCAATGTCCTGTTCTCCAACCTCTACTCATCAAAATCCCCATTTCCTCAGTGTAGCTAATCTCAGGTGCTAGGAAGAAACTTTCCAGAGATGTATATATGTATGTATGTATTTGGAGATGGAGTCTCATTCTGTCGCCCAGGCTGGAGTGCAATGGCGCGATCTCGGCTCACTGCAACCTCCGCCTCCTGGGTTCAAGTGATTCTCTTGCCTCAACCTCCAGAGTAGCTGGGATTCCAGGCACCCGCCACCATGCCTGGCTAATGTTTTTGTATTTTTTTTTTAGTAGAGATGGGCTTTCACCATGTTGGTCAGCCTGGTCTTGAGCTCCTGACCTCAGGTGATCTACCTGCCTCGGCCTTCCAAAGTGCTGGGATTACAGGCATCAGGCACTGTGCCCAGCTGAGATGCTTTTATTTTTAAAGAGGATACCTCAGAAATCAAATGCATTTCTTTTTTTTTTTTCTTTTTGAGACAGGGTCTCACTCTGTAGCACAGTGCAGTGACACAATCACAGCTCACTATAGCCTTGAACTCCTAAGCTCAAGCAATATTCTCGCCTCAGCCTCCCGAGTAGCTGGAACTACAAGCATGTGCTACTATGCCCAGCTACATTTTATTTTTAAAATTTTTTGTAGAGACGGAATCTTGCTATGTTGCCCAGGTTGATATTGAACTCCTGACCTCAAGCAATCCTCCCACGTCAGCCTCCCAGAGTATTGGGATTATAGGCAAGAGCCACTGCACCCAGCATCAAATGCATTTCTGGTGGCATTCAGGCAGATGGATCTGGCAGTGAAGGACTTGCAAGGGGGTCCTGGTTACTGGGTGGAAGGGTTGATCCTTCTTAAGAGTCAGTCCTGGCCAGGTGTGATGACATGCACCTGTAATTCCAGCTACTCAGAAGGCAGAGGCTGGAGGATCGCTTGAGCCTGGAAGGTCCAGGCTGCAGTGAGCTATGATTGCACCGCTGCATGCCGGCCTGAGTGACAGAGCAAGACCTCATCTGTATAAAAAAACAGTCAGTCCTTGGAGGCCACACCTCAGAGCCATTTCTATTTTTATAGCCTCTTCTCTTCTCCGCTTTGAACATAAAGGAAGCACAGGGGGAAAGTACCAGCAAAGGTAAATTAGCACCCTCAGCTTCTCTTAAATTCTGTAGAACACAGCAAGGCAGGGGCAGCGAAGACAGTGTTGTGAAGGAGATGGAGTCGTCTTTGTGACCCGTTTCCTATTCTTGTTGTTAATGTGCTGACACCTGTATCTGCTGATTACTGACTGACCCATATGAAAATTAATTCACATTTACCCCATTTCAGGGGACCTATGGGAAAATAAAGTCTTTTTTTTTCTTTTTTTCTTTTTTTTTTGAGATAGAGTCTCACTCTGTCGCCCAGGCTGGAGTACAATGGTTACAATGGTGTAATGTCGGCTCACAGCAACCTCTGCCTCCTGGGTTCAAGCGATTCTCCTGCCTCAACCTCCTGAGTAGCTGGGACGACAGGCGTGCGCCACCATGCCCAGCTAATTTTTTATTTTTAGTTTCACCATGTTGGCTAGGCTGTTCTCAAACTCCCGGCCTCAAGTGATGCACCGGCCTCAGTCTCCCAAAGTGCTGGGATTACAGGTGCGAGCCACCATGCCTGGCCAGAAAAGAAAGCCTTAAAATTAATTTCAACAAATTCTTAGTCCCTGATGGTATTTTTTTATATCAGCTTTTAATGATGACAATGGACTAAAACTTTCAAAGGCAGGAACTGCTGGTTTGTCTTCATCATCTTTTGAGTATAACTTTCTGATGTAAGAATTAATTATTTCACTAATCTTTGCTTGTCAATCTTAACTTCTACACAGATCAAGACTCTATTAGTCTTTATCTTTTCCAAATTAATAATGTAGATGCCAAAAGAAAAGACATCTTTTTAACTCAATTTTCATTTTTATTATAGCAAAACTACTTTATATATTTAAGAGATGAATTTTTAAAATTATAGTCATACTGAAAGAAAAAAATGAGAGCAAGAATACTTATTAGGTGCTCCCTTATAAGTAAAAGGGATATTTATGCCTCTTATTTATTTTAATTTTTTTCTAATATACTTACTATGAAATTATATACAATGAGATATAAGCGTAAAATAGAATTGCCTACTGAATCACAAAGTTTGCTTCCAGAGGTTCTTTTTATTAACCAGTTCATTAAACCAAGCCTATTGCCTGCACAAATCATGCTAACATTTACTTACCATTTGTGGCTCTTGTCACATTATGATCAATCATTTCTGTTGTTATTTATGTACTTTTTCTCTCCCCCGTTAGACCGTGGGCTACCTGAGGAGATTTCTGTTATGTTCACCATATTCTATATCCCCAGAGTGTTTATACCCCTGGCATAAAATAGACCTCATAAATATAATAATCGTATGTTGAATAAACAAATGATATCACTAAGCACCTGAGATAAGTTCATTGCGATAGCTGACCAATGAATTTGGCAAGGTTTCTAGGCAGTTAAGGATTAAGGAAAAACATATTGGTCTATGTAACTTTTCTTCTAACTAAAAACAGTATGTGCGTAGAGACAGTTTTTCTTGAATTAAACTCAAAGACATTGAGTAACAGAAATGACCACATCTGTGGTTTCTCAGGACAACCAAATGGCTATTCAAATGAATTATTTTATAGACCCTCTGTAAAAGTTTGTTACATTTAACTAATAAGAATGTTGTCACAGATAACAAATTATATGGCCCAGGTGCATTGATAGCAGTTAACCAAGACCATTTAGTGTTTAATTGCTTAAGCTTTTGAGTCAGAAAGATCTGGGTTTGCATCCTGGCTGTACCATTTAGCAGCTGTGTGATATGAGCAATTTACTCACTCCCTCTGAGCCTGTTTCCATGTCTGTCAACTGTGACACTAATCCCTAATCATAAATGCATGAATTAATGAGATAATTTGTGTTATCCTCCTAACAATAAGTAAATGCTCAAGTATTATTCGCCAGCAATATGGAAACAAAACTAGAGGAATTTGAAAGAATCAATAATAACCATAATGATAAATCAGTTTTTTCGCAATCTCAAGTCCTTAAATAAGCATTATGTGAGTGGTATCTCTCAGTCAATTCTTAACTAAATTTTTCTGGTCAGTATGGGAAATGAAGAAATTTTATGTTGATAGCTAAGGAGAGAGTGTTTTAGATACCATGTAGTAGGGAGCAAATTTGTTCTACTAGGAAAGAAAAATATCCAGACTTATCTTTTGATCCAAACAGGATTTTCATTCAATCAGAAGTATAGGCAGCAAGAGTGCTTGGGGATATAATTAAACTCTTTTATCAAAACTTAAACAAGGCTGGGAGCAGTTGCTTACACCTGTAATCCCAGCACTTTGGGAGGCTGAGGTAGTTGGATCACGAGGTAAGGAGCCAGCCAGTTCAAGACCAGCCAGTTTGAGATGAGCCTGGCCAACACGGTGAAACCCCATCTCTACTAAAATTACAAAAATTAGCTGGGCGTGGTGGTGCGCACCTGTAATCCCAGCTACTTGGGATGCTGTGGCAGAACTGCTCGAACCTGGGAGGCAGAGGTTGCAATAGCTGAGATCTCGCCGTTGCACTCTAGCCTGGGCAACAGAGCAAGACTCTATCTCAGAAAAAAAAGAAAAAAAAAACCTTAAATAAGTACTTGATTGACGTTCCGAGTGCCACCTAACAAGAAAGAGCAGCAGAAAACTATGAAAACTATGTCATCCTGATGGACTGCCAGATGAGTCAAGTAAAAAAAATGCATCTCCCAAGGTGGTGAATAAATTGAGATGCCTTTTAGATCTGCTTAAGGGCTCTGTTAAAATGTTGCAAACTTGGCTAGATATGGTGGTTCATGCCTGTAATCCCAGCACTTCGGGAGGCCAAGGTGGGTGAATCACCTGAAGTCAGGAGTTCAAGACCAGCCTGACCAACATGGTGAAACCCTGTCTCTACTAAAACACAACATTGGGCATGATGGTGCGTGTCTGTAATCCCAGCTATTTGGGAGGCTGAGGCAGGAGAATCACTTGAACTCTGGAGATGGAGGTTGCAGTGAGTCAAGATCACTCCATTGCACTCTAGCCTGGGCAACAAGAGCAAAACTCCATCTCAAAAAAAAAAAAAAAGGCCAGGCGTGCATGGTAATCCCAGCACTTTGGGAGGCTGAGGTGGACGAATCACCTGAGGTCAGGAGTTTGAGACCAACCTGGCCAACATGGTGAAACCCCATCTCTACTAAAAATACAAAATTAGCCAGGCATGGTGGTGCGCACCTGTAGTCCCAGCTACTCGAGAGGCTGAGGCAAGAGAACTGCCTGAACCTAGGAGGCGGAGGCTACAGTGAGCTGAGATTGTGCCACTGCACTCCAGCCTGGGCAACAGAAGCGAAACCCTGTCTCAGGAAAAAAAAAAAATGTTGCAAACTACCTACAGAGTACAACTCTTCAAGTTTGGGAGTAATGACCAGCAAGACATTTGTCAGCAACTCCTCAATGGGTCTGATTGTTTCTTAGGACAACATTTGTTATAAGAAACCACAGAGTCTTGGACGGTGACTTACACCTGTAATCCTAGCACTGTGGGAGGAGGCGGGAGGATCGCTTGAGCTCAGAAGTTTGAGACCAGCCTGTGCAGCATAGTGAAATCTCATCTCTACTAAAAGAAAAAAAATAAATAACCAGATGTAGTGGTGCTTGCCCGTAGTCCCAGCTACTTGAGAGGCTGAGGCAGGAGGATCACTTGAGCCTGGGAAGTCAAGCGCTGCAGTAAGCTGTGACAGTATCACTGCATTAAAAAAAAAAAAGGCCAGGCATAATGGCTTACACCTATAATCCTGTAGTCCCAACTCTCTGGGAGCCTGAGGTGGGAGCATCACTTGAGCTCAGGAATTCAAGACCAGCCTGGGCAACACAGCAAGAACTTGTTTCAATCAATCAATCAACAAATAGTGCTATATTACCAGACCCTCTATGAAGTATTTTATAGGTTGTCTTATTAAATCTATACAATAGTTCCATGAGAGAGTCATTATTATTTTCAAAATGTAGATTAGGAAAGTAAAGTTCACAGTGATGAATTAATTTGTTTCAAACCATTTGGCTGGTCTGGGGATAATAGGTATTTAAACCCTGTTATGTCTAATTCCAAAGCCCTGCATACCGTTCACCATACTCTACAGTCTTTCCACTAGAGAAAATAATACTAATAATAGTGCTTCCAACACATGAGCCACTTTTATATATCTTGAGCTAGTACTTAGTTGTGCTACCTTGGGCAAACAATTTAATCTCAGCTTCCTCATCTCTGAAACGGGAATGATAACAATAGTGGCTAGGGGTTGTTGTAAAACTTAAGTGAGGCATATATGTAACATTTGGAACCGTGCCTGGCACATGGTAAGAGCTCAATCAATGTTTGCTATTTTGATCTAATTCAGTGTTTTAAAAATAGATTAACAAAATAGCTTTTGATAGTCTCAATTGCTTATTGTAACTTGGTCTGGAAAATTCTATCTATTTGTTTTTAAAGATATGAAACAAAGATAGTGGCTGACCAGGCCTACCCTCATCTCTATTCCCAAAAGGTTGACAAGACTGGCATCAGCCAATCTACTGATGTGTCATAGAAGGGGAAACTTATGGGTGAAGTCTGAGTATGATAGAAAATCCTCAGAGCTAAGGAGATTTATCAGACATTGAAGAGGGCATCTATCTTCATGGATCCTTTTTTTTTTTTTTTTTTGGACAGTGCATAAGAAGGACAGAAGATTGGGCACTTTGGATGGAGAGAATATTATCAGATAAGGGGCCAAGTAAAGACTGCTGTCAAATGCATATCTTACTTATTGGTCACCAATTTTGCAATTCTGATTCTCAGCAGTTGCTCAGAGATCCTTTCCCACTGGCCCCTGCGACATAGGCAATTCATAAATGTTGGGAACTTGTGTCTCTGGAGATGAACTGGGTCAGAAAACAGATTATCAAAGCTGGGCACCCCTTTACCACTTAGGATCTTGCATTTTATCCCTAGAAAAAAAAATGTTAAAGCAAACTATGCTAGTGCACCATTCTAGCCGTGATGAGCTCATACACGCACACACACACACACACACACACACGCACACTCCACATACACGGACAATAACAATAGCCCAAGCCTCGGGTAATAGAGCTCTTAGCCATTTAACTAGAAATGGAAAACATATCAAGTTCCAATAGCAGGAAAACAGTCACCAAAATACCCCTAAATACACCCAACAGAATAAATATCCAGGCCTTCTTCCCTACTCCTTAGATGTATCGTAGCCGAGAACTTCTAGGGTCAATTATATTGTCCCACTCTCAGAATAATTCTTTTTTTTTTTCTTTCTGAGACTGAGTCTTGCTGTATCGCCCAGTCTGGAGTGCAGTGGCACGATCTCAGCTCACTACAACCTCTGCCTCCTGGGTTCAAGCAATTCTTCTGCCTCAGCCTCCTGAGTAGCTGGGATTACAGGTGCCCACCACCATGCCTGGCTAGTTTTTGTATTTTTAGTGGAGATGGGGTTTCACCATGTTGGTCTGGCTGGTCTCAAACTCCTGACCTCAAATGATCCTTCTGCCTTGGCCTCCCAAAGTGCTGGGATTGCAGGCGTGAGCCACCGTGCCTGGCCTCTCAGAATAACTCGAATGGCAGTGGGGTGAGGGGCAGGTCTCAGACCCATCAGAAATGGAATAGCCTATCACAGTAGACCATTAGTGGAGGGGAGAATTTCAGAAAGTTGGAATCTTTTGGCAAATCTAAAGTAACATTTCATTTTCATGGAGGACTAGTCTTCATTATTCCATTCCTTCTGCAGATCCAGATGTCACAGACAGGAGTACAGGAAGTCAGGATCAAAAACATCAGCCAATAGCAAAGGAACCATTTACTATTACACAACCTAATTGAATATATATATTTTTTTCTTTTTTAAAAATTCTTTTTCTTTTTCTTGTTTTTAAAAATACATGGGGTCTCATCATGTTGCCCAGGCTGGAGTGCAGTGGCACCATCTCGGCTCACTGCAACCTCCGCCTCCTGGGTTCAAGCAATTCTCCTGCCTCAGCCTCCTGAGTAGCTGGGATTACAGGTGCCCACCACCATGCCTGGCTAGTTTTTGTATTTTTAGTGGAGATGGGGTTTCACCATGTTGGTCTGGCTGGTCTCAAACTCCTGACCTCAAATGATCCTTCTGCCTTGGCCTCCCAAAGTGCTGGGATTGCAGGCGTGAGCCACCGTGCCTGGCCTCTCAGAATAACTCGAATGGCAGTGGGGTGAGGGGCAGGTCTCAGACCCATCAGAAATGGAATAGCCTATCACAGTAGACCATTAGTGGAGGGGAGAATTTCAGAAAGTTGGAATCTTTTGGCAAATCTAAAGTAACATTTCGTTTTCATGGAGGACTAGTCTTCATTATTCCATTCCTTCTGCAGATCCAGATGTCACAGACAGGAGTACAGGAAGTCAGGATCAAAAACATCAGCCAATAGCAAAGGAACCATTTACTATTACACAACCTAATTGAATATATATATTTTTTTCTTTTTTAAAAATTCTTTTTCTTTTTCTTGTTTTTAAAAATACATGGGGTCTCATCATGTTGCCCAGGCTGGTCTTGGACTCCTGAGCTCAGTTAATCCTCCCTCCTCCATCTCCCAAAGTGCCGGGATTACATCACTCCCTGGGGCATGTCCTCATCGGCACTTTTGAAGACTGTTAGCCACAAAGCCAGGCTATATAGTGGGAAAAGCAGTGAGGACATGGAGAAGGCATTATCAACTGTTAAAACCCAAGCTTAGGAGCATACACATCATTTCTACTTATGCTCCGTTGGCAAGAGCTTAGTAATACAGCCACAGCTCAGTGTTCAGAAGACTGGGGACCGTATTGCAGGCAGGCAGCCATGTGCCCAGGAAGGAGAAGAGAATGAATTTTGGTGGGTAAATAATAGTCTCTGCCAAGGGGTATTCTCCTTCCCGGACTGACTGGGCTTTATCCCTAGGGCAGAAGGAATGATGTATCTGCTTGGGGAGTTTGGGGGTAAAAATGGGCAAGAAAGCCCAGTCCCTTTTGGATTCCCTTTTCTTCAAACTTGCCTGTCCAGGTCTGCATTCTGATTTGCTGTAGGGGAGGGAGAGGCATGTGCCTGCCCAGGAGGGCTTTGTTAGTCAGAGGTGAAGTTCACTGCAGATACAAAGATAAGTTCTCCAACCTTTCTTATCTGTAAGAAAGGTGATATTTTGATTTCCATATGTCTGTCCCCTGAATCTCTTCTCCAATTGGTTTCAAACTCAGGCAGGAAAAATAGGTTTTATTTACCAGTTCCCTGGAACCCAACAAGTAGATAGAATCCTTCACCTTCCTTGCTCATGAAAGTATCCTACACTCATTGTAAAACTGTGTCTGAACCAGGTGAGGTGGCTCATGCCAACAATCCCATCATTTTGGGAAGCTGACGTGTAAGGGTCACTCGAGGCTGGGAGTTTGAGACTAGCCTGGGCAACATGGCAAAATCCATCTCTACAAAAAATTTAAAATATTAGCCAGGCTTGGTGGCTCAAGCCTGTAGTCCCAGCTACTTGGGAGGCTGAGGTGGAAGGATCGCTTGATCCTGGGGGTCCTGGATGCAGTGAGCCCTGATCATGCCGTTGCACTGAAGCCTAGGTTACAGAGTGAGACTCTGCTCAAAAAAGGAAAAACAAGGCTGAGGCAGTGGCTCACACCTGTAATCCCAGCACTTTGGGAGGCCGAGGCGGGTGGATCACCTGAGGTCCAAGACCAGCCTGGCCAACATGGTGAAACCCCATCTCTAGCAAAAATACAAAAATTGGCTGGGCATGGTGGCAGGTCCCTATAATCCCAGCTACTTGGGAAGCTGAGGCAGGAGAAATGCTTGAACCCAGGAGGCAGAGGTTACAGTGAGCTGAGATTGTGCCACTGCACTACAGCCTGGGTGACAGTGAGGCTTGGTATCAAAAAAAAAAAAGAAAAGAAAAGAAAAAAGAAAAACAAATTGTGTCTGAGCTAAGCTATAAATTATTATTATTATTTGAGATGAGGTCTGACTATGTTGCTGTGGCTGCTCTTTTAACTCTTGGGCTTAAGGGATCCTCATGCCTCAACCTCCTGAGAAGCTGGGACTATAGGCACATGCCACCTAAATCATTTTTGATATGTGAACCAAGTTTTAACTTGTAGATATGAAGAATTCTGCTTTGTATATAATTATGAACCTAAATGGGTATTGCTTTTCCACAAAAATTATAGTTTTTGTTATTGGTGATTCTGATGAAATTTGTTAACTATCTCAGAAGTTTCAAAACATCCTAAGAGCAAGCAATACCAAAAAAGAACACCTGAAGAGATAACGTAATAATTATAATGGTAATAAAATACCACTGAAGTTGGAAAAATGGAATTAAAACACTTCTTTTTGCTTGTTTGCTTTTGAGACAAAGTCTTGCTCTGTAGCCCAGGCTGGAGTGCAGTGGTGTGATCTCGGCTCACTGCAACCTCCACAAGTGATGCTCCTGCCCCAGTCTCCGAGTAGCTGGGACTACAGGCACCTGCCACACACCTGGCTAATTTTTCTGTATTTTTAGTAGAGATGGGGTTTCACCATGTTGGCCAGGCTGGTCTTGAACTCCCAAACTCAGGTGATCCATCTGCCTCGGCCTCCCAAAGTGCTAGGATTACAGGCGTGAACCACCACACCCAGCCCTCTTATTTTCTTCTTAATTTACACCTTTTCCATGAATAGCTCTCCTTTCTGCATGCACCCTAAAGATTTCTGAATCTGTGCTTGCCCCAGAAGTAATTTTCCTGAACCATACAGTCAAATTTCTAACTGCTGGACATTCTACAGCTAGCGAAAATGTAGCATGTCCAGAACAGAGCTGATTTTATACATTCTTTCTCCCAAATTGGAAGATTTCATATAAAAATATGTTTTTCCAGTATCTCTTGAAAAATTGGAAAATGTGAGAATACTGTCCCCATGTAACAACAACTGAGGTTGGTAGCTGCCCCCTTTATTCATTCATTCATTCATTCATTCATTTATTATTTTTTTAGAGCCAGGGTCTTGCTCTCTCAGGCTAGAGTACAGTGGTGAGATCATAGCTGGGATTACAGGCGTCCACCACTGTGCCCTGCCCAGCTTCCCTCTTTAAACAAAGCCTGTGGTCTCCTGTTATTCATAATTCTTATTGCTCCCCACTGTCTTACACTTGGCTGACGTCACACGATATGTTTCTGGAATGGCCCCTATAGGTATTTGCGTCTGTAATCACCGATCTAGGCCATACTAGACCATCTATTGAATTAATAAATTAATTAAAGTACAAATAGCATCTTTTCTGTGAAAGCTGGAATTTGGCTAGGCGCGGTGGCTCACACCTGTAATCCCAACACTTTGGGAGGCCAAGGCAGGCAGATCACCTGAGGTCAGGAGTTTGAGGACCAGCCTGGCCAATATGGTGAAACCTCATCTCTACTGAAAGTGCAAAATTAGCCAGGCACGGTGGTGGGTGCCTGTTTTCCAGCTACTGGGGAGGCCGAGGCAGGAGAATTGCATGAACTCAGGAGGCGGAGGTTGCAGTGAGCTGAGATTGCACTACTGCCCTCCACCCTGGGTGACACCCTGTATCAAAGAACACAGAAAAGAAAACTGGAATTACCTGATGTTATTGAACCCTGGATCCGGCAGTTACTAAACTGATTGCAACTTTGTGTAAGTTACTCAACCTCTCTGTACCTCAGTTGCCTCATCTATAAACTAGAACAGTACAGTAGTCTCCCTTTATCTGTGATTTCAGTTACTTGTGGTCAACTACAGTTGGAAAATACTAAATAGAAAATTCCTGGCTGGGTGCGGTGGCTCAGGTCTATAATCCCAGCACTTTGGGAGTCCAAGGCAGGCAGATCACGAGGTCAGGAGCTCAAGACCAGCCTGACCAATGTGGTGAAACCCCGTCTCTACTAAAAATACAAAATTAGCCAGCATGGTTGGCATGTGCCTGTAATCCCAGCTACTAAGGAGGCTGAGGCAGGAGAATAGCTTGAACCCAGGAAGCTGAAGTTGCAGTGAGCCACGACTGCACCTGGGCAACAGAGCGAGACTCAGTCTCAAAAAAAAAGAAAAGAAAAGAAAAGAAAAGAAAATTCCAGAAAGAAACAACTCATAAATTTTAAATTGTGCATCATTCTGAATAGGATGACGAAATCTCATGCTTCCCCACCCTGTCCCACCCAAGATGTAAATCATCCCTTTGTCCAGCATATCCCCACTGTGGAGTCTGCCCTCCCCACTAGGCTGTAGCTTAACTGTAGTAGATTGTTGCGGTATTGTAGTGCTTTTGTTCTAGTATCCCTATTTGACTTAAATATGGCCCCAAAGTGCAAGAATAGTGATGCAATTCAGATATGCCAAAGAGAAATTGTAAAATGAAAGGGTGAAAGTTTTCACATTAATGAGTAAAAGAATCGTATGTTAAAAAAATGTTTGTTATGGTAAGAATGAATCTAAACGTGAAATTCTGAAGAAGGAAAAAAGAATTTGTGCTTGTTTTGCTGTCGCACCTCAAACTACAAAAGTTTATCACAATGCATAACTGCTTAGTTAAGATGGAGAAGGTATTAAATGTATGGGGTTGAAAACATGAATAGAAAACATGTTGTGCCAGAAAGTTTTGAGGCTGTATAAAGACTTCAGCATGGGATCCCCTGAAGCAAGTGACATTTAGCCATTACTATAAGTAATGCAGAGTTTTTTGTTTGTTTGTTTTTTAGACAGTCTCGCTCTTTCGCCCAGGCTGGAGTGCAGTGGTGCTGTCTCGGCTCATTGCAACCTCTGCCTCCTGGGTTCAAGCCATTCTCCTGCCGCAGACTCCTGAGTAGCTGGGATTATAGGTGCGCACCAACGCGACTGGCTGATTTTTGTATTTTTAGTTGAGACAGGGTTTCATCATGTTGGTCAGGCTGATCTCGAACTCCTGACCTTGTGATCTGCCCGCCTTGGTCCCCCAAGGTGCTGGGATTACAGGTGTGAGCCACCGTGCCCAGCTGTTATTATTGTTAATCCCTTACTCTAATGTATAAATCAATTTATCAGAGGTATGTACACATAGGAAAAAACAGTATATATAGGGTTTGGTAGTATTCATTGGTTTTAGGCATTCGCTGAAGGTCTTGGAAGATTTGCCCCGCAGACAAGGGGGGATTACTGTAGTAGTTACTTCACAGGGTTGTTATGAGAGTTAAATGAGATAAAGCATACAGGCAATTTAGAACAATGCTCAGCAGATAGTTAATGGTAGCTGTTCTTGTATTGCTATAAAGAAAAACCTGGCCAGGTGCTGTGTCTCATGCCTGTAATACCAGCACTTTGGGAGGCCGAAGCAGGCAGATCATGAGGTCAAGAGATCAAGATCATCCTGGCCAACATGGTGAAACCCTATCTCTACTAAAAATCCAAACATACAAAAATTAGCCAGGCATGGTGGTGTGTGCTGTAGTCCCAGCTACTCGGGAGGCTGAGGCAGGAGAATCTTACTTGAACCCCAGAGGCGGAGGTTGCTGAGGCAGGAGAATCTTACTTGAACCCCAGAGGCGGAGATCATGTCACTTCACTCCAGCGTGGTGACAGAGTGAGACTCCATCTCAAAAAAAAAAAAAAAAAACCACCTGAGGGCTGGGTAATTTATAAAGAAAAGAGGTTTAATTGTCACATGGTTCTGTAGGCCATACAGGAAGCATAACGTTGGCAGAGTGGAGTGGGGGAGGTACCACACTTTGTAAGAACCAGATCTCATGAGAAATCACTCCTCACTCACTATGGTGAGGACGGCCTCAAGCCATGAAGGATTCTGTCCCATGACCCAGACATTTTCCACCAGGCCCCACCTCCAACACTGGGAATTATATTTCAACATGAGATTTGAGCAGGGACAAATATCCAAACTATATCACACTGCTTCTAGGCTTTCTCAGTGGGCAAAGCTAGGAAATATACTAGCCTATGTATATTACATCTTTATTGTCCATCTATTTATCATCCATCTATCATCTATCTATCTATAAATATGACTTCATTCATACTTCTATCTCTGACCCTAATCTAGCACCACATGGTTCATTCCTTCTCTCCTTGCTTATTTGCGACTTTTTCCCTGGTAGCAAGAGACCTGGCTCCCATTATCTACAATTATTTAGTCATTTGCCAGACCCTCGTGTTAGGAGTTGAATTGTATTATCCTAAAATTCATACATTGAAATCCTAACCCCCAGTACCTCATAATGTGCCCTTATTTGGAGATAGCATCTTTACAGAGATAATCAAGTTAAAATGAGGTAATTAGGATGGGCCCTAATCTGACTGATGTCCTTATACTAAAGGAAAATTCAAACAGACACACACATAGAGGGAAACACAGGGAGAGGACAGCTATTTACAAGCCAGTGAGAGAGATCTGGAACAGATCCTTCCTCCACAGCCCTCAGAAGGGACCAACTCTGCCAACAACTTGATTTTAGATTTCCATCCTCCAGGACTATGAGAAAATACATCGTATTGCTTAAGCCACCCAGTTTGTTATGGTAGCCCTAGCAAACAAATACAGATATCCTAGGATACAGGGAAATTAGTTTCCAAATTGCTAATGCTTATTATCCCTTTGATAAATAAATTTATCAACTATAGTGCAATGCTTACGTGTAGCTCTTTTTGCCTTTAGCCTTATAGTGTCCAGTCAAAATACTGTTTCCAAAAGTCGACTCCTTTTTCACTCACCCCCTCGTGAGATTATATGTTTATAATTCAGTTAGATTAATTTGTCACAGTCTGCGTTTTATCCTAGTATTTCCCCAACATCTGGTTGACTTTCTGAGAAACTGAATATAGCAAATGGATTTTGCTCAATGTATGTAGTCATATATCCACTACCTATAGAATATAGAACAATTACATTATCTTTAAAAAATCCCTCTACAATCCCTTTGGAGTCAACTCTGCACCTCTCCCCCAACCCCTGGCAATCACTGATGTTTTCTATCTTCATAGTTTTGCCTTTTACATATGCTGTAGAAATGGAATTGTAATACATAGAGTTTTGAGTCTCACTTCTTTCACTTAGCAAAAATGCATTTGAGTTTCATCCATGTTGTTGAGTGAATTGTTGCAGGACAGGTGAGCTCCAGAATTGAGGCTTAGCCCTGGAGGGTTCTTGGCTTTGCCCAGGAAAGAATTCAAGGGTGAGTGGCAGTGTTAAATAGCAACTTTTATTGAAGTGGCAGTGCACAGCAGCAGCAAAGGCACTCCTCCTGCCAGAGCAGAGTTACCCCATAGGCAGTGTGCCCAGAGTAACAGCACAGAGGCACTTCTACAGTCCTATTTATATCCACTTTTAATTATATGTAAATTAAGAGGTGGTTATGCAGAAGTTTCTAGAATGAGGGTGGTAACTTCCAGGTCATTGCCACAGAAAGGGGTGGTAACTTTCAGGTGTTGCCATGGCAATGGTAAACTGACAAGCACACTGGTGGGCATGTCTTATGGAGAGGCGCTTCCACCCTAGACTTGTTTTAGCTAGTCCTCAATTTGATCCTGATGTCCAAGCCCTACTTCTGGAGCCAAGTCCTGCCTCCTACCTCAGGATCAGTAGCTTTTTTCTTTTTATTTCCATCATATAAATGCGCCACTGTTTGCTTATCCACTCACCTGCAGAGGGAGATCTTAGCTGTTTCCTGGTTTTGCCAATTAGAAATAAAGTTGTGTATGTGTGTGTGTTTGTGTGTGTACATAAATTTTCAATTCATTTGGATAACTACTCAGTAGAAAGATTACTGTGTCATATAGTAAATGTATATTCAACTTTATTTCATTTATTATTTATTAAAATTTTTTGTTGTTCATTTTTGTTGTTTTGTTTTGTTTTGTTTTGAGACGGAGTCTTGCTCTGTCACCCAGGTTGGAGTGCAATTGTGTCATCTCAGCTCAGTGTGACTTCCACCTCCCGGGTTCAAGTGATTCTCTTGCCTCTCAGCCTCCTGAGTAGCTGGGATTACAGGTGCGGGTCACCACGCCAGGCTAATTTTCTATTTTTAGTAGAGATGGGGTTTTGCCATGTTGGCCAAGCTGATCTGGAACTCCTGACCTCAGGTGATCTACCTGCCTTAGCCTCCCAAAGTGCTGGGATTACAGGCATGAGCCACTGTGCCTGCCAGCCTATTTTTAAGTTTTTTTGAGACAGGGTCATGCTCTGTCACCCAGGCTGTAGAACAGTGGCACGACTGCTCACTGCAGCCTCGACCCTCCCGCATACACACACCCCCTCCCCCTGGCTCAAGTGAACATCCCATCTCAGTCTCCTGAGTAGCTGGGACTATCGGCATGCACCACCATGCCTGGCTAATTTTTAAATTTTTTGTAGAGACAAGATGTTGCTGTGTTGCCCAGGCTGGTCTGAAACTCCTAAGCTCAAGCAAAACTCCCACCTCAGCCTCCCACAGTGCTAGGATTACAGGCGTGAGCCACTCAAGAAACTGCCAAACAGTCTTCTGAAGCGATTGAACCATTTTGCATTCCCACCAGC
Source organism: Colobus angolensis palliatus (assembly GCF_000951035.1). Lineage (NCBI taxonomy): Eukaryota > Metazoa > Chordata > Mammalia > Primates > Cercopithecidae > Colobus > Colobus angolensis. Next base: position 12,718,087 of record NW_012121821.1, on the reverse strand, counting down.
AGAGTTAAGAGTTCCTGTGGTTTTATGTCTTTGTCAGCATTTTGTACGGTTATATTTTTAAAATTTAAGCAATTGTAATAGGTGTGTAAGGGTGTCTCATTGTGGCTTTATTTTGCAACTGCTACATTTTAAAGATTCAATATTGCCATATTACATTCAATATTTTGCTACATAATACTCCATGTTGTGCATATACGACATTTCACTCTCAATTGTCCCAGTAATAGACTCTGATCGTCTCCAAATTATACCATGTAATTTGTTTTATTTATTCATTATGATCTAAAATATATCAACATTTCTTTACTTTCTTTTTACCAGCAAATGGATGAGGGAAAATAATATCGTAACAAATACCCAAATAATATTCAAAGGAAAACCCAAACAATCTCCAAACCATATCCAAAATCTTCTTGTGCAGATTAGATTGTCAAATTTGTCTAATATAGACTCTATGATAAATGTAGAATTGATGTAATTGACTTCAAAAAAGGATTATTTACATAAAATATTGTGACTTCCTGATTGTTTTCAATAGGTTCTTTATTTCCTTTCTCCATCCTTCCTTTCCTTTCTTCCTTGAATCTTTCTTTCCATTTCATGTTTTCAAGCAAATAAATATTTACTGAAAGCCTTTCACAGCCAGTCACTGTTTAAACCAAGGGTATGTAAAAAACAGTAACACTGCCCTGCAGCAGTTAACAGTCTAGCGTAGTGTGTGTTGTGGGAGAAGGAAACATGGGCTCATGAATGAATGAATACATATCTACATAAATACCCACATACAAGTGTTGTCCACAAACAGAAGGGTTTGCAGCCAGCTTTGTCTTGAAGAGTCAGAGAACCTTCTCTGACTTGATTAGACTTACATTTTAGAGCAATAACTTTGGTAGATTGAAGTGGAATAAGAGATTGGTATTACGGAGACCAACTGTGAGGCTATTGCAAATGGTTTAGGTAAGAAATATTGAAGGCCCACACAAAACAATGGCATATTTTCTTTTTTTTTGAGATGGAGATTTGCTGTTGTTGCCCAGGCTGGAGTGCAATGGCGCAATCTTGACTCACTGCAATCTCCACCTCCCAGGTTCAAGCAATTCTCCTGCCTCAGCTTCTCAAGTAGCTGGGATTACAGGCATGTGCCACCACGCCCAGCTACTTCTGTAGTTTTAGTAGAGACAGGGTTTCTCCATGTTGGTCAGGCTGGTCTCGAACTCCCAACCACAGGTGATCCCCGCCCCCTGCCTCGGCCTCCCAAAGTGCTAGGATTATAGGCATGAGCCACTGTGCCCAGCCTAACAATGGCATATTTTCTACCTAAGTGGTCTACGTGTGAGAAACAAAATAAAATGTAAGAATGCAGAACATTGTGTGGCATATAAGAAAACAAAAAAACAAAAAATCCTGACTGTAACAAAAGGTCAACGTACACTGCAATAATCCTGTCCAGGAAAAAAAGAACTAAAATTTAAAAATAAATGAATGAATAAAAGGGCAACATAAAGGATCCTTGGGGTGATATAGCTGATCTGTATCTTCTTGGTGATAGATACACAAACCCACAAATGGTAATATTGTATAGAACTAAATCCATAAACATACAAATGGATATAAGTGAAACTGGGAAAATCTGAATAAGATCGTGGATTGTAACCATTATGGTAAACTGGGGAAAGTTGTCATGGATCTCTCTGTAGTTATTTCTCAAAACTTCATGTGAATCTATAATCATTTCAATAAAAAGTTCAGTTAAGTAATGACAGCAAAATAAAAATATTCTTAAACAAGGCAGGCATAGTGGCTCATGCCTGTAATCCCAACATTTTGGGAGGCTGAGGTGGGAGGACTGCTTGAGCACAGGAGTTGGAGACCAGCCTGGGCAACATAGTGAGAGCCCCAAATTAAAAAAAAATAGTCAGGCATGGTGGTGTACATCTGTAGTCCCAGCTACGTGGGAGGCTGAAGTGGGAGGATTACTTGAGCCAGGGAGGTCAAGCTGTAGTTGCACCACTGCACGCCAGCCTGGGTGACAGAGTGAGACCTTGTCTCCAAAAAAAAACAAAAACAAAAAACAAAATACAGGTGCCGTGGCTCACTCTTGTAATCCCAGCACTCTGGGAGGCAGAGGAGGGAGGATCACCTGAGGTCAGGAGTTTGAGACTAGCCTGACCAACGTGGAGAAATCCCGTCTCTACTAAAAATACAAAAATTAGGCTGGGCACAGTGGCTCACACCTGTAATCCCAGCACTTTGGGAGGCCAAGGCAGGTGGATCACCTGAGGTCAGGAGTTTGAGACTAGCCTGACCAACGTGGAGAAATCCCGTCTCTACTAAAAATACAAAATTAGCCAGGCACGGTGGTGCATGCCTGTAATCCCAGCTATTTGGGAGGCTGAGGCAGGAGAACTGCTTGAACCCAGACGGTGGAGGTTGCGGTGAGCCGAGATCGTGCCATTGCACTCCAGCCTGGGCAGCAAGAGCAAAACTATGTCTCAAAGAAAAAAAAAAAAAAGATTTTTTTAAATAAAAAAACTATTAATCCTTTTTTGTGTGTGTTTTTTTTTTTTTTGGATGTAGAGAGAAAAATTTAAGGCATCTTGTTCCTAATTTTCCACTTGGAATTTGATTACATTGCAGCTATAAATTAATTTGGGGAAAAGTAGGAAAAAATAAAACAATCCAGATCTAACTAAGGTAACTGTTATTTAAATTTATCTTGTGCAGTTTTTAGATGATAATTATTATTAGTTCCTTTGGATGTTTTACCTACAGATTAATTCAGAGGGAAGAAAATAAATATTGAGTACTTAAAGGGCAAGTCATTGCTCTGGGAACTTACAGACATTTCTCTATTTTATGCTAATAAAGAGACAGGTTTTATTATAATTATTAATGCATTTTTCAGATAGGGAAGTTTGAAGATCAGAGTGGGTAAGTACTTTTGCAAGGTCACAAAGTGTTGGAGGGAGCCTACACCTGTCTGATGTTAAGGCCTATGCTTTTTTTCTACTACATAGGGGCTGAAATACAGACACAAGCACAGGTGAAATACCATCTTTGTGATTAGCTTTCTTGTTGATCTCTATAGTTCTTATCCAATATTGAGGAAAGTTGACTATAATATTTTTATGGTAATTGGTGTGGATTATTGCAGCTCAGGAAAATGTCTTTTAAAAGTTATGACTAGATACCTTTTAATAAAATATTTCACAAAAAGTGTCAGATACTATCAGAAGACTTCGGGGTACTTCCTTAAACCTTTAAATAAAACAAAAATAAAAACAAAACTTTGGTAAGAGGTTAAAAATGGTTACCTTTTCTTGAGCATTCACTATACATGTCAGGCATTATGTTAAGCAACTTAAATGTGTTGTTTAAAGTTTCACAGCTAAGCCAGGCACAGTGGCTCACACCTGTAATCCTAGCACTTTGGGAGACTGAGGCAGGTGGATTGTCTGAGCTCAGGAGTCTGAGACCGGCCTGGGCATTGTGAAAGCCCGTCTCTACTAAAATACAAAAAATTAGCAGGATGTGGTGGCGCACACCTGCAGTCTCAGCTACTTGGGAGGCTAAGGCACAAGAATTGCTTGAATATGGGAGGCAGAGGTTGCAGTAAACCAAGATTGTGCCACTGCACCTCAGCCTGGGTGACACAGTGAGACTCCAAAAGTTTCACAACTGGGCAAGGTGGCTTAGGCCTGTAATCTCAGCACTTTGGGAGGCTGAAGTGGGAGGATCTCTAGAGTTTAGGAGTTCAAGACCAGCCTGGGTAATACACCAAGACCACTCTTGATTAAAAAAAATAATTTTTTTTTTTTTAATAAGTTTCACAACAGCCCTGTGAGAAATGCATGCTTATTTTCCTCATTTTACAGATGTGGAAAGTGAAACCTGGGATGGCTAAGTGACTTACCCAACGTTACACAGCTATTAAGTGGTAGAAAAATAGGGACAAAACAGGCTGTTTGACTCCAAAGCCACACCTCTAAGCCTCTAGGCTACAATGCTATAAAAATCTACCAAATGAGCCGGGCACGGTGGCTCAAGCCTGTAATCCCAGCACTTTGGGAGGCCGAGA
>NW_012121821.1:12685395-12713718 GCF_000951035.1 Colobus angolensis palliatus | reverse complement strand
AGAGGAAAAAGAAACTTTATTTTAGTATATATGCTGCCAAAGAGAGCATGAGAAAAGGAACCCTAACAGAAAATTTGGCATTGCCCCAGATCAGTGACCAGGGTCACCCTTTATTGCAATTAAATTAGATGAGTTAACTACATTGTGTGATTTGGGGGTATAAGAGGGGCCAATGTAAAAAGCTCAAAGGTGGCCAGGTGCAGTGGCTCACACCTGTAATCCCAGCACTTTGGGAGGCTGAGGCAGGCGGATCATTTGAGGTCAGGAGCTCGAAACTAGCCTGACCAACATGGTGAAACCCCATTTCTACTAAAAATACAAAAAAATTAGCTGGGCGTGGTTGCGCATGCCTGTAGTCACAGCTAATCAGGAGGCTGAGGCAGGACAATCGCTTGAAACCCGGAGGCAGAGGTTGTAGTGAGCCGAGATCGGTGCCACTGCACTCCAGCCTGGGCAACAGAAAGAGACTCCCTCTAAAAAAAACAAAAAAAGCTCAAAGGTATCTTCAGGTCAGTCACCTTCTATCCCTTTTCTCATTATATTTTCTTTATAGTTTTCATTTATCAATTATTTATTATTAAGTGAAATTGTTTTACTAATAAAATATTTTATTAGTAAAATTATTTCATTGCTAATCGTTTGCCTCACTTCACTAGACCATAACTTCAATAAAATCAAGAACCTTTTCTTTCTTACTAAATGCTGTATTTCCACAGTCCGAAGTTGTGCCTGACATAAATATTTGTCGAATGAATGCATAAATGTCTGCCCTTCCCTGGACTTTAATTCAAAAGACTATATTAAAAAGGCATGCATTATTAGAAATTTTTTATTGTTTTAGTTTCTTAGATTGGCTAGGATACACTGAAAAAAGAAGAGGAAGCTGGAGAAAAGGGGGAAAGAGCATATCCACTGGTAATGATAACACCTAAGTTATAGAGGTTGGCAGGGGGTGGTGGTGAAACCTAAAAAATCAAGAGCCTTCATGGGTGAAGTGCCAAAAATTGGTGAGGCTCTCTGGTGTAGGATAAAAACCATCACAAAAGCTAACTTCTCAATTTTGTCTCAGAAATTCTGCTACCGTAAAGATTTATGGAAAGAAAGTGAAAGTTATTTAGTTCATTTTAATATGCTAATTACCTTGCATTGTGCAAAGCTTTGATTAAAATGCAACATTCCTGAAGTTCTCATTGAAATTAACGTGTCAAATTTATGTTCAAACTGAGCACTGATCTACCTTGTTTATGTATAGTGGATTCTTCCAGAAGATCCATTATTGATGCTATTACGCTCCTTGTTAGCATTACATCAGTGTTGAGAAGGGTGTATAGGAACAGGCTATGAGAACAACAAAGGAATTGTATATGAAAAACAAAAATGAATGAATAAACAGAGGCATCTGCAGTGTAGAGTGGGAAAGGCAATTAATTTCAATGAGGTTCTGGAGCGCCAAGGAAAACATCGTATCCTCTCAAATGGAAGATACAGTTGCTAAATGTGTGGATTACAACAGGGGATTCTAGACAGTTTGAAGTTTCAAGAAATGCAAGATTTAGAGAACAGGTTCTCAAACTTTGTAGTCTTAGGATTCCTTTACACTCCTTTAAAAGTTGAGGACGACCCCAAAGAACTTTTATGTGCATTATTGATACTGATACTTATGTCAGAAATTAAAAGTGAGAAATATTAAGAGTATTTCATTTAAAAACAATAAAGCAATCAAATATTAACAAAAATAATTTTTTATATGAAAAATAGGCCCAGCACGGTGGCTCACGCCTGTAATCTCAGCACTTTGGGAGGCCGAGGCAGGCAGATCACGAGGTCAGGAGATCGAGACCATCCTGGCTAACACGGTGAAACCCCGTCTCTACTAAAAATACGAAAAATTAGCCGGGCATGGTGGTGGGCGCCTGTAGTCCCAGCTACTCGGGAGGTGAGGCATGAGAACGGCTTGAACCCAGGAGGCGGAGCTTGCAGCGAGCTGTGATCGAGCCACTGCACTCCAGCCTGGGTAACAGAGGGAGACTCCCTATTAAAAAAAAAAAAAAAAATACGAAAAATTAGCCGGGCATGGTGGTGGGCGCCTGTAGTCCCAGCTACTCGGGAGGCTGAAGCAGGAGAACGGCTTGAACCCAGGAGGCGGAGCTTGCAGCGAGCTGTGATCGAGCCACTGCACTCCAGCCTGGGTAACAGAGGGAGACTCCCTATTAAAAAAAAAAAGAAAAGAAAAGAAAAAAGAAAAACAACTACTCCCTCTTGCCCCCAAATCGAGTTTTTGCAAATCTCTTTAACGTCTGGTTTAACCGCAGATGACTGGATTCTCCTATCTGCTTCTATTTTCAGTCTGTTTCCTTATCACATGTCACATAGCCTCCGGAAAACCCCACTGTACACTTGTGAGAGAATGAGAATGCAAAAGGCAGTCTTGACATTAATATGGAAATAGTTTTGACCTTCCTCTTGAAAGCGTCTGGGGACCCTCAGACCATATTCTGAGAACAACTTTTTGAGTTAATATTAGTCAATTCATCATCACTTGAAAATTAGTTATGAGGTTTTACAAGCCTGAGGATTTAATGCGATGTACTTTTTCAGAAAGATGAAACAACGGACATACTGAATGTCCCCATTATGACGCATCCAGAGAATGCACAAATATGCCATTTTCATCCGTCAAAAGAACTGAAGCCGAACTGAGGGACTGTACATCAGGTACAAGTATGTGGCGGGGTGATGGGGGCTAAGGATGACGAGCACCCCCTAAAGGTGCGGAGACCCGCTGGCATAGGAGAAGCAAAACAGGCAGAAGAGGCCGCCGAAGTGGTCTAGAGGAAAAAACTGTTTTTCTTAGGCGGGGAGGGAAAATGGTTACCGGGGGCCGGCGAGTTGTAGGAATTAGGCCCTGACAGGGATCGCCCGCCGTCTAGGCTGCGGCGAGAGAGGGACAAGGCGACTAGCGCCCGCCCTCAGCATTCCCAGCACAACGCCGAAGGGGGCGGAGCGGGCCGGGCGCCGGGCATGCGGGCCAGGCCTTCCCTACAGCTGATGGGGTTGAGATTTCCTTTCCGGCTCAGCGGGGAGAAAAGAGATGGTGGGGTGCTTAACAGAGAAGGTTAGACACCGGCGGGAACCGGAGGAGCCCAAGCGAGGCGCCTGGGCCTCGGGGCAGCAGGAGTCCTCGGCTGGGGTATGGAGGTCGCGGGGGAAGAAGGACGGTTCAGTTGCTAGGCAACCCGGCCTGGACCCGCCTCTCGCTCGCGTTGCTGAGAGACGACAAGGCCGGGGGGAGGGCGGCGAGAGGGCCCTACGTGCTGACGCTAATTGTATATGAGCGCGAGCGGCGGGCTCTTGGGTCTTTTTTAGCGCCATCTGCTCGCGGCGCCGCCTCCTGCTCCTCCCGCCGCCGCTGCCGCCCTGAGTCACTGCCTGCGCAGCTCCGGCCGCCTGGCTCCCCATACTAGCCGCCGGTAACGGATGGGGGCCTGGAAGGGAAGGGGGAACGTAGTTTTGGCTGGGCGGCCTGCGCAGATGGGAGGGCCGGAGAGATAGAGGGACTGGGAGCCGGGAGTCGGGGCCGCTGGCCGCCCGGGGCCTCCGGGGTCGTCCTGTGAGGTCGGACAGGACCGCAGAGTCCGGACCCCGGAGCCTGAGAGGGGCCTTGGGGCCGAACAGCGCTTTTATCTGGGACGGCTGAGGCGACGTAGGGGTTGGCGCGGCCTGGCGGCGTGAGGTTCTCTGAGCTCCACCGTCTTCTCCGCGTGGACCGGAGCGAGGCCGCGGTGACGCCCGGGTGCCCTGCGAGTCGGCTGCGCCGCGGGGACCGGGAGGCCCCCGGCGTACGGGCCGGGTCGAGTGCAGAGCCGGCCGCCTCTTCGACACCCCCCTGCTTTTCCCTCAAAAATAATACCAGGAGGGAGGCCGCTGGGAGGTGAAAGAACGGCGGAGGCTGCGAATTCCGACGGGAGGGAGGGGCTGTAGAGGGACGAGGCCCCGAGGCGGGGAGGGGGCGGGGGAGACTGCGACGCTCCCGGGCTCTCCGCCCACTGGGGGCGGCCGCGCGGGGAGGGGAAACCCCCCGGCGGCTTCCCTCCGCACGTGGTAATGGGCTTGGTGGCCACCGGCTGGGCCTGAGTGAGACCCTTGCCCTTGGGCTATCCTTACTTTGAAAGTTGTAGAGACGGTGGAACGTGAAAAGGGAGAGTAAGCTAGTAAGCCCTGTCCCTGGGTTTCAAAACTCTTCCCTGCTTCTCTTTGGTCTTAATCTTTTTATTGGTACCGGAGATTGTGGATGTTAGCTGATGATGAGGAAGGGCCTCCACTGCTAGTATTTTAAAAAGTTAAGGCGTATCTAGCGCTTGTGTTAACTGTTATTAGCAAAAGGTTGTTGTTGTGTTTCCCAGATACAGTTAGATGGGTGTCTTGATCAGGAATTTTTATTTGGGGAGTATTGACCCTAATCGATCTAAACCCCTAAACCAAGCTTGTCCAACCCGCGGCCCAGGACGGCTTTAAATGTGGCCCAACACAAATTCATAAGCTTTATTATTATTATTATTTTGAAAAAGCTCGTCAACTAGTTAATGTATTTTACGTGTGGCTCAAGACAGTTCTAATGTGGCACAGGGAAGCCAAAAGATCGGACCACCCCTGCAAACGGTTCTTAGATGAAAATAAAAAGTTTGACCCTTTGTGACTTTAATTGTTCTTGGCTTTCTTATAAATTAGTTCGTTTATTGAAATCACTAGAGTAAGATACTTAACTGGTTCCTTTTTAAGATGGGAGGTGGGATGGAATGAGGTGTTAGTATAAACTTAGCCAAGTTTGTAGCCTGCAACGTTGTCAATGAACCCCACTCCCCTAAAGATCTCGGGGATGGCAGTGTAGGGAGGCTGGGACTGAGGTCCTATCTTGGAAGGCTAGACTTTGAGAGTACCAAAAGGATGAACCGGGCACAGGATGTCCTCAAGGAGCCCCTATTTGAGACGGTCACTGATCAGTTCTGAAACAATTACATTTTAAAAATATCGCTGCTAACATTTTAAGATATCTCACTGCTGCGTTTAAAAATTTACACTGCTTCCCTGGTTTCAGAAGAGCTGTAAAATGAAATTTGGCCTTTTGAAAATAGGTGGATTCAAAACATCTTTGGAAACGGGTATCTGGGTCCTCTTTTTTTGGTCAGCTTAAATTAACACTCACTTTGGAGTTAATGGAATTAACTCACTTAAATTAATATTTACTTTGGAAGTAATACACATGACCTGTGATTGAATAAGGGAAAAACCTTTTACGTATGGGGTACCATTTAAAAAGTCGAAGGGAAATAAATGACATTTACAGTTATTTTCAAGGCACTCTTGTGTTTCAAGCTTGTTTGAATTGCCCAAGTTTAAATAAATGGCCTAAATCTATAGTTTAGTTCTAAGAATACTATCCTTTGGAGAATATGTGGAACTAAACCCTGGTAGGTGGACTTGGACATCTTCTATCATAAAACCTGACTTTCATAGATTCTCTTTCCAAGTCAACATTATGTTAATAAATAGAAATTTAGAAGTTTTCAGTATACTGATTTGAATATCTTTCTAAATTTTATCTGCTAGAAAGTACCTATTTTTATATTAGGCCCATTGATTTGCAGAATTATAAAGCTAATACCGAATATGGTAAATTACTGCACTTGGCCTTTAATGAGATTTTTGAAAAGAATACTTGTACCATGACGAATGTAATCCAAAGTGCCATCTCTTTTTATTCAGCTTGCTCCTGTTGGCTCCTGGTAACTGAGTTGATTCTAAGTTGCTGAAAATATGTTAAAAACTAAGGGTCTTTTTGTAGAAGGGGCTACAGAAGCAGTATCTGTTGGACTTAAAAGATCTGAAGATGTCAAAATACAGTATTTTATTTGTTTACTTTTTGGTTGTAAATTTGAAACGAAGGATTAGAATGAAACCTCATCAATATCAAAATATTAATGATCAATGTATTCAGATCTTCAAGTTTAATCAAACCTGTAATTACTTGTGTTCTCAGTTTATTCTTTGGGTAACTATCTGGCACCTGTATGGACATGTATCTTATGAGCAAAAGAGGCAAATTGGTTGCTTAGATGTGAAATGTTAAATTGTGATGAGAGCTGTGAAGGAAGAAAAAGGTAAAGGGGGCATAGAGTAATACAACGTTTGCACAAAGGAACCTGTTATAATTGATGATTTTAAGTTCCATTTCAAACTGGTTTCATCTAAATAAGTTGGGCAGTATAGGGGTTAGAAGGAGACTTGTTACTTTACACCTATCCATATGTAAGTTGTTTAGCTCAATGACTGCGGAACATTAGAGTACATTACTGGGCTTACCATAGAAATTGGCTTCTATACCTTTGGTTACCAACTCTGCCTTTTACTTCCTGCATATTTGTATACATTTTTACTTCAGAAGTTTTGTACATTTTGATTTTTATTGGGAAACAGGGTTATATAAATTTTTTCCTTGTGGAGACAGGCTCTTGCTGTGTTACCCTGACTGGTCTTAAATGCCTCAAGTCAAGTGATCTTGTCTTGGCCTCCCAAAGTGCTGAGTTTACAGGTGTGAGCCACCACACCTGTCTAGAGTTATAATTTTGGTCTTGGAATTACTTCCTGAAGAGGGTGCAGAAGAGCATAACGGGTAAATAATGTGGTAGGCAACACTTACTGATTGGTTATTCAGGCATTGTTTTAAATTCTGTGTGTATTATTAGCTCATTTAATGCACTTAGAGATAGGTAGCATCAACATTTTAACAAGGAAATAGGTATGGAGTGGTTAAATAACCCGTCCATGGTTATGTACGTGAGCAATGATAACTTATGATGAGATAATTTTTGTCCTGGCTTTGAAAGAATGTTGACTTACACTGTTCTACTGTAAATCAGCGTGAATAAAGAATTTATTTCTTGAAGTTATAGAGGCTGAGAAATCCAAGATTGAGGGGCCCCATGTGGTGAGCACCTTACTTGTGGGGACTCTGAAGGTTCCCAAGGCAGTGCAGGGTATCACATGGGAAGGAGGCTGAGTGTGCTAACTGGGTAGTTCAGATCTCCAGTTCCCCTGGTGGGAAACTGTGTAATTTATAAAGAAATACATTAATCCACTAATGGATTAATTCATTTGTGAGGGTGGAACCCTCATGATCCAATCACTTCTTAAAGACCCCACCTCTCAGTGCTGCCACATAGGGGATTAAATTTCAACCTGAGTTTTAGAGGGGACAGATACTCAAACCATAGCAGGATGGAATTCAAAAGCACTCCACTTTGTATCTCACTGTGCTCTAGGGAAAAGCTGTATAGCAGTTATGGTCATTAAGTCTTCTAACATACAATTTGTTTACATATACAGTCATGCATGGTTAATAATGGGGATATGTTCTGGAGAAATGCATCATTAGGCCGTTTCATCCTTTTGTGAATGTCATAGAATGTATTTACACAAACCTAGATGGTACAGCCTACTACACACCTAGGCTATATGGTATAACCTGTTTGTTGTTCCCAGGCTACAAACCTGTATAGCATGTTGCTGTGTTGAATACTGTAGGCAGTTTTAACTTTTCAAAAAAATAAGTTGGAGTGTACTCTAACCACAAAAAGCATAGTAAAGTAAATACATAAACCAATAAGTCATTTATTGCCCTTATCAAGTATTATGTACTGTACATAATTGTAAGTGCCATACTTTTATATGAATCAGCTCCATTATAATCTTAGGGGACCACCGTTGTATATGCAGTCCTGGGTTGACTAAAATGTTATGTGACTGCAGTTGGGTAATGGTTTCTTAGCCTCATGTCAGCTCTATGTATCCAGTTAGTTCAGTCAGTTGCCTCCCCGCTTCCGTGGAAGATTTTCTTTGTTTTTAGTTCAGTTTAGGAAGGAAGATTTGCTTTCAGGAGGCCAGGCGTGGTGGCTCACACCTGTAATCACAGCACTTTGGGAGGCCAAGGCGGGAGCACAGGATTTCCAGACCAGTCTAGGCAACATAGTGAGACACTCTGTCTTCACAAAAAAATTTTTAAAAATTAACTGAGTGTGGTGGTGCATGCATACCTGTAGTCCCAGCTACTCAGGAGGCTGAGGTGAGAGGGTGAGAGGATCACTTGAGCCTGTGAGGTCAAGGCTGCAGTGAGCTGTATCACGCCTAGGCAACAGAGCAAGGCCTTGTCTCCAAAAAAAAAAAAAAAAAAAGTGCCTTCAAGCATGTTTTTAGGGTCAGTTATGTCTTTTGAGATCTTATATACACCATATATGTGTGAATTTTTTATTATAAAGTGACCTTTTTATCTCTTAATGTTTTTCCTTGAAGTCTATTTTTTCCTGACAATACATGCTACCTTGGTTAGTGTTTTATTCTGAAACTGTCTTTTACTTTTTTTTTTTTTAAAGAAGATATGTTGAAGTGCAGCGGCGTGATCATAGCTCACTGTAACCTCAAACTCCTGGGTTCAAGTGATCTTCCTCCCTCAGTCTTCCAAGTAGCTAGGACTACAACAGGCATTTTAATTTTTTGTAGAGATGATCTGTATTGCCCAGGCTGGCCTTGAACTCCTGGCCTCAAGCGATCCTCCTGACCCAGCCTTCCAAAGTGCTGAGACTATAGATGTGAGCTACTGCACACGGCCTCACCTTCATTCTTAAAAGGTGTTTTGGTTGGGGATAGTATTCTAAGAGCCTTAGAATATAGAAGATTAGAACATATAGAACATATTAGAACATATAGAAGATTCTGTTGTCTTTTGGTGTCTTATTGAAGAGAAGACAGCTGTCAGTCTTTTTGTGGCTTTGAAGTTAATCTACCTTTTCTGTGTGTGCTTTTGAGATGAATTTGTTTTTGCTATCTTGCCTTTTTACTGATATATCCCGAGCTGGATAAATAAACCGTATATATATATGGGTTCTTTATTTTATGGTTTTAACTTGTAGGGCTACCTGAATCTGTGGATTGGTGTCTTTCATCACTTAAGGAAATGGAAAATTCTTGCATATTAACTTCTTCAAATATTGCATCCTCCTGCTCTTGGAACTTGTATGAAGTCTTCATTAGGCTTTTTTGGATCCTAAAATGTCTTTTCATTTCAGTATTTTCAGTCCTTCAGATTCTGTGGCTCTGCCATATTTTGAAAGTTTTCTTCTAAGCTTCATTTCAGGTCACTTAATTCTTCAGCTGTTTATCTTACTCTTAAGCCAGCCCATTTAGTTTGATTTCAGTTATTTTTATTTCTGGAAGTTCTAGTTTTACAAATTTTGTTACATCACCTTTAATAGATGACTTCCTTGCAGACAGTGTATTTTCAAAGTTAGATCAAAGACAACCGGGCTTACTATGCCTATAGGTATATATTTGTTTGTAGTCTGTATGACAGTATTTAAGTCTTTGTGTAGGATTGATTTCTGTTTTATTTTCTGTTTCCCCTGTTGGCTGTAAAAATTACTTTTATGAATTTTTTAAGGTCTAGAAGGAAGCTTTCATTTATATTTGGATGTGCAGGTGTCTAAATATACCAGGGACAGATCATTTTAATTAAGTATATAGGTTGGGGTTTGTAGGGCAATATAGATGAGGTAAATTGGGGCTGTTTGTCCAGGAGAATGAATTTGTTCTTGAGGATATAGCATTTTGGGGTTCCTGCTTAATTTGGGAGAGTTGCCATAAAGATACCCATCTTGGACAGGCCCAGAATTTTAACTTTGGTTACCAGAGTTCACATTGCTGATAATTGGCAGTTGACCTTAGTGCGCAAGTGCCTTCCTTCTGCTTCCTGTATTGACTTCAGTTTTGGACTGGTAATTCCTTACTATCTTGTTAATATTTCGGTACTTTTAAGATTTTTAACAAAATGTTTTTGTTAAAAAAGTCTGTACTTTTAATTATTTTTCTGTCTTTTTTTTTTAATTTGAGACAGGGTCTCGCTCTCACCCAGGCTGGGGTGCAATGGTGTGATCTCGGCTCACTGAAGCCTCCTCCTCCTGGGTTCAAGCAATTCTCCTGCCTCAGCCTCCCAAGTAGCTGGGACTACAGGTGTGCGTAATCACGCCCGGCTAATTTTTTGTGTTTTAGTAGAGACTGGGTTTCACCATGTTGCCCAGGCTGGTCTTGAACTCCTAAGCTCAGGCAGTTCGCCTGCCTTGGCCTTTCAAAGTGCTAGGATTACAGGTATGAGCCACTGCGTCCAGCCGTATTTTTCATTGGTAGAATTGATCTGCATAATCTTGTTTGTTGCTTTCAGGAATGAAAGTTTTTCACAGAGATCTTGGAATGCAATTTAATGTCTTAACAAATAAGATTCTCACTGATTTTATTTAATGTCAACTACAGAAAAAAATTAACACAGGTATTAACCTAAACTTGTGTTTGTCAATGTGGTCTACCTGAGAACCACCTCTCAGAAGCTGAGTTTTTTGTTTAGACTGCAGATTTTTGGGTCCCACTCCCTCAGATATTTTTCTACTTTATATAGATGATGAAATAGAGCCAGAAGTTGTTTGCCTTAGTTTGTGGATTGCTACAAAGTTGATGTCAGCCCAAATGATCTGACTACAACTGACTAGAAAATTAGGTCTATCTTACAACCAAGAAATACAATGTAGCCAGAATGGGCAGGTTAGATCAGCCTTCTCTGGAGGAGTAAATGCCTCCTGTTAATGTTCTTTAAATGTTCTGTCTTGGATCCTCTTCACTAAAGATAAAGTTTCAATTTAAGAATTTAAACTATAAATATAATGCTGCAAATGGACATTGAGGTTAGCAGTGTAGCCATTCTTCTGTGAACACGTTAAAATGTTATAAAAAATTAAATTTGGAAGTTTTGGGTTTTGTTTCTATTTTTGACAATTGCTGGGTTTACTAGGCACTATATATTAAACCTAGAAAATTTCAGAGTACATTTGTGTATTGGAAATTATTATATAAATCTGTGTACTGGAAAACCAAATGCAGTCATGCACCACATAAATACTTAGCCATTACATTAAAGTTGCCTACTGTGTTCAGTACAGTCACATGCTGTATAGGTTTGTAGCCTGGGAGCAATAGTCTGTATCGTAGCCTAGGTGTGTAGTAGGCTATACCATCTCGGTTTGTGTAAGTATACTCTGATGTTTGAACAACAATAAAATCACTTAAAGACACATTTCTCAGAACATATAATCCACACATGACCATAATGGTAAATGGGAAATTAGTTCTCATTACCACCAGTCCCTTCTTTCTCATTCGGTTACTCTGGTTAGGTTTTTGTATGTTTTTAAAAAGGTTTTACTTATATTAAAGCATGTGCATATATGAGTGGAGATTTTATATATATATATATATTTTTTTTTCTCCCCATATCCAAATGGGATTTTGGCATACATTCTCTGCCTTGCTTTGGTGTTCCTTCATATCAACTCAGATATGTTTCATTTGTGACTGCAAAACATTCCATTTATGCACATTCCATTATAGTACTAAGTTTATAATAAGCTTTGTGTGCTACCCCAAAGAAGATACACTGTGATTGGCAAGATCAGATTTAATTCTTGTAATCATGAATCTTTGTCAGTTGGGAGAGACAGACCATAGGTCACCCTAATTTATAATTACAGACTGAGACATCTTATGGTGGAAAGAAAGCTTTATAGGAGTGTGTGTACAACCAAGAAATCTTACTTAACTGGAATCTGCAGGTTGGAGAAAGCATCTCTGGGGAGTGAAACTTTGAACCGAGAGTCAAAGGATGTGCAAGACTTGTTCAGAGCTGTGGAAGAACCTTCTAGGTGAACATGGAAAGCAAAGGCATTAGATTCTTTGTAATTTTTTTATGGTAGATCTCATAAGTGAATAAATCTGGAGATGGACATACTTTGTTTTTTTAATTTTTATTTTTTAAGAGACAGCGTCTCATTGTGTTGCCAAGGCTTGTCTTGAACTCCTGTCCTCAAGCGGTCCTTCTACCTTGGTCTCCCAAAGTGCTGGGATTGCAGGTGTGAGCCACGGTGCCTGGCTGAGATGGACATGTTCAAGACTTTTGATATTCCTATTGTCAGATTGCTCTCCAGAAAGAACAATAGCCAGAAATAAGGATGCATGTGCACCACAAGTTTCTCGGTATTAAAAGGAAATTATTGATGATGTGATAGACAAACTGGAATCCTACTTGCGTTTCTTTGATGTTAGAGATTCAATATTTTTCTTATTTTTGATTAGTATTCATAATTGCTAAACACTTTGTAAATGCTGACTCATTACCCAGCATCACTAGAAAAATTCATCAGTATTGTTAGGAATTATTTACAACAAATACAAAATATTTACAGAGTTAAATATATTAGGAAGAAAAATTTTCTTTATAATTACTCTATATAATTCTTTATAAGATACTAGGTCAGTAATACTGTTTCCCCCAAATAGTAGCACTTAACTGCTAAAATCAGGATCTTTTCCATTTGCAACTCTTTGTTCATAGGCATAATACGTTGCTATGAAAGTAAACACATGCAGGATTTTGTGGATTAAATATGTACTAAGATTTTTTTTTACCAGATAGCTTGATTCTATTTATTTATTGTTACTTTTTTAGAGATAGGGTCTTGCTGTGTTTCCCAGGCAGGCCTTGAACTCCTGTGCTCAAATGATCTTGCCTCTTGGGCTGCTGGGACTACAGGCTCGTGCCACTGTGCCTGGCTAAGAAGATAAACTTGATTTTAATGTGGATTCTATCAAAACTTGGTTTAGTTTTTTTTGTAATCTGTAGATTATCTGTGGCATTCTACCATTGTTTGCTGCCTGAATATAGCACATCTACTTTTAAGATTTTTCTAAAAGCAGTAGTCTCCAGGTTCATACTAATCTTTTAGTGAGAAGGAACTTAGGATGTCCTCTGGTCAGTCTTAACAGTAAACTTACTCAGGTCTGGTAACCACAAGTCTTGACAATGTCCCCAGCATATCCAGGGGAAGCTGGAGGTTGGTGGTTATCAGTTATCTAACATGAGGTACATGTACATTTGGAGAGATAGGGAAGGCTTACCTACCATTAAGATTGGGACCCACAGCTTTTGAAATAGTCTAAATGGCTGTTTGATCCAAGGATTAAATCTTCTTTAAAAAGAGATGTAGGGGGCATAGTGAGTACAGTAGCCGTCAGGTTTTGGTTTTCTTAAACATGAATTACATAAAAATGAATATTGCTAAATACGGAATGGATTTGTTTAAGATGCTAAGTAGTCTAAAAATTTAAACAGAAATTGACCTTTCTTGGTTGTTGAATTTGAATGAAGATCCTTTTGTACTGTTCCTTTCCTATGATTCTAGCAAATGTTAGTTTTTTTTTTTAACCAATGGTGCTGTTATCATAGTCTATATACAACAGATTCTAAAAGCTTAGTGGTAACTTTTCTTATTTTAAGTAATATCCTTTGAAAAATTACTTTTGATACTAGTGAGGAAGAATTTGCATGTTCCATGAGTTTTTATTCTTAACACTGATGGTATTTTAAAGGAAATAGACATTTCTTGGGACAGTTTTCAGCATGGTATTGATTTAAAGGGTTTTGGTTTCTTTTTTTTAATAAATCATATACTTTTTTTTAACATTGATGTTTCTCTCCATAGATATTTGGAGTTCTTACAACATGGCAGACATTGACAAGTAAGTGGCAGAGAGTTGGTTCTTTTTCCAAGATTTGGCATCACTTTGTACTCTGTTCTTAACAGCAAGTAGTATGAATTATATATTATGAAAATGTAGTTACTAATGCTTAGTACCTACTTTTGCAAAAGGCTAGTGCAGTGTATTCAAGATAAAATACACAATATATGATCATTAGTACATTTATGATCATATATTCAAAACCATCATACATACTAAACCATTTGTCACTGTTTTTAAGAAAGTGCGGGGCATGATAATGGATTATAAATACTTGCAGAATTCATTTTTATTGTATATATTTCCCAAAGATTTTACTGCTTGCATTGTAATGTACCAAACACCCAAAATATGTACAAAATGTATTTATATGTAGAGCTTAAGGAATATTAAGACAAGTTAAAAATAGAACATTACTGTCAGAAGGCTTGTGTGCCCCTTCTCATTTGCACCTTTCCCTCGCAGACATATAAGGGCTATCTTGGCTTTTGCTAATTCCTTTTTTTGCTTTCCTTTAGAGCTTTACCACCTATAAATTCTCAACCAGTGTTTAATTTTGAAAATCTGAATAAAGGCTCTAAGATCAGGATAACAAGGACAAAAGACTATCTGGGTCATAGTCTGGCCTCAAGTTTTCTGAGGCTTTATAAAGACTGATGGAGAAGTATTGGGCAAGGTCATGTGTCCTGGGAAGCATAGGTTTAATCAAGTTTGCGTGTGGCAGGATTCTAATGTGGATGGATGTTTTACAGAAACAGGGTCAGGAAGAATGGGATGAGGTGCACAGGATTTGTTGCGTGTAATTTTACAGTAGCCTGTGTTAAAATAGAGCACTTGGGAGTGAGGGGATGCTAAATGATTTTCCATAGCTGTTGTAGGCATCAGCGAATGATAGTGGCAGGGCTGGAAACTTCAGTACAAGATCAACACATAGAAGTACAAATAAGAATTTGGGCCATTCTTACGCATTCTGTCTTCAGCATTAAAAAAACCAGAAGAGTGGAAACAGCATTTTTAGTGATTATAGTTCTCAAAATGATCGTCTCCTGTGTCACACTTCTAATTTGGATCGCTTAACCTTGGTGACATGGCTGTCATTGGATCTATTTTACTATTTTCCTGAGTTTTCACCTTGTTTCTCCTCTTGGGTTTGTTGTTTGCCAAATCTCCCATTGCTTTCTTGGTGTGTTAGTACCTTCTTGGAATAGTATAAGGGAGGTAAATTATTTTAAGACATGTCATGACACAAAACGACTATTCTACCTTTATGCCGGATAGTTTGGGTGTAGGATAGTAAGATGGGAATCATTTTTCTTCAGAATTTTGAAGGCATTGCTCCATTGTCACCTTGCTTCCAGTGTTGCTGTGTTGAAGTTCAGAGTCATTGTAATTAACTATTTGTGTATGATAATTAAGAAATATATACAGTTACAGTTTATATACGTTTCTTTCTGGAAGCTACTATGGCTTCAGAGTTCTGAAATTTTCACATTATTGTTTTTTTCTTTTAACGTTACATGTTCAGTGGTGGACCCTTTTAGTGCAGCAATTCAGGGGCTTTTAGTTCAGGGATAGTCTTGATTTAACTTTGTGATTGCTTCATTTATTTTTTCTCTTTCTGGAGCTACTATTAGGTGTCGTGTGTTGGATCGGTCATCTCATGATCTTCTGTCCTATTTTCCATCTTTGTCTCTTTGCTCTTCTTTCTAGGCAGAACTGAAGACTTTCAGCTCGTGTTGAGTTTTAAGATTTCTGTTGTTTTAGTTTCCAAGACCTGCTTTATTCTTCCTGTTTTTTTTTGTTTTTGTTTTTGTTTTTTAATAGCATCCTGTCCTTGTTTCACTGATAATCTCGTTTGTCTGGATATTTCTTCCATCTTTATAGTCCATTTGCTCTTACATTTTCTTTCCCTCATTTGGTCTCGATCTAAGACGCTTTCCTAAAATATAAATCAATACTTGGTTGGCTGCTCATTAAGATTGGGTTGGGTGGGGTGCAGGGACAATTCAGAGATGATTAAAAAAGAAAATTGATTGGAAAATTTGAGTGTTGAAGAGGGAGGCTCGTTAATTTGGGATTTCAGTGTAGGGTCACTAGAGTGGGCATTTGTTAGAAACCCCGGTGTTAGAATTTTTTTTTTTTTTCTGGGCTAGTCAGATTAATCATTGAACAGTGTCTGGGTAAAGATCTGGCCTCTGGTGTTTCTCTAAATGTAGAGGAGGCTCTACACTTAGCATTCTAGTGTGCACATAGTCCTATATCTTTGATGCTGTTAACTGTGTCTGTTGTCTTCCAGTCCGAGTTCTGAATTTTACCCTTTCCGAGAGGAAACGGAGTATGTCTGCTAGTGTAGAGGAGAAGATGTAATGATTTAACTGCTTATCAGTTTTTACTTTCTTGTTTTAGCCACCTTCTCTCCTGCCCCACCCCTTGCCCTAGTTCTAGAAATGTACCTGGTACCACCAGTTCTTATCCTTTTGAAGACTGGGATTGGGCTGCTTCTCAGCTTTCCCCACGGCTAATCTTAGATTTCAGTTCTCTCAATGAAATTATCACCTGTCTGGTTTCCAGCTTGCAAAATGTTGCTGCCCTTGTTTCTTTGATTTCAGTGTTAGTCTGCTAACAAAACTAAACTAAAAAACCCTTTATCATAATTTTAGTGTAGATTTTAGGGATTAAGATCAGATGAGTTTGTGGTATCTGCCATCTTAACTTTGAAATTCTCATTTTAAACTTTAAAAAGAGCAAATTGGTTGTGACAGCTTGATTTCCCTCTTCCTTATTATTTAATTTTGGATGCCTGTTAGTCCTGGGAGGGTGGAAGTCAGAAGGGATTCTTGTTCTTGAAAACCAGAGTCAGTAAACCTTCCTCTGTAAAAGACTTGGTGGAAACATTTTCAGCATTTTGGGCCACATGATTCCCTTAACTGCAGTTGGCCCTCTGTGTCTGTGGGTTCAGTTTGCATCTATGAATTCAACCAACTGCAGATAGAAAATATTAGGGTAAAAAACAATAAAATATAATAGCACAATAATAAATGCAAATAAACAGTAGAACATAACAACTATTGTTTGTTTGGTTTTTAATAGAGTATTCTCACTGTGTTGTTCAGGCTGGTCTTGAACTCCTGGCCTCCAGTGATCCTCTTGCCTTGGCTCCCAGAATGTTGGGATTGTAGGCATGAGCCACTTCGTCTGGCCCAGCATAATACAACTATTTACATAACGTTTACATTGTATATAGTATTATTATAAGTAATCTAGAGGTGATTTAAAGTATGCAGGAGGATGTGCATAGGTTAGTTGCAGTTACTGTGCCATTTTATATGAGGGACTTGAACATCCCAGCATTTTGGTAGGGAAGTTTCCTGGAACCAGTCCACCATAGAATCGGAGGGATGACTGTACTCAACTCTGCTGATGTAGTGTGAAAGCAGATAATACATACATGTAGTACATCTGTGTTCCAATAAAATTTTATCTACAATAGTAGGGTGGGCTGGATTTGGCCACATGGACATAGTTTGTGGACAGCTGTTTTAAAGCCTTTACATATAGATGTTCAATAAATGATTAAAGACACTAGAGGAGGAGTTGCTCCAATTATCTCTAACCAGTGGCCCTTAAGTGTGTATACTTATGAAACACTTAAAGTTTATACTAAATCAAAGTTCTTCCAGAAATAGGCTGGGCGTGGTAGCTCATGCCTGTAATCCCAGGATTTTGGAAGGTCGACATGGGAGGATCACCTGAGGCCAGCCCAGCCAACATGGTGTAACCCTGTCTCTACTAAAAATACAAAAATTAGCCATGTGCAGTGGCGCACTCCTGTAGTCCCAGCTATTCAGGAGGTTGAGGCACAAGAATTGCTTGAGCTTGGGGGACAGAGGTTGCCGTGAGCCGAGGTTGTGCCACTGCACTCCATCGAGCCTGGATGGAGCGAGACTCTGTCTCAAAAAAGAAAAAAAAAAGCTTTCAGAAATAATATGTATCATTTCTGAAGACTGAATTCTTTTCCTCAGTTGACAGGAACTTAAATTATGCTGGTAGAGTACAGTTGATTTTTTTCTGTAGTTGTATGAAAATTAAGTCATCATTTGTCCCTATGGAAAATTAATTTTTCAAATGCTGTTTAAACACAAAAGCAACTACGTTTCTAATCCAAATGTTAAAAAAAAAATTCACACAGGAATTGTACAATGACCTTTTATATTGACTTTGGAATCCTTATCTTCCTTTCTAATGCTAGATGTAATCTCATTTTCAAAAATTTGATTTTTGGTGATTTTTTTTTTTTAAGATGAAATGAGAAGGATGCTATCTTACTACTTTTTAACTTTCTCTTTGAATGGTGCTGTCATCTTGGCTTTGTTCTAAACAAGAGCTAGACTCAGAAGTCTTCACTTTATTCTTTCTTAACCTCCACTATGAAGTAAAGAAAAGGAAAGTCCAAAGATAGTATAAGCTGGTATAGTTGCTCCACAGCCATAAGGGATCCAGGATTCTTCTGTTTTTCCTTACTCCTTTTTCTTTAGCTGGTGGCTTTCATTCGCTAGGATGCCTCCTGGTCCAGTGTGGCTGCTGGAGCTCGAGCAATCACATTAATATTCTAAGTGGGAGTGGGGAGAAGGGATTAAGATAAAGGCTTCCCAGCTGTCTACTTTCCTGTTAAGGATACTTCCTCAAAGAAAAACAGCACTTCTGTGTTTCTATCTTGCTGCCAAAATAGTCTAGCTGAAGGTAGGCTAGGAAATGTAGACTTTTAGCTTGGTGTGTTGCCATCTCCTATAAAATGAGGATGTTGTTACTACGAAGAAAAAGTAAAATCAGTAGATACTGGGTTGAATGCACATACTTGTTGACATCACATTCCCCAAAAACCTACAAAACCAATTTTATAAAGCTTGAAAAGTATAAACTTCACATTTGACCAGATGCTTTTAATGAAAGTTTAACCACTTCCGGTTTGTACTTGTTTACATGTGAAGTTAGAAAACGGAATTACCTTTTGAATTTCCTATTTCATGTCTTTGAAAGAGATACTAATTTTGAAAATGAATTTTAAGTTTTTCTGTAATTTTTTTTGGTAATTGGTACATTTGAACCTTGGTGTGATACTATGATATTATAGCAAAGAACAGTCTGAACTTGATCAAGATTTGGATGATGTTGAAGAAGTAGAAGAAGAGGAAACTGGTGAAGAAACAAAAATCAAAGGTATTACTTTAAATTACTTCAGGAGCCAATGATTGCTGGCACATGTCTACTAGAGGGTAGTTAGAAGTACCAGTCTGTTTTTTTGGACCCTTCTCATTGTCCTATTTTATCTACTGGTCCATACCTCTAGAAACTGTGTGTGTGTGTGTGTGTGTGTGTGTGTATTTGTTCGAGAGAGAGAAAGGAGAGGGTAGGTATAGATACAGCAACTCAAAAGTCATTGTTTGCATCCTGCACTGTTGGAGCGACTTGGTATACCTGTGTCAAACAGCTGCCCATGAGTTCTGTCTGAATTTAAAAATGTTACAGGTTGTGATGTGCTTATAACAGTATGTTTAGTGTTTAATTATATAGAGAACATGTAGTGTGTGTCTTCTTAAAAATCCACTCCTTCAAGCAGAAAAGCCATTTATTAAATGTAAATAATGTTCACAATTTATTTTAGCAGATACTTTTTAAAAGGAGTGGTGGTGGGGGCTTGTACTGCTTAGGATATGTCCTGTAGATCTGGGCCAAGAATATTAAGGTACCTGATGACTCAGCTTTTCATTTTTAAACCAGATGGAAGTTAATTGTGAAAAGACTTCAGAACTTGTATTAATAGCTTCAGCTTTCATTTTGTAACATTTTCTTAACAGATACAGAACTGTATCCTCAGTGACCAATATTGATATTTAAAAATTTATATTGGTTATCCTGGCTGTACATCATCCAATAATTGAATTATTATCAGAAGTAAATTGACCTCCAAAAACATAATTGGGAAAGTTAAGTTTATGGCACTTTGTGTAATAACTGTATTGATGATGAAGAGAAGATTAGTAGCGTAATTTGTTTTGTAAAAATCTAGTGTATATTTGGATTATGTTTTTAAAAAGCCATTTATAACCACATTTTGTTTGGCTTCAGTTGCAACCGTTGACTGTGTCAACTATTAACTTTATTCATACACATAGAAATACATTACACAAGCATCAAACATAAACATTCAGATCATTCACTTCACCTTTCTCCTGGGCCTAAAACTGTCAATATATTTGCAGTTTTTCTGATATGTGTTGTCTGCATTCAAAGGACTGTCAAGAGTCATAGATAGGCATCTGAATGAAGCTTTGAGCTTCCTAAAATGCAAGGTGGGTGAAACACAAGATACCAGGAAGAGGAAGGATACTGTTCATAGTAGTTGTGGCAATGACCTTGAGAAATGCCTTGACTAGGGATAGATTAGGAATCTGAATTATTCCTGAACATTGGGTTTTCCTAGAGTGTATTCTCTTTAGCTTGCCTGCCCGTCTCTACTCATTAGATACACCAGCAATTTATGGGCCAGTTAGGAAAACTTCATGAGATTGGATTGTCCTATTAAATTAAAAAAGCATAATACATTTTCATAAAATCCTTCTTTCGATGCCCTTTTTTTTTTTTTAAAGCACGTCAGCTAACTGTTCAGATGATGCAAAATCCTCAGATTCTTGCAGCCCTTCAAGAAAGACTTGATGGTCTGGTAGAAACACCAACAGGATACATTGAAAGGTACAAGTTCTCCTTTTCCGTAGTCCTTATTTATCTTTCTATAATCAATCAACATTGTAGGCGTATCTGTTTTTAAGACCATCTAGGATTTAGGTATGCAGTAGTGGAAACCTGTTGTCTGCTAGTATCCAGTATAGGATTATTGGAAGTTTAAAATTGTGCTTAGTACCACCTGTTTACATTGGTCTTTTAAAGTTTATTTTGGTTCAAGTTTATAGGAAGTACACTGATTTTAAGCATTTCAGAGATTTGTTTAGAGGTATGTTAGAAATGCACAGAATTAGAAGAAATACAGATTTCTTATTTCACTGGTGACATAAATCATTACTAATAGCATGAATATCTTATGCAGCTTACACGTTAAAAAACCTTTTTTGTGATTTTAAGATCCATTCAGGTTACTATCTATATGTTAATTATAGTTAGTAGCTTCTAAATGTTGCCTAGTTCTGTGTGGTGTGTGTTCTCTGTGTTTTATTATCTGCTTTTCCTACAATGGACTCCTTTATCAACACAAATTCAATTACATGGCCTGTAAAGGAACTGTGTGAGAATTTCTTTGAGATGTGTACTCAGCAGTGGGATTGCCACTTACATAGAGTATGCAAGCCTTTAAGCATTGTGCTTCCAGCATGATTTCCAGAAATACTGTACCCAGTGCAAGAAGATGGATTCATCTTCATGTCTGCCAACAATTGGCACCATCCAGCTTCGTAGTGTTTTTGTTTATATTTTGAAATCAGTATAAGAGGTACAGACTCATTTTGTCTTATTTGTGTTTTATGATTTCTAATGAGTTTTTAGCTTTTCTTCATAATGCTTGAACCTTTTTGGTTGCCCATTGGTACCCTTTTTCCATTTTCCTGTTGAGATTGCAATTTTTTTTTAATGCTTTTGCAAAAGTCTTTGTATTCCAAATGTTATTCCCTTATCAGTTTTTAGACATTCTAAATAATGTGTCATTTCTACTAATTTATCCATGGAGTCCTCTGGTAAACAGTTAAGTTTTATTTTAGTAAAATATTTTGCCCTAGGGCTTGTGCTTTTGAAACTGTTTAAGAAGTCCCTCCTGGATTCTGCTACATTTCCTATTGAATAGTTTTACCTTTTACATTTAGGTCTTAAATCCCTCTAGAGTCTACCTTTCTATTTGGTGTGTGTAAACTTCCAGTTCCTTTTTTTTCTGCCTCATTTTTTAATGAGCAAGGTTTATTTATTTATTTATTTTGGGTCTTCCTCCAGTGACATGAGCTAGTTTTTTTTTCACTATTCACTAATCAATCCATTCTTCCCCCATTTAGGTGTACCACCTACCTTCATTGCATATCAAGTTGTAAACACCTGTGTTTGTCTTTGAGCAGCACTCTTCTGTTTTATTGGTCTTTGTCTCTTGTCATTGTAACACTTAATTACTATGACTTTATAGTTGTCTTAATATTTGGCAGGGCAGGTTGCATCCTTTCACACATCTCCCCCAAACACAGTCATCCACATTTTTGACAGTTAAGTTTATCAGGGTTGTCAACAAGCAAAAAAAAATATTAAAACTCTGATAGGAATTGTATTGCATTTATAGATTTACAGAAATTATATCTTTTAATATTGTCTCATCCACATACTTCTAATTATTCAGGTCACATTCTGTGTCTTTAGTTTCAAAGTTATCTTCATAGAGTCTGTTGGTTAAGTTAATTTCTGTATATTGTGTGTGGCTGTTGTGAATAGCATCTTTTTTATTGTATTTTCTGTTTGGCTGTTCTTGATTTACAGAGGATTGCTGTTTTTTTTTTTTAAGTTGCTCTTGTATCCGGTAATTTTGCTAAATTTATTGTAGTAATGTGTTCTGTTTTGCCCCCTTAGTCACAAGATTTTATCTGCAAATAATGGCAGTTTTAGCTCTGTTCTTCCACATTACATTATACCACATATTTTTCTTTACAACATTACCAGGACTTTCACTACTGTGTTAAACATTAGTATTAAAAAAGGACATCTTTGTCTTATTTCTGTTCATATTGGAAATGAATATAAAAATCTCTATTAAATTCAGGCCTGTTTACTGTTTTTTAATCTGAACTTTGTTTTTTTCTATCAATTAAGATGCTCTATTGAACTTTTTCCTTCAATATATTAAGTAAATAGTAAATACATGTTTTGGAAATACTTATTTTGGATATCATACTAGCCTTGCATTCCTGTAGTAAATTGAATCATGATGTGTTATTGATAACATTGTTGAGTAATTGAATTTTACAGTTCTTACTTGTTAGTGAAATGAGCTTGTGTTGTGTGCATTCATGTATGTATGTGCATAAAGAAACTTTCAGGAAGTGGTAATACTTAACTGGTTTTTGGAGTCAAATTTCAATTGCCTAATCTAATGAATGGCTGCTTTTTTTTTATTTTTCCTATTTCCTGAAACAACTTGTATAAGATAGGAATTAGCTGTTCTTAGGGTAGAACTCTTCTAAAAATTTAGTTTGTACCTTTGGAGTTTGGGAAGTAGAGGTCCTGGGGAGTTTTGGATAATTTTTTTTTTTTTTTTTGACATACTAATTTATTCAAGTTCTCTCATCAGTTTTGGAGTTTCATATTTTAAACATGTACACATTTAGGTTTAAAATTGATTAGTACATAGTTGACAATAGTTTTAAAAATCTGGTTTTCATATTCTGTATTTTGCATCTTAATTCTGCTAGTTGTCTTGATCTTATTAATTTTTTAGAATATTAATTTTGCTTTTGGTTTTCCTTTTCCATACTGTCCTTTGTTATTGTGGCTGTCTGATTTCTGGCATTAATGTTACTTCTTTTTTAGGTTTGCTCTGTGGTACTCTCCAGTTTTTTAAATTGAATGTGTAATTCGTTTGATTTTATTTTTTAATTTGCGTTTTTTATGGCCTTAATACTCTTACTTTTGTAAATGTTGAGTGTGAAGATCTGTATGCTGAAATTAATAGCTCAAGCTTATTGTATTGTTCACAGCTTCTCTTTATTTCTGCTTATTGGTTGTCTGTTTGACCTGACAGTTTTTTCTGTCATTTGTAGATTGAAATATTTTGAAGCCGTATTAGGTGTATAATATTTGTGATGAGCATTTCTTCTCGTTTCATTTTACTGATATGTGTCTTCCTTTGTATTTTATAATTTTTGGGGGGGGGCATAATTTTTATTTGTCTGATATTACAGTAACGACCCCCCAGCTTTTATGACAAGGCCTCACTTAGTGATCCACACTGGAGTGCAGTGGCATACTCATGGCTCACTGTGATCCTCCCACCCCAACCTCACAAGTAGCTGGGACCCACAGGTACATACCGTCGTGCCTGGCTATTATTTTTGTAGAAATGGGGTCTCCCTGTGTTGCCCAGACTGATCTCGAGCTCTTGGGTTCACTTTGGGCTTCCAAAGTCCTGGGAATACAGGCTCTTTTTTTTTTTTTTTTTTTAAACTTTTAACCTAGTATGTCTTTTTTCATCTTTTCATCTTTGTTTCTTCCTCTAGATCAATGTTTGCTTCTTTTATTTTTTGGATATAGTGTCTCGCTTTGTCTCCAGGCTGGAGTGCCATAGCACAATGACGGCTCACTGCAGCCTTAGCCTTGGGCTCAAGCGATTCTCCTGCCTCAGCCTCCCAAGTAGCTGGGACTATAGGCACACACCACCGTGCCTGGCTAATTTTTTTATTTTTGTAGAGATGGGGTTTCACATTGTTGCCCAAGCTGGTCTCAAACTTCTGAGTTAAAGCGATTCACCCACCTGGGCTTCCCAGAGTGCTGAGATTACAGGCATGAGCCACCACACTCAGCCTCAATGTTTGCTTCTTTATTATTAGTAAGGCTGACTTTGCATTTCTTAAAAGTTATATTGTTTTTGGATTTATTGCTGCCATCTTTCTCTTTTTTAATTTATTTTACTTTGGGTCTTCTTTTCGGCTTCCCATTGGATAAATCAAGTCGTCTTCTGCTGGTTTCAAAGTTAATGCATTGATTTTTGTTACTATGGTAGTGGCTTATAACCTAATATCTAAGTTTATTTACCCCTATTGATATCTTAAATTTACCAATATTTATATTGTTTATAAATGTGCTTTCTCTGGCCCTCTATTTTTCCCTTCAAGGCAAGAAATTTACCAAGATATTTGACTGCACCCGTACCTTACATAGAATCTGCTGAATTTTTTTTTAATTTCCTCAAAAGTTGCTTTTAGTAATATATAGTGAGTATCTGTGGCAAACCTGAAGCCTGGTATACCTGATACAATTTTTGTCTTGCTTTTATATCTGAATAATAGTTTGGCTATGAAGTAGTAAATTCAGAGTTCTTAAAAACTACAATTTATTTTTTCTTTATTTCAGCGTTTCTTTTAATGCCTGTTGTTAGTCTGATTCCTTTTTCTTTGTAGGTTATTCTTTTTCACTGGACACCTTTAGAATTTTCTTGTCTTTGATATTCATAAATCTCATTAACATGTCTAGGAAGCAGAGTAAGGATTTTTATATTGCTTTAATTCTGAGAAATGTATCATTCTTATATGTTAAGATTTTGTACCCCTTCTCTGTTTGTCAGCTGTTGCTACTTTTGTCATCCATATCTCAGAGCTTTTCTATTTTCCATCTGTCTTTCATGCTGCCTTCTGGTAGAACTTTTCAACATCATGGACTTTATCTTCAGTTGAATCTATCCTGTTTCTCTTATTTGTTGCCTATTTTAGTTATTGTATTTTTCATACTTAACATTCCCACTCTGTTTTAGATTTCTTGGTCTTGTTGCATGTTGTTAATCTTCCTCATCTCTAAGTATATTTACATTCTTGTTTAAATTCTCTAATTATGCTGCTTCAGATGATAATCATTTCACTCTTTCATAGAAATTGTACCCTTGAAGTGTCTAGTTATTCTTTGAGCTCTGGCACATTAGGCAATACCAGTTACCCTAATAATGAATATTTGGGGAGAAATGAAGGTTTGTGACAAGGAGAAGGGCACAGGGTGAGCCTAAGTAGTATAGCACTAGTTGCCTTAGACTGAAAGTTTGCTGTCAGTCCAGGCAATTTTTATGGTGTGCTTTGTAAGGGTGGGGGACTAATCGTCTTTGGTTGTCAATTCCTTATTCCTAGATTGGAGCAAATACATGTTTGAGGGCTTTGAACCACTGCAGCTTTCATCAACCCTGGCATTGGGCTCTTGTGAAGGGTGAAGATGACAGACAATGATTGTTGCAAGGCAGGAGCAGAACTTAAAAAGATTTCTTGTGGAATTGCTATTCCAGCCTGTCCGCATGGCTACCTACTGTGGCCATTCTCTCCCTAAGTTGTTGGTCACCCTGTACCAGTTAAACACAACCTCCAGTCTTACCTGAAATTGCTTACAGTGTGTGTGTGCCTCAGTAGTTGCTTCATTCTTGTTCTAAAGTTTCTGGGATTAGCTTTTTAGGGGAGCAAGAAAAGCCAGAAGCCCATGCTGGTTCACCACCTTGGCAGAGTAGTGCTTTTTACTTAAAATTAACAGAAATAGAAAGGTGATATCTTCAAGGGTTTGTTTTTTATTTCTAATAATATTAAATAGTGACTAACTAAGTGCATTATTTGATTCACAAAAGTTTGTGGCAGGAAATTCTAACCTGGATTTTGTCTCTGTTGCATAGATTCCCTAAAGTTAGGTACATTTTAAGTGTGAACATTTATTATTAGAGAGGTTTAATCATTCTTTAGGAGACTGAAAACCTAGTGTGTATAACCTGTTAAAAATCAGTGCCCCCTATTCACAGTAGCAGACATGGAATCAACCTAAATGACCATCAATGACAGATCTGATACAGAAGATGTATACATCACGTAATACTATGCAGCCATACAAAGAACGAGATCATGTCTTTTGTGGAAACATGGATGGAGCTAGAGGCTATTATCCTTAACAAACAAACACATGAACAGAGAACCAAATACCACACGTTCTTACTTATAAGGAGGAGCTAAATCATGAGAACTCATGAACACAAAGAAGGAAACAACAGACACTGGGGTTACTTGAGGGTGGAGTGTGGGAGGAGGGAGAGGAGCAGAAAATTAAGTATTGGGTACTGGGCTTAATACCTGGTTGATAAAATAATCTGTACAGCAAACCTTCACATATCCCCATATTTTAGGGTATACATATATATAGGGTATACACATATATTTTAGGTTGACCTAAAATAAAAATTAAAATAGTGCTTCACAGTGCATTGTATGGTGTATGTATTTTATCTCATCAAAGCTGTTATTTATTTTTGAGACAGGGTCTCATTCTGTCAGCCAGGCTGGAGTGCAGTGGTGGTGCAATCTTGCTCAATTCGGCTTCGACATTCCAGGCTCAGGTGACCCTCTTATCTTAGCCTTCCAAGTAGCTGGGACCACAGGCATGCACCACCACACCCAGCTAATTTTTGTATTTTTTGTAGAGACAGGGTTTTGCCGTGTTGCCCAGGCTGGTCTTGAACTTTTGGGCTCAAGCAGTCCACCCGCCTCGGCTTCCCAAGGTGCTGGGACTATAGTTGTGAGCCATAGCACGTGCGGCCTGAAGCTGTTATTTTAAAAATACATGTCTCCTCTTTATAGTATGTTACACTCTTATTTAATAATGTGATTACTAATTCCTAATTAAATATGGAGACTAAAATATAATAATGGTATGTGGAATCTTGTCCTTTTTCCTGATATACATATGCTCCCCTCCTTTTCCTAATAACTAGTATAGGTGAGATATATGTAAAAGAAAAATCCAAGTAATCATTATTCTCAGAATTAAAATGGTTAGTCCATGACTTCAGCAATGACAAGTCCAGCACTTAATTTGGGTAAAGATTTAGGGTTGACAGTATGATTTACATTTTCTTCATCAATTTACCTAGTTACATTTCAACTTTTGAAATATAGCCAGTGGGTCAATATATTTATATCTATTTGATTTTTATTTACTTTGACTCCACCTTTTGCTTCAGATAAAAAACCTATCATTCACTAACTCCAATGCTTCAGTTTCAATATGACAAAAGAAGTGTGACTTCCGTTTTAGTGTGATGCTATGTAACTGATTTCTAACCTTTCAGCCTGCCTAGGGTAGTTAAAAGACGAGTGAATGCTCTCAAAAACCTGCAAGTTAAATGTGCACAGATAGAAGCCAAATTCTATGAGGAAGTTCACGATCTTGAAAGGAAGTATGCTGTTCTCTATCAGCCTCTGTTTGATAAGGTAATGCTTTCTCCTACTTTGTTTAATTTAACATTCTAGAAGATGAAGTCTGGAAATATAAGCAGACTTGGAAGAGGTTAGTCTTTAGAACTCTCATTGAAATTGTTATTAGAGGCACTTGGAGGAACTATCAATAATAAAGTTGTGGTATGCATTTGTTAAATTTATAAGACTTCTTAGTGAGAAACTGCTGGTTTTACCTTGGATGCCAGTGATTTTATACAGCCTTTTTTTTTTTTAATCATTTTAGCGATTTGAGATTATTAATGCAATTTATGAACCTACGGAAGAAGAATGTGAATGGAAACCAGATGAAGAAGATGAGATTTCGGTTGGTACCAACTTTATTTTAGTATGTTTTATAGATGGTAAAATCTTAGGACTTGTCAGAAATGTTAGCATTTAATGATGGAGTACAATATTATATAACTAGTTGTATTTTTTTCATTTTTTAATTTTACATCTTATATTTTTCTAATACTTTATATTAAAAAAACAGTCATTCAAAATTGTAATTTGCATGGCAATAAGCAGTGGTTTCATGGATTCTAAGTTTCTTAAAAGTGTCCACAGCATTAACACCACAAGTCTTCTTTCCAATTTGCAGCACCTGACTTAAAGTTTAAATTCATCTAATGCATCATTAAAACTGTCATTTTCTCTTGTGAGAAGACAT
>NW_012121821.1:12642812-12684865 GCF_000951035.1 Colobus angolensis palliatus | reverse complement strand
GTGTTAGCCAGGATGGTCTCGAACTCCTGACCTCGTGATCCGCCCGTCTCGGCCTCCCAAAGTGCTGGGATTACAGGCTTGAGCCACCGCGCCCGGCCGAATACTTTCATCCATAAGTTTTATTGCAAGGCTTATTGTTTCCTCTAATGTCTTCTCATGTCAAAGAAGTAGCTTATTGGTTCAAACAGTGCACATACATGGTTTTAAGGCTTTTAGTATACTTTACCAAGTAATCTCCAGAATAGCTCGAACACCTCCTACCAACAGTATGTTATTGTGCCCATAGGGTGGACTTCATAACAACGAAGCAGATTCAACCACAAATCTGTTAGCTTCTCACCCATCTCAAAACTATCACATCAAAGAAGCAAGGAGACATATTATTGTGAGGGAGCCAAATTCAATTTCTTTTAAAAAATCACTCAGCTTTAGGTCAATAAAATAATCAACAAAAATGCTCCCCACAAAAAGTCTGCTGGGTTTTTCAAAAAATAAAAAGAGAGAAAGAGAAAGGCCAGGCACAGTGGCTTATGCCTGTAATCCCAGCACTTTGGGAGGCCGAGGGGGCCAATCTTGAGGTCAGGAGTTTGAGACCAGCCTGGCGAACATGGTGAAACCCTGTCTCTACTAAAAATACAAATTATTAGCTGGGCGTGGAGGCAGGTGCCTGTAATCCCACCTACTCAGGAGGCTGAGGCAGGAGAATCACTTGAACCCGGGAGGCAGAGGTTGCAGTGAGCCAAGATCACGCCACTGCACTATGGCCCAGGCAACAGTGCGAGACTCCGTCTCAAAAAAAAAAAAAAAGGCAATACCAGATGACCAAAATTTTTTATTTAACTAAATTGTATTCATGTATGAGCATGATAGTCTCTCCTGTTTATTTGACTTTGGCAATAAAAACAAGCAGCCTTGTACAGAACAGTGAAAATGCCAAGGATGAGGGCAATCTACAGTTTTACTGTAGAAAATATATATATATATATATGTTTATAAAGGCCTCTCTCCCTTTGGCCATATCAACTCTCAACTCTAAGTTCAGTCCATTAACTACAGACAAATTTTCAAATTCACTTCTCCAAGATCTTCGACGCTGTCATCATGTACTTCTGGCCATTTTTCCTGAATGACATCAGTTATGTCATCTGTAAAGTCTCCTTGAATGATAATTTCATCCTCCCCTGTTACTGAGGCACCACAGGAGAATTTTTGAGCAATAAATCTTTGTGTGTTTTAAGATCAATTTCAAAAGTTACAAGGCCACACACTCTTGTCACATATTTCTTTGCTCTGGGAATTTTGGCTATAGTAATCTTTTGTGGTGTGGTCTTTGTTTTTTGTTTTATTTGACCCCTTCCACCTCTCTTCTGTTTTTTCTTCTCCTCTTCTTCCCCTGCTGTTCCTTGACCCTGACTAATTCCAACTTCTTGTTTGGGTGAATTTTCTACAGTAAGTTTTGCAAATTCATTTGGAAAATTCTTCTCTAATCATTGTCTACGTTTAGCAACATCAGGCATATATTCATAGTACTCCGTTGGTAATGAACAAACTCCACAATAAAAGACTCGAAGTGGGTAATCGGCATCTAACTTGGCACTGTTCCTTGGGTCTCCTTTGCAATCAGCCCTGCTGGATTCAGAAATGTCAGCAGCCATTTCACAAACCCAGGTGGTCTCACAGGCCCTGCCCACTCCACTCCCGCTGCTATTGCCAGCTGAACCGACAAATGCAACTGTCTCCCTGGTCAGGGCTGCCCTAGAGCATCAGTTGTATTTTTATACCTAGGAAATATTTTTCCTTTTTGTAAGAATGATAATGCAGATCAGCTATTATTCAAGCTGGCACCACCATCTGTACTCAAAAAGTCATTATTTCCTTACATTTTATAGTTTTTTTTTTGTGTAAGAGACAGGGACTTGCTGTGTTGCCCAGGCTGGAGTGCACTGGCATGATCTTGGCTCTCTGCAGCTCACTTCTGGGCCCAAGCTATTCTCCCACCTCAGCCTCCCAAGTTGCTAGGACTATCTGAAACTACCATGCCCAGCTTAATCTCTACATTTTTTTGTAGAGGCAGAGTCTTTTCGCCCAGGCTGGTTTTGGACTCCTGGCTTCAAGCAACTTTGCACCTTAGCCTCCCAAACTGTTGGGATTATGGGCGTGAACCATTGAGCCACTGTGCCCAGCCTATTTTTATAGTTTTTTTGAGTCTCACTCTGTTGCCCAGGCTGGAGTGCAGTCTCGGCTCATTGTAATCTCCACCTCCTGGGTTCAAGCAATTCTCTTGCCTCCTCCTCCCAGTAACTGGATGACAGGCATGTACCACCATGCCTGACTAATTTTTTGTACTTTTGGTAGAGGTGGGGTTTGGCCATGTTGGCCAGACTGGTCTCCAACTCCTAACGTTAAGTGATCCACACGCCTCAGCCTCCCAGAGTGCTGGGATTACAGGTGTGAGCCACCGTGCCCGGCTAACAGTTTTTAGGTTGTAGATTCATTATATACTTTTTTTTTGAACTTCATGATAGGCTGAGGATTGTTACCATTTTCAAGTGAAGACATGGAGGCTTCTAAGTGACCTGCCCACAATCAATCATGGCAGAGCTGTGACACACATTCAGTGCTGTGTTAAGTGATCCAACTCTCTAGCGTTGCTATTTTATGTTGTTTGGTAAAGAGAATATAATATGTTGACTAATAACACCATGGGGTGAGGCATTGGACCAAGTAGTATTTCTGTTGCTTTTCTTATTTACTATGCTTAAGTCTTCATTTTTAATTAGTTTTTTTAATTTTTTTTTTTTTTTTAAACTGATTTTTCCTACAGATCTTGGTCACTTTAGTGGCTCTCTTTGGAGGGGTGTGGTAGCAGTAATTTTGATGGGATGAATTAAGGTTTGTTATGGACAATGGCAGTGTTTACACAGATAGACTAGAACTTTGAAGGTAATATCTGGTGACTGTGCGTTTTGGTTTTTATACATTTGTTACTTTATCAAGAGGTCTAATCTATGTATTACATAATGTTTGCTGTCACTTATCAAGGAGGAGTTGAAAGAAAAGGCCAAGATCGAAGATGAGAAAAAGGATGAAGAAAAAGAAGACCCCAAAGGAATTCCTGAATTTTGGTTAACTGTTTTTAAGAATGTTGACTTGCTCAGTGATATGGTTCAGGTAATTTTATTCATAAACGTACCAGTTTACTTTGAAGGGTAAACTTTTGAAGTTTAAATGGCTGTGATGACTGTTCTCTTCAGTGTTGATCTTTCTAGAATGATTGCTTACTTTTTAAACAGTTAATATCTGTAGAAGGGAAATTATAGCTTTTATTAATGTAATCAAATAAATTACAGTTTATTTTAAAAAGTGAGATAATGAAATGGTCCCATTGATAATTGCTCATTGTCGACTGGTGTTTTCTCATTACCCTGTGCCATCTGTCTTTACATACTTAGTATGGAAGTATGATGGGAAAGTTAT
Source organism: Colobus angolensis palliatus (assembly GCF_000951035.1). Lineage (NCBI taxonomy): Eukaryota > Metazoa > Chordata > Mammalia > Primates > Cercopithecidae > Colobus > Colobus angolensis. The sequence continues at coordinate 12,681,388 of NW_012121821.1, read as the reverse complement.
TCTTACAGCTGCAATTATACAATTCCCTTAACTCTTCCAGGAGAAATTTGCATTTTAAAAGAATGCTATAAAGATGTTAAACCATTCACAGTGGTTACATTCTCTGGCAAACCATAATAGTTGTCACCTTTGGGAAACTTTGCTTCAAGCATTTCTTGAGTGAGCCCCTACCCCTACCGTCTACATTGTAGTAGTACATGTTGTCCTGTCTTGTCGTTGGAAGTTACATGGAGAAAAAGAAATGATTTCCACATAATTACTACTTATCACAATTCTACTTTAGCAAAGTGGAAAAGGAACGACCAGGAGGAAGGGGACAAGCAGCTGGAAAAGGCAGCAGTTATAATCAGGAAACATTTTTGAAGCAGATATGCCTTATTTAGACTTGATTTTTAATTTTTCAGCCTATATAATGATTTAGTTGTCTATTTGGACACTTTGTCTACCAGTGGCAGTAGACAAATTAGCTTTACAGTATAAATTAGCTTTAGTATAAGCCATAACCTGGAGAGTAAGTCTGAAGGTTCGTAATTGCTGTACAAAACTACTTTAAAATATATTATGTCTCAGTCAGTTAGTGTCTGTGTAGTAATAGAACACAATCCTCAAATGCCATGTTACTCATTTTTATTATTTTTTTTTAATTTGAAGGAACATGATGAACCTATTCTGAAACACTTGAAAGATATTAAAGTGAAGTTCTCAGATGCTGGCCAGCCTATGGTAAGAGAACTTTGAAATATTTATAATTTTGTAACATGCTTACAGGTAGCTAAATAGAAACTTTTAAAAAGATAACATTCAAGGGTAAGGTTGGTGCTCTTGGTTGTAGTGAATAAATATTTGGATGCTGCTAATTGTGAGGCAGTATTTATTCCTTTTCCTCTTTCTGAACATAAACTGTGTTTGAAACACAGACGATCCTTGTTCTTGGATAAGTGGATAAAAATAATGCCAAGGGAACGTGAATAAGTACTTTTTCTGCATTAATGAACTTGGGAATTACATGAAACTGATGTTAGAGGACACCCACCCCTTAATAAGGAAAGATCAGCGAACAACCTGTCCACCAAACCACCAGTATTAATGTCAACTATGGGCAAAACTACTAAGAATATAGGCTATAGATGCTTAAGGTTGGGCTTTTTCTGTGTCAAATTCACGTTTAGTATGGTATTTAAAAGCCTGATTCCTCTGGTAGTTGGGGAGTAAGGGAGACAACATGGTCACTTTATTCAGGTGTGCGTAGCCTGTTGTGTAAACATGTTAATTATTTAGTAGTTGTAAATTGAAACTAAGCTTTATTCAGTTCAATTTATACCTCATTTTGATTTTAACATAATTTTTTTGATTTTAGCATAATTTGGGGCTTATCTGACAGTCTGTTCCCTTCTTAAATATTTCAGGGCTGGGCGCGGTGGCTCACGCCTGTAATCCCAGCACTTTGGGAGGCCAAGGAGGGTGGATCACTTGAGGTCAGGAGTTCAAGACCAGCCTGTCCAACCTGGTGAAACCCTGTCTGTACTAAAAATACAAAAATTAACTGGGTGTGGTGGCACATACCTGTAATCCCAGATAATTGGGAGGATGGGGCACAAGAATTACTTTAATCTAGAAGGCACAGGTTGCAGTGAGCTGAAATTGTTCCACTGCACTTCTGCCTGGGCAACAATGCAAGACTCGGTCTCAAAAAGAAAAAGATTGTATATCAGAGTAGAAAAAAAATTACCATTTAGAATATTATATATGTTTATAAAAAAACGCCGATTAAGCTGTATTTACTAAAGTATTGAAATGTATGAGGTAGGTATTTAACTGATTTTTATGCTTCCTCTCCCCAGAGTTTTGTCTTAGAATTTCACTTTGAACCCAATGAATATTTTACAAATGAAGTGCTGACAAAGACATATAGGATGAGGTCAGAACCAGATGATTCTGATCCCTTTTCTTTTGATGGACCAGAAATTATGGGTTGTACAGGGTGAGTTTAATTTTACTACCTTAACAAAATGTTTTTTTTCTGTTTTTGTTATACTTGATTTGTATACTCAGTTATTTTCAGTTTGATATATGTACATAGTCTGTCTCTGAACATTTTGGTAATATGTTTTCTGAAAAGTTCTTATCAATTTTCCTGTAATTCTCCTTGGGCCTATGACTGTCTCACATGTATTTCTGCAAAGGAATGCTTCTTTAAATTATACTATGTGTTTATGCTAGTTGTAAATATGTTTATTTTAAATATTTGATTAGAAATAAAATTTTTCCCTTTATACTGCTATAGAAAACATTTGAAGCAATTCACCCTTCTAAAATTTGAAATCTAAATAGAACATTTACTTCTAAAAGTTCAGCAGTTGAAAGATTGTCAATTGTAATAGATTTTTCTTCTTTGTTTTGCAAGGTGCCAGATAGATTGGAAAAAAGGAAAGAATGTCACTTTGAAAACCATTAAGAAGAAGCAGAAACACAAGGGACGTGGGACAGTTCGTACTGTGACTAAAACAGTTTCCAATGACTCTTTCTTTAATTTTTTTGCCCCTCCTGAAGGTAAATAATGTTTTAGCTTGAGTATTAGTGGTTATTTTATAATAAGCATTGTTTAGCTTCTTATTCATTGTAATTTCTTTTCTCAATTTTGCAGTTCCTGAGAGTGGAGATCTGGTAAGTTGAATTGTTATTTATTTATTGAATTGTTAACTATATTTGAAATTAAAGCACCGAATTTCAAGTGGAGAGTGGGATGGTTGTTACATTGAGTTCTGAGGCCTACAATGCATGGGGCAGACATTTTGGATCTGAAAAATAATTCCATTCAGAATGGTATCAGTGCCTCTACTGAGAAACACTGAGATAAAAAGCTTAAGGTTTTCTTTTCTTTTGAAACTTACAAAGCTGTGAGAGATTTAACTTTTTTTTTTTTTTTTTTTTGAGACGTAGTCTTGCTCTTTCGCCCAGGCTGGAGTGCAGTGGCCAGATCTCAGCTCACTGCAAGCTCCGCCTCCCGGGTTTACACCATTCTCTTGCCTCAGCCTCCCGAGTAGCTGGAACTACAGGTGCCTGCCACCTTGCCCGGCTAGTTTTTTTGTATTTTTTAGTAGAGACGGGGTTTCACCGTGTTAGCCAAGATGGTCTCAATCTCCTGACCTCGTGATCCGCCCGTCTCGGCCTCCCAAAGTGCTGGGACTACAGGCTTGAGTCACCGCGCCCGGCCGAGATTTAACTTTTCAAAACTATTGTCTTCCTTAGTAAAACCAGAATGTATTAAGTCATTTATACTGTTATATTCCTAACTACATTATGGTTAGAATGCATTCCTGAATTTGTTACCCCAATGTAAATATGATTTCATATTGTGACTATGTATGTTCATATATATGGCATATGGCAGAGAACCATGAAATGTTACTGCCATATAGCCTGAACTGAGGAACACCTTAAAGAAAGTCTATACACGCAAGGTATGGCAGGGATGTTTTGAATTTGGTTTTCTTCTGGGCATGGTTTTGAATTTAAATTAACTGAGATAGTTTAAATAGTTTGTCCGTATATGGAATTAGAAATTAACCTTAACTGAATACTTTTGAATTGGAATACTCTTGGCGAAGGCTTAGAACAAATCTGTAAAAGGCAAAAGTAAGTATTTCTGGCTTGGCTTACAGGACAAAAAAAGAGAACATAAAGCAGTGTTGAGTTTCAGGTGAGAAAAACTAAGTAGTAAGATAGAGCATCACACTATTTTCGTATCAGTGGATGTGTTGGAGTTTGTGTTCAAGTTCTATTTTTTTTTTGTTACTAAATATTGATGATGACAAAACAGTCTAGTTATGGATAGAAAACCTCCACCTGTGGTTTGAATTCCTCCCCACCCCCTTTTTGGACTTTTTTATTTATTAGATTATGTTGTTGACTCAAACATTCATGGAATTCACAGAGGGCATGCTCATTGTTTAGTATCATAGAACTTAAAGTGGGATTATTTATTTTATTATTATTATCATTATTATTATTGAGATGAAATATTGCTCTGTCGTCCAGACTGGAGTACAGTGGCGCAATCTCCACTCATCGGAACCTCTGTCTCCTGGGTTCAGGCAGTTCTCCTGTCTCAGCCTCCCGAGTAGCTGGGATTACAGGCGCACACCACTGAACCTGCTAATTTTTTTGTATTTCTAGTAGAGATGGGGTTTCATTGTGTTGGCCAGGCTGGTCTTGAACTCCTGACCTCAGGTAATCCGCCTGCCTTGGCCTCCCAAAGTGCTAGGATTACAGGTGCTAGCCACCACGCCCTGCCAAAGTGGAATTATTTTAATTGTAAATAATGTGAGACCCACTTTTACCCTGTGCTTTGCCATTAAATAGAAGTCCTAAGCCAGGTACAGCTTCAGGCACCTGTAGTCCTAGCGGCTCCGGTGGCGGAGGTGGAAAGATCACTTGAGACCAGCCTGGGCAACATAGCGAGACCCTGTCTCTGAAAAAGCAAAGTGCTAGGGGCAAAGGAAAATTGCAGACATATGTAACAATTGCTTTTATGTATTTCTGTTTAAACCAGCAAAAACTAAGTAAACAGTTCTAATTTTTATTCTTCACAATTTCTTAGTATGCATACTGGCCTGCTAGCTTATTTTCTTTTTGTTAAAAACTTGGAAAAGTTATTAAGGAAATTTAAAAATGACAAATCATTTGTTAACATGGTGTGAGAAAAATCATGGAAAGTAAAAAGTAAAGTTGAGCATTTCCTCCCTTCGTCATGTAATTTAAACTGAAGAGGGTTTTTTTTTTTTTTTTTCCCGGTTGCCCAGGCTAGAGTATAGTGGTGCGATCACAGCTCATTTCGGCCTCAAGCTGCTGGGCTCCAGCAATCCTCCCACCTCAGCCTCTCAAGTAGCTGAGACTACAGGCATGTGCCACCCTGCCCAGCTAATTGTTTATTTTTTGTAGAGACGTGGGGGTCTCACTATGTTGCCTAGGCTGCTCTCGAACTTCTGGGCTCAAGTGATCCTCCTACTTTGGCCTCCTGAAGTGTTGGGACTACTGGTGTGAGCCGTAACACCCAACCTCTAAGAGTCTCACATTGCCACGTTAAGTAACACAGTTACTCCTAAATTTTCTGCTTTTGTTTTCCTTTAAAAATAGGATGATGATGCTGAAGCTATCCTTGCTGCAGACTTCGAAATTGGTCACTTTTTACGTGAGCGTATAATCCCGAGATCAGTGTTATATTTTACTGGAGAAGCTATTGAAGATGATGATGATGATGTAAGTGAATTTGAATCCTGCAAAGAAATAATTGGGTGAGGGTATAGTGGTCAGAATTGGTAATAGATGAGTTTAGTTTTTAAGAAACAGGACCTAATATAATTCAAAGTTAGGCTAATTACTGATGTTCTGTATATAGCTTTTCTGGGTTTTAAGTATGTCTCCTTAGGATTTTTGGATTCATTTACCTTTTAATTCTATGCTAATGAGATTGTTCTGAGTTTGTGAAACTTTTTTATGTTTGGTTAGTGCTATAGATCTATTATGCCCTTGCCTTGACTTCACGGAACTAGGACTTTTCTTAGTGCACAAGAAAACATTTACTGGGAGGCATAGAATTTCTATTCAAGGTAGTATTGAGTGATGATTAGGTTAAGATTAGGCTGCATATAGATGTTTTGGATATGTTTATTGCTAAACGGCAATTGTTAGAGTAGGCTTTAGGTCCTTTTCGTACAGTGCATTCCACACTTAAGTGTGGGTGAGTAATATTTACAGTAATACATGTCTGATCACCCATTTTATCCACATGATTGTACTCTGTTCTTTATTATAAATTGGCAGTGAGTTGAGTGATTATTGCAGTCACTATATGTTAATTTATAATCAGCCCCTTGATAGGAAAGTAGGTTTTCTCTTTTAAGATACTAGTTTTACAGTGATGAATGTTACTAATGCTACTCTGAAATGTGTGTTACATTCACTCAACACTTATGCTGTTTTTCCTTTTCAGTATGATGAAGAAGGTGAAGAAGCGGATGAGGTAATGTTTACCAAATGAGCAAATAATTCTCTGTGGTTAACACATTGAGAAGCAAATTGAATGACTTATGTATTCCTTTGCTATAATCATTCTGTGATTTGGGATAAAAACATTTTGGAAAACATGATTTTAGAATTCTACAGCCAAACAATGTATGTATAAGGTTTCAATAAATAAATTGCAAAACTCAGCAACATTTTTTTATTTCAAATAATTTTGTTCTGCTGCAGGGTTATCAGCTCTTTGAAGAAGTCAAAAGCTGCAGTAAACTTTTCCAACGTTGGCTGCAGTAACTATTTTCAATAAAAGCTGTCTGGATGTCTCAAGTTGTGTTGGGAAATTTTTCATATTAGAAGCTTTCAGATTAAATTGTATTATCGTCAAACTCTGTAATCATGAAAATCTGTTGACCTGTAGAGTAACTTGTATTAAATTTTCCCTACATTATGAGCCAATTTACCTACTATGTACATACTTCATGGATGCATTTTGAACTTTAATATAGGAAGGGGAAGAAGAAGGAGATGAGGAAAATGATCCAGACTATGACCCAAAGGTGAGCAAAATTAGTGCTGCTTTCTATTAAATTTAAGACAGCTAAAGTAAGAGTTGGTGTTTCTGAATATCAAGTTTCTGTCCGTTAAAGTCTTTAATAAGTAAATCCTGTTGACTGGATAACTTTCTTTTTTCAGTCCCACTGGCATTTTGAACAGTATACATAATTTCAGTGGACCTTTTTCTAAGAAACGTTTTTTGTTTGGACTTTGTACTTTTTATAGTTTCAGGTACAGTGATCCCTAGGATTCTATTTTAATGGGATAAATTATAACAGTTCTTAAGCATTAGAAAATAAACAAAGGTTTTTAAAAGATCTGGTGGTAGGAGTGTTCGGGAACTGGGGAGCAGTGCAGTTGTTAGATCCTTCCAGCTACTCTTACTCAGTCCCTGAGAGTCCTAGTCTATTATTCCTTAAAATTTGTTATATTAGGATTAGCAAAAGCAAAGCTGATTGGTAATATAACTAACATAAATTGCTTGGTAACTTTATTTTTTAAGATTATGGTTTAGTGTGTGTCATTTTATGGAGTTAATTCTACAGTGTAAAGTTTGAGCTTGATTTTAGCATTTCAGTGACTTGCTAATAAAATAATTTACCATCATTGTCCTATACCATTTCTTTTGACAACGGTGAGCTACTGTTATAATTAAGGCAGTAATTACTATTGAGAAATTCACTGAAGCAGGTAGAAGAAGATAGATTGACTTCTTGTTTTCCTTTAACAGAAGGATCAAAACCCAGCAGAGTGCAAGCAGCAGTGAAGCAGGATGTATGTGGCCTTGAGGATAACCTGCACTGTAATAGCCTAAACACAACTCTTATTTACTTACAGCCTTATGTTTTTGTATTTTCTTGGTAGACTAGGTAATTTTTTTTTAAAGGACAGGAAACTGATATTTTAAAGACCAATTTGTTCTACCTAGCATTTTAGCTAGTTTTTCTGCCAGATATGTTGAATGCACAAATTCTGTCACGCATGTTCATTCATTGCTACATAATTTGGTTCTTCTGGAATATTTTTATGTAGCTCTTGGAGTACAGCTATGAAAATTAACAACTGTTAAAGGAAATACCTTTTTTTTTTTTTCGTGATTTTTTTCCTTGAAGAACCAAAGTATTTTTTCAGCTGGTTGTTGAATAGGGTTAAGTCCGCTTGGATTAGCTGTGCCTTTCATTACTTTGTTACAGAAATGCAGTGACTTATACTAAGATAATGTATTGTTAAAAAAAAAATTGGCAAGACAACGATATGGTTAAGAATTTCCAGTATGACCACACCCAATAACTGTATTAGATTGTTAGTGGATTATTGTGTTTTAGGTGACATAGTTAACTGTAAAGTAACCTGACTCAGTGTAGTTACTGGTACCACAGTGAGGTGAATAAAACGGGATTTTCAGAAGTTAGCCTGAATTTACCTGTACTTTTAAATTTAACCTCCATTAACTAAGCATCTTTTCTTTGTGGTAGGGTCTACCTTCTGCTTCCCTGGAAAGGATGAATTTACATCATTTGACAAGCCTATTTTCAAGTTATTTGTTGTTTGTTTGCTTGTTTCTGTTTTTGCAGCCTAAAATAAAAATTTCAAATACAATTTTAGTTTTTACAAGATAATGTCTTAATTTTGTACCAATTCAGGTAGAAGCAGAGACCTTCCTTGAATTAAGGGACTCAGTTTTTACCACATTGTTGAAGAAAAGGGTACCAGCTTTGGCATGAGATACTATACTAATAAGCAAGTGTGGAAAAAAGAAAATCTTTTTGTTTTGTGATTTGATGCTTTTTTTTTTTTTTAAATTCATTTTCTTTGGGTTAGAGCTAGAGAGAAGGCCCCAAGCTTCTGTGGTTTCTTCTAATTCTTACTGCTTAAAGTATGAATATGTCACTTAAACCCATGCTTCTGTTTACTGTGTATTAAAATGGGTAGTACTGTTTACCTAACTACCTCATGGATGTGTTAAGGCATATTGAGTTAAATCTCATACAATGTTTCTCAATCTTGTTAAAAGCTCAAAATTTTGGGCCTGTTTGTAACACCAGTGACACTCAGCATTTTGTTCACACCACGCTTTGATAACTAAACTGGAAAACAAAGGTTAAGTACATCTGTTCTGGATCTGGGCAGTCAGCACTCTTAGATCTTTGCGTGGCTCCTATTTTTATAGAAGTGGATGGATGCACTATTTCACAAGGTCCAAGATTTTTTTTCAGATATTTTTGATGACTGTATTGTAGTAAATACTACAGGTATAGCACTATAGTATTGTCATGAGACTTAAAGTGGAAATAAGACTATTTTTGACAAAAGATGCCATTAAATTTCAGACTGTAGAGCCACATTTATAATACCTCAGGCTAATTACTGTTAATTTGGGGGTTGAACTTTTGATGACAGTGAGGGTGGATTATTGGATTGTCATTAGAGGAAGGTCTAGATTTCCTGCTCTTAATAAAATTACATTGAATTCATTTTTAGAATTAGTGAAAACTTCCTTTTTGAGATGTTAGTGTTAAGGTCTTGGAATGTGAACACATTGTTTGTAGTGCTATCCATTCCTCTCCTGAGATTTTAACTGACTACTGGAAATCCTTAACCAATTGTAATAGCTTTTTTCTCTTTATTTTCAAAATGATTTCCTTTGATTAGACACTATGTGCTTTTTTTTTTTTTAACTATAGCTCATTGAAATGCAGCTTTTTCTGAACTTTAAAGATAGAATCCCATTTTTAATGAACTGAAGTAGCAAAATCATCTTTTTCATTCTTTAGGAAATAGCTATTGCCAAAGTGAAGGTGTAGATAATACCTAGTCTTGTTACATAATGGGGATGTGGTTTGCAGAAGAATTTTCTTAAGGGATGTCAGTGTTTATGCCATTTTTCCAGTTCCAAAATGATTCCATTCCATTCTAGAAATTTGAAGTATGTAACTTGAAATCCTTAATAAAATTTGGATTTAATTTTATAAAATGTACTGGTGATATTTTGGGTGTTTTTTAATGAATATATATACTTTTTTTTTGAAGAGTGGAGAGTAGTGATGTCTAGAGTGAGCTATTTTGTGCTGAGACCACTATGTTCTGTAAATCCATATTTTTAAGAGCAATCTCAATCCCTGCTAAGTGGAGTTTATTATTTGAAGACTAAAATGGAATTCCATAGTTCCCGATAGATTATATTCTGAGTTATATTCTGAGTTATCTACAAACATTTTTGAGACACTTGAAGATTTGTCTTTACACTCTGTAGTTTCCAGCAGCCCATGCAGACTGCCAAGTAAGTCTCATTTTTTTTCCTGTTAGAAATGGTGAAGTATCATATAGTCAGTTATAAAGAACACTGATTAGAAAAAATTTTAGCGTTGTTTGCTTTATGGTCACTCAAATATGGTAAGTGTTCCACATATTCCACAAATTGATTAGTTGATAGTTTAACATGGATGTCTGAAAGCCACATATATAATTTCTTAGGATTCTTAAATTAGTAAATCTAGCTTACTGAAACAGTATTAGCATCACTATCTTAGGTTGCAAAAATACTTTAATTGTGTGGAATTGGCTAATAGAGTGGTACTTAAGAAAAATGGGATTCTACCTCTATTTCTGTTTTAGCACACTTAAACATGAAAGGATATATTAACTTTCATAGAAATATTTTTGTTGTGTGAATAGTTTAATGATATGGTAAGGCCCCTAAGATAACTGAATTAACTGTTTATTGTAATTGTAGGCCATTCCCATTATTAAAAATAAAGACAAAACTTTGAGTAACTGTGAAAATCTTATCGTGCTATGTAGAAACATTGAACTAATATTCAAATAGTTGAATGCTTTGGTTTCAGGGATTGGTTTAAAATTTGCGTCCTTTTTCATGGGTTAGTCTTATAAAAATTTAAGCCTTTATATTTTTGACTTTAAATCAAAACAAATGTTGTTTTAAATGTACAGAATACATTGATAGTGCAGAAGAGCGTAAGTTCTTCATAGGAGCTTTAGAAAAGAGAAATATATGCCAATTCAGTTTTTTTTTTTTATCTTCTGCACTGTACATATACACTTGGTAATTACGAGCTCAATTTTGTTTTTGGAAATAGTGTTCATAATTTAGGTAATTTGCTACTTAAAGCACTAAGTCTCTGATAGCTGAAAAGTAAATGTAAATGGTGATGGTGAAATAATACTGCAATTAACTTAATAGATGTATACTGCTGGTTTTTGTATGCTGGATTAAAACTCCAGATATTAAAATATAACCTGGATAAAAAAGTTCTTGGACTGATTGAGGATCGCTTACATGACTTTACATAAATGGAAACATCCTTGTTGGTATATGAAATTGTTTTACTCAAGGATAAGTGTTTATTCATAAGAAATTTTGATTGATGTATTACATTTTCAAAAATACAGTATGCTTTGTATCTTGTGTTTCTTCCTTTTGACCTCATATTGTCAGGTTTTCCAGTTTACAAAAATTAAGCTATTCACTAAAATCTTAGTACAGATAGTCCCTGACTTATAATGGTTTGACTTAAGACTTGAACTTTGTATTAAACGCATCTTTGACTTATGATATTTTTGACTTACAGTGGGTATATTGAGGCCTGACCACGTCATCCTCAACAGTCTGAGTAAAAGAATAAATGGGGTATTTAGAAATAACAGATTGCTGGCGGGAAATAAGTCAGTCTGGTTGTTTAATTTTTGTATGGGAAATTGGGCATTTTAAGTTTTGTGGATCCTAGAACAAATTGAGTTTTATTATTTTGAAACTCAGGATAAAATATTGCATAAAATAAAAGCATTGCTTTTTAGTTTCTTACGTGTTTTATTTATTTTTATTTTTGAGATAGAGTCTCACTCTGTTGCCCAGGCTGCAGTGCAGTGGCATGATCTCGGCTCACTGCAGCCGCTGCCTCCCAGGTTCAAATGATTCTCATGCCTCAGCTTCCCAAGTAGTTGGGATTACAGGCATGCGCCACTGAGCCCAGCTGATTTTTGTATTTTTAGTAGAGATGGGGTTTCACCACTTTGGCCAGGCTAGTCTCGAACTCCTGACCTCCTGTGATCTTCCCACCTCAGCCTCTCAAAGTGCTGGGATTATAAGCGTGAGCCACCATGCCCAGCCAGTTTCTTACATGTTTTAAACTTAAAGCCGAAAAGAAGGAACTGGGAATGTGTGATAAACATGTGAGTGCCAGAAGTTCGACAGCAACTTGGAGATCAACAGCCCAGCGTATTTAACCTGCTTTTATACTGTTTCAGCTCTGCTTGACTACCTTTTCTTTTACTTCTGCCACCGGACTTTTTTGTGCATGTGTTTTACTAGTTCAGCATAGAATCTCCTTTTCATTCGTACCTACTCTGGTTCTGTAAGTCTGAACTGTTCTATACCAGTTCAAAATGTACTCTAGAAATACTTGCTCATTAATGAGTTTCCTAATTTCCAGCACTGGGTTTGGAACATGGTAAGTGTACAGTAAAGTTTTGTATGTATAGGTCTGTTAGGATTTATCTAGACCTATTCGATGTACCAACCATAATCCCGTATGGGACTGTGTAGCAAGTCAAATGATTGGTTCTCAGTAGTTCAGTCTCTTAAGGTCTTTTGTAGTTGTTACATGCGTGCAGATTGAGAAAACCAATGAAACAAAGCTGGATTGTGTATACAGTTGGCCCTTTAATAATGCAGGGACTAAAGGCCCCAGCTTCCCTCAATTGAATCTATATATAAACTGTTTCCCCAAAAACTTGATTGATAGCCTACTGTGGAAACCTTACCAATAAGACATTTAACACACTTTCTATGTTATGTGTATTATATATTGTAAAAAGTTAGCTAGAGAAAATGTTAAGGAATCGAGAATATGTTATCATGGCCAGGTGCGGTGGCTCATGCCTGTAATCCCAACACTTAGGGAGGCTGAGGCGTGCCAGTCCCTTGAGGTTAGGAGTTCAAGACCAGCCTGACCAACATGACAAAACCCTGTCTCTACTAAAAATACAAAACTTAGCTGTACGTGGTGGTGGTGCGCACCTGTAGTCCGAGATACTTGGGAGGCTGAGGCACAAGAATTGACTGAACTTGGGAGGTGGAGGTTGCAGTGAACTGAGATGTTGCCACAGCACTCCAGCCTGGGCAACAGAATCTGCATGTGTGTGTGTGTGTGTGTGTGTGTGTGTGTGTGTGTGTGTGTGTGTGTGTGTGTGTGTGTGATTTTACTCTCAGGTGGAACTGGATTATAAAGGTCTCAATCCTCATTGCCTTCATGAGTAGCTGAGGAGGGGGGTCTTGCTGTCTGAGGTGTGGTAGAGACAAGTAAACCTGTGTGTAAGTTGACCCTCTTAGTTCAAGTTTGATATTCAAGAGTCAGCTGTTCAGGGGAAGGCATATCAATAGTTGCAATTACTGCATAACAAAACAACTTCCAAAACTTACTACATATTGTAATAAATTACATATTGTATGCCTCCTTTAGGGAAAAAACCGTAAACTTTTTCCCATCATTTTGGAATCTTTTACTTGAATTATAGTTGGACAATTGAGATTTCCAGATAAATAACATACTGAACTCAGACAAAAATGTCAAGCTTGATTGGTAAAGGAACCTCAAGTGGTATGTATAAGGTGACCATTAAGTACACATTTGTTTACAAAAGTTGGGTATAATGTAACTAGACTGGGAGGTTTCGAGAAAAAAAGTTCATTGCTAATCCATGTATAGTTTTAAACTAGTGAGATTTCAGTTGACAGTATTAATCAGCAATTTTGGGAGAACTAAATGTTCATTTAACATTAAGATAATAAAAATAATGCCTTAATCGTACTTAATTGAGGATATTCCCTTTTTATGCGTAAGGATAGAAGTTAAGTAACTAACAAGGACACAGTTGATTTGTGTTGGAGCCAGCATTTGGATGGGCCTACACTTTGCACTGCCTTGTAGATATTTCTGTCACACAACTAGTGGTTAAATAAGCATGTTCTTTAGGCTAGAGCTTTCAGAATATGAAATATTTTAGAGACCCGAGTTAATCTACATTTAAACAACATTCAGATATTTTTTCCTTTTTCTCTCCCCTGCCCTGAAGAGTTTGTATTTATTATAATGTTGTATAACACAGCCCCAATACAATGTGGCTTATATAGGTTTTTCTCTTAGGCTTAGACATAGACTCTGGGACGATATGGGAGCTTCATGGTTCTCAGACTGACTTTTCATTATTTTTGTTGCAAGTTGGTTTATTATCAAGTGACTGCTGGGGCTCTATACGTCTTGTCCAGGTTCAAGGTACAAGATGGGCTGAAGGAGGCTAAAGGCTACTGGCATCCAACCTCTCCTGTAAAAAGAAGAACCTATGGTTTATGCTCACAGTGCCAAAAGTAGGGTAGTAAATAAAGGAGAGCTGGGTGTGAATGCCAGGAGAGGTTAGGATGACAGCCACATTGGCCACATGTGTTGAAATAAGTTGATTTAGAGAAGGATTATTTGATCAAGGATATCCTGAAGCATAAGGCAAATGACTGCATTTCAGAAATAAGTGAACAGGGCTGAGAAAAGTAATTTTCTTTAAATACAGCCCAAAAGGATTAATTATGATTGGAGTCCTACTTTGCCCAAGGCTTTTTATTTCATTTTGTATGATAACCTTTCTCAGAACCATGCATGCACAAATGAGATTGAGACAATGCCTTAATAGTAAATGAAATCTCATTAGAAATAAAAACCATTATGTGTTTTCTGGTTTCTGACCTGTTTAAGGGGTGCTCATTGTTACTCAACAGTGATTTACTTAGATAGTTATAAATTGTGATGGGGGTTTCTAATGGGATTTGCTTTTTCTGGTAGGTTTAGTGGCAACGTACAAGCTTGCCATAAACGTTTCCTGGGTTTTATCTTTTTTAAAAGTGTTATTCCACCTTTCTGAGTCTGGCTACCCCACAGAATTCTTTTATCGCTTTTACTCTTGGATTACGTTGTCTGTAATGAAACCTACCCTCTCTGAAGCCTGAGTTCCTCTTCTAAGGTAACACCACTACCACCTTTTTTCTTTATTCTCATATTTTTTGGGAGAATTGTCTACACACTGCTATATGTCCTCTATCACCTAAGGTATTTGCCCATTACTGGATATTTTTTTTTTCTTACAGAGATAATAGTGATCAAATTGAAGAGCCTATGACCTCAGGCTGTGTGTTCTGTGGCAATGGAAAAATGACAGCAAAAGAGGGAAATATCCTTGGAATCTAGTTCCTTAAGTGGAGGTATTTGCCCAAGTGACTGTCAATTAGATATTTGAGTTGCAAACAACGGGTGCATTTACCTGGTTTCAGAGTAGAAACAGACTTAGGAAAGGTGATAGGTGTTCTTGGGCTCTTAAGAGGGGACAGAGGATTGCTGTTCAGCCAGAGCAATGCTTCCACTTAGTTACTGGGGTATCTTGTCACCCCAAAGACCCAGAGCCAGAATATCAACACTTTTGAGTGATTGCAGTTTTGTGACAATGTAATACTGGGTCTCTCAGCCTCCTTCATTGGATTACCTTCCTCTCTGCTCCACTTCATCCAGTTCCATATTTTCGTTTGTCATTTCAAAGCTAATTAATTACCATAAGTTTAAAAATCATTAGACTCCCTGGTTACTTGTTAATAATAATAAGATAGCCTGCTTGCCCGTTTTGAATAGTAACAATACATTTCCAGACAAAACATTAGTCATTTCCCCTCATAAGTGCTGTCAATCAGCTCTCCGTTAGGTACAATGGTGAAAACACTCATCCAGGATCTTAGATACTTAGGGAAGTAGACGTGCTTTGGGAGGCCGAGGTGGGTGGATCAGAAGGTTAGGAGATCAAGACCATCCTGGCTAACATGGTGAAATCCCGTTTTGTGATTTTTGTAAAAATACAAAAAATTAGCTGGGTGTAGTGGTGGGTACCTGTAGTCCTAGCTATTCGGGAGGCTGAGGCTGGAGAATGGCATGAACCCGGGAGGCGGAGCTTGCAGTGAGCCAAGATGATACCACTGCACTCCAGCCTGGGCGACAGAGCGAGACTGCGTCTCAAAAGAAAAGAATGGATGTGAAAATCTGGTAACTACGCATCAGAGTTAGAAAGGAATTAACTCAGCCAGAGGAAATCTAAGAGGTGGGATTTGAATTGGGCTTTGAAGAATGAAAGGTTACAGAGGATTTGGGAAAGTAAATTGGAGGCAGTGAGGACAAGTAGATATATGCATGGCACTCACTCAAGGTTGAGCCAAAAGAGAGTCAAAATTAAGCAAGCAGGACCCATTCTGTGGAGGACTTGCCATGCAAGGGTAAGGAATTGGAATGTTACATACAATGGGAGGTGAATAGAAGTTTCCTCTCATATTTTAGGAGTAAAACTGAAGACCGTGTGTATGAAAGTATGGATCAGGTGGTTGGGCCACCCAAAAGCTTAGATGAGAAATGAGAACTGAATTAGGCTGCTGGCAGAACAGAAAGGATGGAGACAGCTGATGGACGGTGCTTGGATCCACAAGTAGGTTGTACTACGGTTAAAAAAAAACAGCACTAAGAACTCTTAAGCTGTTACACAGATTGATCACTAGGAGGCATCCGTTCATCAACTAGTGAGGCGAAAAGGAAGGCAGCTCTGGACACCCACTTAAGAAGTCTGGATAGTTCCATGTTTAACCTTTTCAACTCAAGGACTTTTGGAAACTAGAATCTAGAATATTTCTTCTGAATAGTACTTCAAAGATTAAATAAGGCCAAGAAGTCTAAACTGCACTCTGAATGTGGGACTATTTGATGATTTATTTTGAGACAGTCTCGCTCTGTTGCCCAGGCTGGAGTGCAGTGGCACGATTTCGGCTCACTGTAACCTTCACCTCCCTGTTTTAAGCAATTCCCCTGCATCAGCCTCCCGAGTAGCTGGGATTACAGGCGCATTTTTTTGCATTTTTAGTAGAGACGGGGTTTCACTATGTTGGCCAGACTTGTCCCGAACTCCTGACCTCAGGCAATCTGCCTGCCTCAGCCTCCCAAAGTGCTGGGATTGCAGGCGTGAGCCACCATGCCCAGTCTTGGTTATCTTTTATACACTGATGAGGGCAATGTGACATGTTCATAATTTACTGGGTTTTAACTATTTTTTGGAAGATGTTTGACTTTTGGACTATCCAAATCTTTAATAATGATCATTGTCAGGAGTTTTTACTGTATATTGCAAATTAGTTTACATATCAGAATTTTGTAATCATTATGAATTAAACACTTAATAACTTTCCAAGTTCTGTTACATGTCTTTAAGCTAGTATTGATTAATGGACTTTTAATCAAGTGTTTGACTATGTAACTGCCAAGTAAGAAACTTATCAACTCAGTTCCATTACTGTGTTTCTCGTGCTTCTAAATACTTACTAGAAAACAGTAGGATGCTAGTTTATATAAACACCTCTCACAATATTAAATTGCATGTTGCTTGGGAAAAGGTTTGTGGGATTTATTTTAGATGATGTCTGGACTATGAAAGCATTTAAGATTCAGAGGGGCCTAGCATGTAGTTATCCATTTAAAAATTATAGCAGAGATATATTTGTAGGGCACATTTCGAGTCCTTACATTTCAAATTTTAGGATGCATCATGAAAAATCTGTCAGAAGCATTTGAAAAAATTGATATTCTTTTAATGATGGGTATGGACTTCTGACTCAAGTCAAGATTTCTACCTATGTTGAGCATCTACTTTGTATCAGTACTTTTTCTAGGTGATTGGGACACATCAGAAATAATGGTCCTTGCCCTCTTGAATAGCTTGCATACTATTCTAGTAGGAAGGGGAACAGAAATAAGCAATAGGTACAATAAATTATTGGGTAGCATGTTAGAATATATGCTATGGGAAAAATTAAGGGGAATTGGGTGGCTACCATTTGAGAGTGATCAGGATAGGCCTGTTGAGCCAAGACTTGAAGAAAGTGATGACCCTGGGTGCTATGCTGAAAATAGATAATAAGGATAGAATCAGGGAGACAAGTTAGGAGGCCATTGTAGTAATCCAGTAGGGGGATATGATGGTGATTTGGATCAGGGTGGTAATTAAGGAAGTACAGAATCCAGATGTAGTTGAAGGCATAACCAATGGTATTTCCTGACTAAATGTGTAGATTGAATATTGGGAGAGAAAAAAATCAGAAGGCAGGCATGCTTCTATGCCCTTGAAGGCCTGGGGCAAGAGTACAATGGAGATACCATATGTTTAAATATTTGAAAGTTCTGTTTAATGAAAATATGCCCAATGTGCCTGTCTTGACAAACTTTCATTAGAACTGGGAAGCCAGGTTTGTATTTATGCCAGAACATAACTTGGGGACAGAGCTGACCCTCAGCCCATGTCCCACCTTCCTTTTCTTCCCACCCCGGCTCTGAACTGTATGGCAAGGGGCCTCCTGCATATTTACTTGGATGCCATAACAAGTATATTCAAACCATCCCATCCCCCTAACACATCAGTGCATGCAATGATGATGTAATGCATTTCCTGGAACAGCCGGGGCTATTCTGGGCAGGGTATTTGGGGTCCTGAGTACCTAGAGTGTAGTGCAGAATGAGTATGCCCTCTAGATGACATGTCATTTTGACTCTAAAGCGCTCAATCCTAAAGCTCAGGGCCTTGGTAAGGGCCTTTCCTGGCCTGATGTAAGGGCAGTACTGATTTAGGGTTTTTAGTTTGAGCATCTGTACAGAGGATTGCTGTCAACTGAGAAAGGGGGCTGCAGGTAGAGTAGGTTAGGGTGAGGAAGATAGTTTGGGAGCTCATTCACATGTTTTATCTTAGATTACACAAGCAGTACTGTAGAGAAGCGTAAATGGAGAATTTTCAACTTACAGTAGCACTCACTGTCCTAGAATATATAAAAACCGAGGGCTGTTTTTCACTATAGTTAATTCTAACCTATAAACTGGAGCAGTTCCATGTAGGAATTTGTTATAACCTATTGTGTATGAATTATAGACTCCTCTGACCTATCCAGAGTGGTGTTCTTCAGGTTTTTTTTTTTTCCTATGACCTAAAATCCCCTCAGACTTAAGCCTCTAGTGAACTACTCAGTAAATGGCTTTACTAGTAAGTGTTCCCTTGCCTGGTATGTTTATTATTTTTTAACTTCAGTGGTTTATTCTTCAGCAGTAAGCAGTTGGATATAAGTTGGGGGTATAAATTTGGGACTCTGGCATATTGATGTTATTAAAAGTGATGAGACTGGATATCAACAAGGGAATGAGTATAGATAAAGAAGAGAGCCAAAGACTAAGACTTGGGGCATTCCAACATTAAAAGGTTGGAGAGAAGAGAAAGAACCTCGTAGAGGAGACACCAGAGACGTAAAGGAAAACTGAGTGATGTCCTTGAAGCCGAGTGATAAACTTTATCCAAGAGAAGAAAATGAACTGTCCAATGTTGCTTGATAGACAACTTGATATTGCCAACTGTAAAATGTACTTTGAATTAGCTGTTTCGAATTTGTTTACCAAAGCAATGATTTTGTTGGCTAGTTTTCTGAACTTCAGTAACTTTTAAGTGACTTGTAGGTTTTTATTGCATATACAGCTGAATTTTTTTTTTTTTTTTTTTGAACCACCATTTGAACTCAGGCAGTCAGTCTCTAGAGCCTGCACTCCTGTTTGTTGTTGCCTAGGCTGGACTCAAACTTCTGGGCTCAAACAGTCCTCCACCTCAGCCTCCCAAGTAGCTGGGACTACAGGCACATGCCACCACACCTGGCTAATATTTGTTTACTTTTGTAGAGAGAGGCATCTAACACGCATTATTTTGAACCACTGGCTTGATGTAATTTTTTTTTTTTTTTTAAACAGGGTCTTGCTGTCGCCCAGGCTTGTTATAGTGGTGCGATCCTAGTTCCTGCAACCTTGAACTTCTGGGCTCAAACAGTCCTCCACCTCAGCCTCCCAAGTAGCTGGGACTACAGGCACATGCCACCACACCTGGCTAATTTTTGTTTACTTTTGTAGAGGGAGGCCTTGCCATGTAGCCCAGGTTGGTTTCAAACTCCTAGGCTCAAGGGATCCTCTTGCCTCAGCCTCCTAGAGTGTGTATTACAGGTATGTGCCACCATGCCTGGCCCAAAGCTTTTTTTTTTTTTCCTGTAATGCATTTTCTGTGAATTTATTGTCTTAAAAATTTGGCAAATATGGCCATTTTGACATATTTGCCAAATATTAGCATATGGCAACTATGCTCTTAATTTGTTAAGTCACCAACTGTTGGTGATGACTGTTGAAATAACAAGAGCACAGTTGTCACCAATCTCCAGGATCCTTACACTACTGTTATTTTCAATAATGTCCCATAGTCAGACGTTGTAGACTTAACCTCTGAGCTGCTCACAAAATTACTAAATCATTGTGAGATATGTAACTGGAAATTCTGGGCTTTAAAGTCTCCAGTTATAATTAAATGGGTGATTTTGAAAATTGTGGAGGCTGTTCAGACATTTTCAAATGAGACTAGAACGCATTTGTTTCAGACCAATAAACTGCAGAAGGTTAGCTAACACCAAATACATTTGGGTTTCTCCTTAGAAAATGACTTGGGCCTCCAGATTACATCTCATTTTTTTTTTTACCCTATCAAGTTTGTTTTTCCATATGAAATGTCTTTTCCAACTACACCTGCCCTTGGAGACTGTGAATAACAGACTTAAAGGAAGTATCCTTTCCAGATGAGCTGAAGAATGTCATCCTCTTAAAAGAATGAACAGCTGGTCATGTAGAAATTCTCTGGAATGCTCACTTGTCCTACAAAGGCAGGGGGCAGAAACCATGTTTGTAGTTTTTTTGTTATTGGTAGACATAATTGTAAATCTTTGAGACATTAATTTTACTAGAAATCCACGTAATTTTAATAATTGCCTTTCTCCTGAAAAGATAGCTAATCAGTTAACAATGTGAAGGCTAGAATGCTGGCCAAGCATAATTTAGTGGGACTCAGGATTGCTGGCTGGATTGTCCCGTTTGATCAGACCATGTTTCTTAGATGAAGATTCAGGACGCCCTCGTGTATAAAAGTTATCCTTTGTTCTGATTACGTTGGTATTAAGTTCGAATTTCTTACCATGACACACAAAGGATTCGACTCTTGCTTAGTTAGCTGTCTAAGTTCCTCTCACTTTCTCTTCCCCTCTTGAATTTTTTGCTCTTGCCACACAACTAGCAGATGACCTAATCTATCTGTTCCAATGTGGGCACGGTAGCAGCCCTTCCTCTTACCTTGGCCCACTCTGACTTGTCCAGCCCTGCTTTAATTCTTCGTATCCTCGTGAGGGTCCGCACGTAGTTGGGGCTGTTTACTAAACGGATGAATTTCCCTACCGGGAGGGTAGGTCTCCGTTATGCTTTAATTCCCAGGAATCGGCTTCTATAGGCATTGTTTAAATGTAAGGACTAGGAGGGAGCTGGAGGTATTGCATTCCCCATGTCACAGATAAATGAGATTCCAAAACCAACATCTGGCTAGACGCTTGGAAAGAGGGACCCACGAGGTCGACCAGGCGTTTAGAACTGCGCCTTGCAGTATGGGATCTTAGTACCGGATATTACCCCGGTTTGTAGAGAGTTACTGTTTAAGAGACGATGCACACCGTAAGGACGGGTCAAGAAGAAAGCCGAAGACGGGTTAGCGCCTCCGGTCGGGGTAGAGAAAAGGCAGGCGAAATGTGACCTGACGTGGGTCCGCGTTTCTCCACCCGTGGCAAACCCGACAGTCGCACCATTGCTTTAACAATCGCCGTCTTTCCAAGAAGAGCGAATATGCCTGGGAAGACACGATGTCCTCTCGGCCTCTGTGCGCTCACTTGTTTACCTAGGCGTCCGGGGGAGGCACACTCGCGAGCCTCGGCCCCGGCCTCCCGGCTCACCCAGGCCACGACGCTGGTTCTGCGGGCTCTCGGACCCAAGCGCGAATCCCCAGGGCTAATTCCCAAGAACGGAGAGAGAGCACTGCCTGGAGGCTGCCCCCGCCTCCGCGCCCCCGTCCTCACTTTCTGAGGCTGTTAGCAGAGAGCCCCGCGGGCCGGGGAGAGGCGGGACGCGGGGGATGGCTTCGCAGCGCCCTGTGAGCGTCGGCATTAGTCGCCAGGCAGCCAGGGCTCCTTGGGCGATCGCCCTGGGTGGAGGAGAGGAGTTTCCGGGGCTCGGGTCCCGGTCGCCTTCCAGGAGAACAAGCGCGGAAGCAAGTGGGCGGTGAGAGGCGGAGCGAGGGACGCGGGGGGCGTGGACGCAGCCGGCTTTGGAAAGGCCCCAAGTTAATGAGGCGTGCGCCGGCTGCCGAGCGCCTTTCCGAGCTGGGCTTTCCCCCGTGGTGCGGGCGCCAGGAGCCGCCTTTTCCGCTGGGTGTCACTCGGGGGTGGGGAAGATGGCCCATTCAAAAGCGCCGCGAGGGGGCCCGGCCAGTGCCCTTCAGTGAGCGCTCGCAAGAGGACGGCAGAGGCCCGGCAGCTCGCGGCTCCGGAACCTTGTGGCGCATCAGGACGCGGCTGTCCCTCTGCCGGGACCCACAGCCGCCGCCGCCGCTCTGCCTCCTGCGTGTTAGCCTCCTCTGCGCGCTCCGGGCAGGCGGCCGTGGGAGCCGCTGGGGCGAGGACGGCGCGCGGCTGCTGCTGCCGCCCCCGGCCCGCGCGGCTGGAAACGGAGAGGCCGAGCCAAGCGGCCGCCCCTCATATGCTGGGAGGATGCTGGAGAGCAGCGGCTGCAAAGCGCTGAAGGAGGGCGTGCTGGAGAAGCGCAGCGACGGGTTGTTGCAGCTCTGGAAGAAAAAGTGCTGCATCCTCACCGAGGAGGGGCTGCTGCTCATCCCCCCCAAGCAGCTGCAACACCAGCAGCAGCAGCAGCAGCAGCAACAACAACAGCCCGGGCAGGGGCCGGCCGAGCCGTCCCTACCCAGTGGCCCCGCTGTCGCCAGCCTAGAGCCGCCGGTCAAGCTCAAGGAACTGCACTTCTCCAACATGAAGACCGTGGACTGTGTAGAGCGCAAGGGCAAGTACATGTACTTCACTGTGGTGATGGCAGAGGGCAAGGAAATCGACTTTCGGTGCCCGCAAGACCAGGGCTGGAATGCCGAGATCACGCTGCAGATGGTGCAGTACAAGAATCGTCAGGCCATCCTGGCCGTCAAGTCCACGCGGCAGAAGCAGCAGCACCTGGTCCAGCAGCAGCCCCCCTCGCAGCCGCAGCCGCAGCTCCAGCTCCAACCCCAACCCCAACCCCAACCCCAACCCCAGCCCCAGCCTCAGCCTCAGCCTCAGCCGCAACCCCAGCCCCAATCACAACCCCAGCCTCAGCCCCAACCCAAGCCTCAGCCCCAGCAGCTCCACCCGTATCCGCATCCACATCCACATCCACACTCTCATCCGCACTCGCACCCACACCCTCACCCGCACCCTCACCCTCACCAAATACCGCACTCGCACCCACAGCCGCACTCGCAGCCGCACGGACACCGGCTTCTCCGCAGCACCTCCAACTCTGCCTGAAGGGGGCAGCTCCCGGGCCAGACAAGGTGAGGTCCCGGCACTCGCGCTCCGGAGGAGTGGGTCTCGGGAGTGTGTTGGAAGGCGTAGGAAGCTTGCTCACAGGTTCGGCTCCTGTATGGAGAAATCAGAACTCATTCCAAGTTTCTGGGACGATGGAAGGAACAGAAACAAACTGGAGCCAGGAGGGCCTGGGCAGAGAGGGAAGGCTGGGGAGACCCGGGCCAGGCAGGGGGCCTCGCAGACCGCGCTCGCGCCCATCACGACCGTCCTTGTCCGGTGGTGCGCCCCCCAGCCCCACTTGACTGTGTGTTTGGGCACTTGAGGGAAACACCGCGGTGCCTTTCTGAGCCCGCTTTGTCAGCCGGACTGGCCCGAACAGAACTGGTCTGGGAGGGTTCCTAGCCACCTACTTCACTCGGTGTCATTTCTTTCCAGGTTTTGAGGACTTGAAGAAGTGGGACGAGCACATTTCTGTTGTCTTCACTTGGATCAAAAGCAAAACAGTCTCTCCGCCCCGCACCAGATCAAGTAGTTTGGACATCACCCTACTGAAAACTTGTGATTAGTCTTAGTTTTCTGCATACTTTTCATCACGATGCAGGGAACGATTTCGAGTCAAGAAGACTGTTATTTATGAACCTTTGAAAGGATCGTCTAGTATGGTGAATTTTCTAGGAGCGATGATGTACTGTAATTTTATTTTAATGTATTTTGATTTATGATTATTTATTAGTTTTTTTTAAATGCTTGTTCTAAGACATTTCTGAATGTAGGCCATTTTC
Source organism: Colobus angolensis palliatus (assembly GCF_000951035.1). Lineage (NCBI taxonomy): Eukaryota > Metazoa > Chordata > Mammalia > Primates > Cercopithecidae > Colobus > Colobus angolensis. The sequence goes on along the minus strand of NW_012121821.1, from coordinate 12,657,493 downwards.
CAAAAAGGAAACTTTATTTTCAAAAACCTATTCCATAGTAAGTCCTAGTGTTGGAAAATAAAAAAGGGCGGTGGAGGGGAAAACATTAAGAATCTAGTCATTATTCCTGGAGTACTTTCAGAAGGTATGACACTTTCATTGTTATGCCAGGTGGTTGAAATTAAAACTCCGATACTACTTTTTTTGAGGATTTTTGGTTTTGTTTCTGCTTAGGCATATAGTTTGTCTAGAAGTTTAAAAAAGCTAAAAGTTCAAAATGGTGTAATTATGAATATCTAATGCTCAAGATAGTTTCTAAAAGGAAATCAGTAGTAGGGATACCTGATTTCAAAATATTTAAAACATAACCTAACTGATGATGGTAGGATGATTGTATCTTGAATATGTGGTAGGGCCACATCTACTGTAGGAAAACCTTTTATCATGTGTGTGTAAAGGGTTTAACAAGTAGAAGAGGCCTTTTGACTGATTTATGAGTATAAATGCATTTGCTGTTTCATTTCAAAAATGTTGTGGAGGAAAAGAGTATATTTAACTTGTATAAGAGAGTATTTGTGCTCCTGTCCAGGCTGTAGGACCTTTCTCCTAGAGCTTTGCACACTTGAACCACATTTTCTGATCCCTTTACTTTGTTTTAGAAGCACACTGAAAAATCTCGTTGTTTAAAGTACAATTTGTAAATATTTCAAAGGTCTAGGCGTCATAACTTTTTGTTTTCATACTGAAAATGATGTTGATCAGAGAAACCAACTGTTTTGCTTTTCATTGCTCTGTGAGAAATTTGAGGATTCTGTTTTGTTTTTAGGTTAGCTAAACTCAGAAATTGAAGAGGAAAAGACTGGATAAACACAGGATTTTCAGTAAGAAAACAACCCCAGTCTTGTCTTAGAAGGCACTTGTTGAGGAGTCTGTGGGGGGAAAAAAGAGGATGTGCTTTTAAAGGTAGAACAAACCTTCTTCTGTGTTAAATCAAAAGGATGTTCAAAATCCACCAGAGCAGATGCTACTTAAGTTTAAATGGAGCCATAGATGATACAAAGTCCTCTTGGGGCTGAAAATCACTTCCTATCTGCATGGCTTTACTAACTAGTTTCTGTTTTCCATTATCTTTTTCACAGAAAGTCTTGGTCAGTATTTTTCCAGCATTTAAATTGAAACGGTCAGTATCAGACCACTGCTAAGTTATATAGTCAAGAAATAAAAATAGAATTACATGCTACAGATGTCTGTATTCTCCTTCCATCTAGAAAGGAGTTCCAAGGTCAAAGTACTTTTTAGTGCAATAGTTAAATGACATTTTGAGATCATAACTCTTACCCAAAAAGTTGCAGGGAAAATTAAAATAGTTTTCCCCTATTAAGCAAATGGCAAACAAAACTTAAGTGGACCCCCACTTCCAGTGGTTATTTAGGTTGCAGTTGTGAAAATATGCTGCCAACATTTAAAAACTTGTTTCATATGTATATATGTATATACATATATGAATATGCATGTACGTATACATATATGAGAACAGGTATGTACACACATATGCACATATGTTAATATGTATATGTGTGTATATATGTATATGAAATGAGAGCCAGATCTAAAGATTTCTTAAATCAAGTTTGGTTCAGCTTCCTTAGAAGTACGACTGTACTTTTTGAGGAATGCCTCATAGTACTATACTTTTAATGCATGCAAATCATAATAACTCCAAATGAACCACAATTTTTTTTTCCAATGGAGGATTTTTCTTTTAAATCCTTGTACTAAAAATAAAAAAATCCGTACCAAATACTTTACAAATTAAGATTGATGTAGCTTTTAAAAAAGGCATTTGTATGTTGTTAGCTTACATATGGGACTAGGTAATTTCATTGCTTAAAAAAGTATGCCCAGGGTCCCTCTTGGTGGCTGGATTTCCTTTTTTTCCCCCCCGTGGTGGCCATGGTTCTTAATAGGGCCACCAGAATCATGGTTTTTTTTTTTTTTTTTTTTTTTTTTTTGAGATGGAGTCTCACTCTGTCGTGCAGGCTAGAGTGCAGTGACACGATCTTGGCTCACTGCAACCTCCGCCTCCTGGGTTCAAGCAATTCTCCTGTCTCAGCCTTCTGAATAGCTGGGACTACAGGTGCATGCCACTACGTCCGGCTAATTTTTATATTTTTAGTAGATATATAGAAATATATTTATATTTCACCGTATTGGTCAGGCTGGTCTCGAACTCCTGACCTCAGATGATCCACCTGCCTTGGCCTCCCAAAGTGCTAGGATTACAGGCGTGAGCCACCATGCCTGGCCCCAGAATAACGGTTTCTTGACTTTCCATAGCCCTTGTTCCTTAGTCTGCTGTGATATTTATGTTGACCTTTATCACTTTCTATTCTGAACCCCTCTTAGCATTTAATGTGAAGTCTAAGAAATCAGAGAGAAGTAGAATGGCTTTTATTGTTTTGACACCTTTGAAATTATTATTAATAATTTTTCCAGAGCAAAAAAGCAAACATGCTCAATAAGACTAACCAAAACAAAATATAAATGTACATCATTTAATGTCTCAGTGGCTCTATCTACCTGTAAGAAAATGATACAAACCACCTAAGGTATTTTGAAGCCTGACAAATCAACTTCATGGAAAAAGGTAAAAAATGCATTTTTCAACCCAAGGAAAAGATGACCAAAAGGGCAGATCCAATAGAAGACCCACTCCTTAAATAAACATAAAATGTAAAAAGTTGGAAAATTAGGAGCAATGTTCCATCTGGAAACTGAACTTTTTATCCTTGAACTTGTGTTGGCACCAAGCCTCATACACAGTGAGCTCAATAACTGTCTGTTGGGACAAAGGAAGGAAGGACAAAATGTGTAACTCCCCAGCATCTGGGAGATGCTGTCTCTTGCCTTGCGGAGTGTTCCTTTTATTTGCTCTCATGTCGTTCCCTGAGAACAACGAATTCTGGGACAGGCTAAACATCATGACAAAATTTCTTAAACAGACTTTCTTAGTGGAAATCCATTTAGATCTGTGTATGCTCTATGGGGAGTGCTGGCGTCAGAGAGTAAACGTCTATAAGGGGCCCTTTTAAAATGAACATTTTCCTCATTGAGCAAGCTGGGATTCTCTAATCATGTAGAAATCAAACCATCTTTATAATTTCACTTCAAATGTTTATGGTTTTGTGTTTTTGTCTCCAATGACGGTAAAAATAAAAAACACACATTACTTAAAGTGAGTTTCCCTCACATGTAAACACTATTAGGAAGTCTGGATTAAGTTGAAAGTCTTGTTTTAACTATTTTTTTCTCTCATATACCAAACACTCTGTATTTCTCTTAAAGAAGCTCTTTAAGAGAAAACCCTAATTTTAAATCTGACAGTAAAGTTTGCTGCAAGTGTATGAGTTCAAACATATCCCTTGTTTTCTGTCCCTAGGGGAAAAGTCACGTGGTTTTAGCTTGGCTCCTGTGTTAATATTATATTCAGTAGCAGGCTTAGAAGAGTGGTCTAAGACTTGAACCTGGAGCAATTTTATAGCACAGAATCCTATGAAGATAGGACTGTGAGCATTTGTTTTCTTTTTTTGTGTGTCAAACTAATTGGCTTTTGCTTTAGCAATAAAATGTCCTCAACAGAATAAACTTTAAATGTGAAAATTATAGATCTTGGTATTGAATCCATCAGTGATTCAAGAGATATACCTATTTGCCTAAAACAACGTAAGATGTATTAGTTATGGAATTATGTGTTGGATAGGTTCTTAAGACCTGTTTCCTCAATTCTTGACACAGTTTTCAAGGGTGGCTTTTTGACTTGCACGGTTGGGTAGATAATCCAGATTTACCTAAGATTGGGTAAAAAAGTGATCTGTGACTTTGCTGGCAGGGCATTTGCTAAATGGAGTACAGGATCTAACAGGGTTTTCTTAGAAAGGGCAATATTGTCCAGTGAAGGAAGCAGAAGGACTCTGGATTAGAAGCATCTGCACAAAAGCTGATGAGACCTACTCTCCACTGCTCTGCAGCTGGTCAGCCGATGGTAGGCTGAGCAGTGCGGAAGCAGGTTTTAACAACAGGTAGTCCTTCCAGGTCACTGTATACTGAGAAGAAACATAAAACTATTTTCTGTTACATTCCGAGGTCAGCCTTCTTCTTAACGTTTTATAGTATACAAATGCTAGCTTCTGGAAAGCAAGTGTCATCATGTACCAAATGCTTTATACACCATCACATTCGTGAATTTTTTAGCATGGTCAGAACTTGTGTAAATATGTCTCTTAGATGATTTTGGGGAGATGTGATTTATTTTTCATATTTTCAAAATGCATTCCATTTCAAATAAAGTATCTATTGAGACAACCGACCTGTGAACCTTTTGAAGGACTTGTTCAACTGGCACATGCACTGTGTGTTCTTGCGAAACAGAGATTCTGAATTACTTGGCATTCTGGGGAAAAAAAAGACCATTTTTGAGGTTGGGAATTCAATTTTTAAAAAATTCACTGGGAATTTGGAATATGAAAATTCACTCAGGTCTGTTGGTGAAAAAGTTAGCTTTCAGAATGCTAATGAACCTTAGTGGAATTTTCCATAGTTTCCCAGAGGAACAGAAACAGTCCCTAGTGAATCAGCTCAACAGCAATTCCCTCTTGAGTCCCAGAGGTAGTCTAGTTCTCTTATGTCTCTTGGGAGGGTAAAGCTTTGTCTCTGAGTCATCCTTCAAACAGGTATTCATAAACCTTCCTATTTTGTGTTGAAAGCAGAAGACAGACTTGATTCTTTAAAGAAAAACAGCATAACTTTATTCTTACAATCTCGACTGGCATCTAAAGGCCTTTAAATCTCAAAAGACTTTAAATTAGGAAACTTGAAGTCTTTTTTTTTTTTTATCCCTTAGCATAGTCTTGCATTGACAGCTTTACTACTCTAGTTTTTTTTGTTTGTTTGTTTAAAGAAAAAATGTGAGAAGACAAATCACTGTCATGCTAAGGGGACTTCAGGGACACTGTGCGAAATAAATGTATATAGTAGGTGGTAGCCCAGGATTGGTAAGAGCCAGGATTTGAGAGTCATAGTACACAGGTTCAAGTCCCAGTTTCACAATTATTAGCTGTGTAGATCTTAAATTACTTAAACTCTTGGAAACTCAATTTCCTTTTCTGTAAAATGAAGTTTATAAAGCTCCTTATTTTAGGGTAGTTGAGGAGATTTAATAAGTTAGGATACATAAAAGTACTTAGAGCAGTGCCTGGCATCACTGTGAAAGGAAGCTCCTTGCATTAGGGCAGATAAACAGGTCGGGAATCATTTAGCCATATGAATATATAATATATGGTATTCTGAAGCTAGGCATTGTATTTTCTGAGATCTCAGCACTTTATTTATTTATTTATTTATTTAAAACAGAGTCTTGCATTGTTGCCCAGGCTGGAGTACAGTAGTGCCACCTTGGCTCACTGCAATCTCCACCTCCAGGGTTCAATTCTCCCACATCAGCCTCCTGAGTAGCTGGGATTACAGGCGTGTCCCACCACAATGGCTAATTTTTGTATTTGTAGTAGAGATGGGGTTTCACCATGTCGCCCAATCTGGTCTTGAACTCCTGACCACAAGTGATCCAGCTGCCTTGGCATCCCAAAGTGCTGGGATTACAGGCGTGAGCACCGATGCCTGGCCTCAGCACTTCTTTTTCAATGGTAAGAACAGTATGGTTGACCACATCCTTGTATTCAACTTTGAAAAAAGAGAAAAATACATTATAGAAATACTATTTAAAATTTTGTTATTATTATTATTATTATTATTAATGTTTCTTTGGAAACGGAGTTTCTGTCTGTCGCCCAGACTCTGAGATGCAGTGGCACAATCTCGACTCACTGCAACCTCCGCCTCCCGGGTTCAAGCTGTTCTCCTGCCTCAGCCTCCTGAGTAGTTGGGATTCCAAGCATGCACCACTATGCCTGGCTAATTTTTGTATTTTTAGTAGAGACGGGGTTTCACCATATTGGCCAGGCTGATCTTGAACTCCTGACCTCAGGTGATTCTCCTGCCTCAGCCTCCCAAAGTGCTGGTTTTATAAGTGTGAACCACCGCACCTGGCCAATTTTTATTATTATTTAGAGACATGATCTTGCTCTATTACCTAGACTGGAGTTCAGTGGTGTGATCATAGCTCACTGCAGCCTGGAACTCCTGGGCTCAAGCATCCTCCCACCTCAGCCTCCCAAAGTCCCAGGATTACAGGCATCAGCCACCATGCCTGCACACACTACCATTTTAATGATAATTTTCATATGCTTATTACTTTCCAGTCTTGGTCCACATGCTCATGTATTTTAAGTTACTTATAAATTAGTCTATCAAAAAAGTCATATATGTAGCTGTGGTGCTCTGCCCAGGTTGCCACTTCAGGACAGAGAGGGCGTTCAGTCACCATATGTGGAAGTGTTGGTGACTATCATGTTCTCAGCAAATCCTTTGCCTGGGGACCCACTTTGTCCTAGAACATACCCCCTCCTTGGGGGTAGCCCACATCCAGTGATGGGTCTATGGGGAGTGAATGAAGGTCAGGCCAACTGTAAAGGATCATCCCAGCTGCAGAGCTGCCTGTGGAATTGGCAGAGGCCTATCACAACCAGTGTGCATTGTAGTCCAACTCTCACTCTGCTCAATTCTGTTTCCCTTGCTTCCTCACAGGTGAGGTTCCCAAAAACACTACTTGGGGTGGAAACACTCGCTCTCCCCCAACCTCCTGCCATCAAATCTCAGAGTCTCAGAACCTGTATCTCAGGGAATCCTGTCTACGAACATGTCTGTTTCTGTATGTGAATATATGTATGTTCCCACCACCAGGTTCTATAGGAAGGCTAGTGGTGTTGGGAGGGGAGTAAACAGCATAATGGTGAAGCATAGGCTTTAGGGTAGTGGCTCTCAACCTAGAGCAATTTTGTCCCCCAGAAGACATTTAGCAACGTTTGGAGTGATTTTTGGTTATCACAAGTGGTGAGCAGAGGCCAAGGATGCTGCTAAATATCCTACTATGCACAGGAGAGCCCCACCTACAACAAAGAATTACCCCGCCCAAAATGTCAACCATACCAAGGTTGAGAAACCCTGCTTTAGAATCAGATAGTCTCATTCTTATTAGCTGAGTTGCTTTGGGCAAGTAATTTAATTTATTTTAGCCTCCATTTTCAGCGTGTGTAATGCAGAAAATGATAGCACCTGTCTCATGGAGTTGTGAAACCAAAATTAGTTAGTTCACATAAAGGACTGTGGCCGTTCCTGTCGCAAAGCAAGCATTCAATAAGTGGTAGCTATCATCCTTATTATTATTGTTTAAAGTCATAATGTTAATGACAGCATAATATGCCATTTAGTTGGTGTATTATTTCACTTATTTGCCTATTGCCATCTGGTGATTTTCTGTTGTCATGCTGTTAACAATACAGCTGCAATAAACATCATCATGCATACATTATATTGAATAAAAAGCATGAACTGGGATTCTAGTTCTGACTCTTAGTCTTCTGACATTAGCAGCTCATTAAATCTCTTATGAGCCTTAGTCTGCTCATTTGTAAGTGGGAATAATAGCCCTGCCTGAGAGAAGCTATTATGAAGATACTATGAAGTGGCAGTAAAATCTGCATGAGTTCAAGTCCCAGAGGCACCACTTAGCCACTTTACTTACAGTAAAGCATCATGAAAAATGCAAACATTATTATCTGGATTCCATTTTAAGAGGAATTAGATATTATATATTCATATACATATGTATATTTCAATCCAAATAATCTGGTTTTAAGAAATAGGATGGGCTGGGCATGGTGGCTCATGACTGTAATCCCAGCACTTTGGGAGGCCAAGGCAAGAGGATCATTTGAGGCCAGGAGTTCAAGACCAGCCTGGGCAGCATAGGAAGAACCCAATCTCTAATTTTCTTTCTTAAGATTCTGACAAAGGGTTATTAAAAAATGCAAACCATTAAAAAAAAGAGAAATAAAAATTTTAAAAAGAAAAGGAAACAGGATGTTACTGTAACTAAAAAAATAGTATCAAGTAATTCCTAGTTTTTTATAGAATTTGACCCAAATTTATATTTATGGTAAAGTGGAAGGAATCATGTCAACTTATTGACAGAGGAAAACGTGAATAATGAACTCACTGACCATATGAATCTATGCAGCAAAATATTCTTACTTGCTTTTCTCTCAAAGACCTGGTGGGAAGCCCTCACCAGCTACATAGAAAGGCCATAATCAGATGTCATGGTGCGAGTGTTCCAGAGCTCTAGCCTTACTTGCCTACAAAGTAAGTCTGTTTATCAAAGATGGCAACAGTGGGGGCCAGAACACTGGAAATTTAGATGATATGGGATAGACTGTTGCTGTGGGCAAATCTAAGTGGTTTGAGGATTGTTCAGATTCTGATTTTATCTTGAAGGACCTGAGGATAAAGAGGTCCACTTTGTTACTCCTAGACACAGAGTCAGCATTAGCTGCTTCGGAGATACAGTCGATGTGAGAATGGCTTGCTTTTTGCCAGAGCATTCACCTGAAGTATTTGATATTTAGTTAGGCTCCGGAAATGAAAACTTGAAAAAATAGTCAATGCGGTTATGTTGTATACTCTAAGGCCTGCCAAAGTCGTTTATAATGGAGTGAGCAAACACATACTGCCGTCTTTTAAGACCAGACATCCTGTGCTTCCAAAGCAACTGATAAATGAGTATTCAAGTATGAGAGAGAAAGAAACAGGAAATGACCCTTGGGGAGTTTCAAAGTTTTAATTATGTTACTATCCTCAACTGGCTTTCTCCAGAAGCTGATAGTTCATACAGTTGACTTATTTTGCAAGTATTTTGAACTTTGCCGTAGCAAATTCTAACCAGTAGTGTGGCTTACCCCATCAGGGCTGACTCATGACCTCAAAACTGCAGACCAGCTTTGTGACTAATCACAGCCAAAGAAGCCAAACTTGTAGCAGTTTTAAGCATATTCCCTTTTTTTTTTTTTTTTTTTTGGTTTTTAGTTGTTAAAGAAATGTTCATTTCTACAAAGCTTGGCTGCAGTTGGTTGGCTGTAGTTGGTAAACACCTGCCTTTAATGATCCTTCCAAGGAACCCCCAAATATATACATTGTGTGTGTGTGTGTATGTGTGTGTATTATAATTACTGTTTTTACTCTTCTTGCTGGTAACTTTTCATGGCATGTGAAGGCGGGCTTGTCAGTTTTTTGGTGCGGAACCTGATGTCTAAGAGTTTGAAGCAGCCCTGGGCAGAGTGGCTTCCTTAGAGCTTTGAGCGCCCTGCTTTGAGGGTGAGGCCTGTCCTGCCTGAACACCTATGACAAAGCAGTGGTCTGTGATAGTGCCAGGTCCCTTTGTAATTTCCTGTTGCCAATTTCAACACCACCGCTGGAGGGGATGACTCTGGTCTCAGTGGGAGAACAATTCAGTGACTTACTTTTTTTAGTTTCTGACAGAAAAGGAGACTCCTCAGGTGGATTGCATTTGTATATGGGTTGCATTTGCAGGCGTGAGAAAGCATGTAATCCTTGCCACGATGTGCTGGCTCACTACGGAATAATTGTAACTATTGCCAGAGGTTCAAACGAAATCCCTGATGCCTGTAAGTAGTGCCAGGTAGCTGCTGGAAGACCTGAGCTTCATGGCTCTCTTAACAGCTGGTGGACTCTGGTTTGAATTTGTGTTCTAAAAAATGTTAGGCAATCATCTCTCTCCTACCTGCAGAAATACTGAGTTTGAAATCAGAGTTGATCATAGCATTTTGGAAGTTTAGATGATGTAGCATCCATTCTTCCCCATTTTACAGTGAAAAAAAATGAAGTGAGGAGGTGTCAGTTAGCCACGCAAGGTCACACAGGCAGTTAAAGACATGATTAGAACCCAATTCCAGTTTCCATGAATCTTAATTAATGCTCTTTCAATACTGTACCACTGCTTTGTAAAGCGTGAAAGACAGTTTACATAAATCCAAGGTGTTGTTATTCTTGCAAATAATCCCTCGAAGCATTCGGACATCATTTATAGTCTTTTCAGCATTTAGATGAAAAGATTCATCGCATCTTTTCCCCAGAAAAATTAGATTGAAATGAGATTGAAAATTAGTATAAATGAGATTGAAAGTAAACTGTTTATTTCTATAGTTTTAAAAACGGAATCATGGCCAGGCTCAATGGCTCATGCCTGTAATATCAGCCCTTTGGGAGACAGAGGCAGGAGGATCACTTGAGGTCAGGAGTTCAAGACCAGCCTGGGCAACAAAGTGAGAACCCGTCTCTACAAAATATAAAAAACGTAGTCTGATGTGATGGCACATACCTAGGAGGCTGGGAGCAGGAGGATCGCTTGAGTCCAGGAGTTTGAGGACACAGTGAGCTCTGATTGCACCACTACACTCCAGCCTAGAAAACAGAATGAGACCTTGTCTCAGAAAAAAAAAAAAAAAAAAGTTAATCATGTTTTAGCCTTTTCAAATAGAATCCACATGGATTAAAAAAACTTCAGGAAATAGGCACATTCACAACAGAAACCACAGTATGTGTGTGTGTGTGTACATATATATAGACACACACATTTTCTTTTTTCTTTTCTTTTTCCTCTTCTTCCTCCTTCTCCTCCAGAAGTATATTTTGAAATGGACTTATTTTAAAATGTGATTATTAGAATATATTCTTTTAAAAAAGCCATTTGGAATTGATTTTATCTTATGACTCCTAAAATATTCATGGAATGTTTCCTGTTGCTAGTCACCCTCAGGTACTGAAATTATCTGTGGAGTTGAAAAATGTTGAAGTGATCTGAATGTTTATACAGTTACTTGAGGAGGTAGCTGCCTAGCTTTTGCAGCCTGTGTAGGTGCTGGGAGAAATATTTTCTGAAAAAGGTTTGTTGAGGGTAGTGGATCTACGGGCACCGGTGAGACCCTAACACATGGGGTGATAAAATTTGCTGCTGCCCTTCTGGGGAACTAGGTGAATGCAATTCACAGAGCTCCAGATTAAACCATAAATAACAGTTTTTGACCTACCTAAGGTATTAAGCACTTCAAACCACACAACGTTTTCTTTTGTGCTTCTTTTACTTAAGGATTTAACTTGGAGAAGATTTCAAAACTTGTAATAACTTTTAATGAAAGGATGGGGAGAAAAAAGAGTGGGATCTCTAATAAGTAGATGTACTTCTGCATCCAGCAATCCGGCTTTTAATTCAAAATTGTGTATGGCTCTGGGTGACGCCAACGTTTCCTCTTATATAAAGTGACCTTTTACGGGGTTTCATTCATAGCACTTGGCTCCCTCCCGGAGTCACAGTGCTTGTCACAAGGCAGCGGATTGCCTGCTGGTTCTTATGCAAGTGATGACTGGGAGGGCTGATAGGGGGTAACGCGGACAGCCTCTCTCTCTGACAGCAGATTGTCAGCATTCTTGACCCGGGCACTCTAAGAGCCTGGGAAAACACTTTGATTTCAATGTGGCTTTAAAAAATGATAATTCAGTTGAACCAAATGACTGTGTAAAATAGGACCACAGGGAGGGCCAGGAGCAGTGGCTCATGCCTGTAATCCCAGCACTTTGGGAGGCCAAGGCGGGCGGATCACCTGAAGTGAGGAGTTCAAGACCAGCCTGACCAACATGGTGAAACTCCTTCTCTACTAAAAATAAAAAAAATTAGCCGGGCGTGGTGGCGGGTGCCTGTAATCCCAGCTACTCAGGCAGCTGAAGCAGGAGAATTGCTTGAAACCAGGAGGCAGAGATTGCAGTGAGCCGAGATCACGCCATTGCACTCTAGCCTGGGCAACGAGAGTGAAACTCTGTCTCAAAAACAAACAAACAAAAACAAACAAAAAAAACCTGTTGTTACAGATAAATCAAAATAAGTGTATTAAGATAAAGATTTACTTCTCTTTTATGTAAAAGAAATCTAGATGTGGGTGGCCCAGGGTGGGTACGGTGACTTCAGTTTGTCACAGATCCGGGTTCCTTCTTTCTTTTCTCTTCTACCACCCTCGGTACAGGACTTCTATCCTCATGATTCAAGAAGGCTGCTGGAGTTTCAGCTACCATATTCGAGTTCTAGACAGGAAGAAAGAAAATTAGGGAAACAGCAGCTCACGGCAGCCTCAACCTCCTGGGCTCAGGTGATCCCCCTTCCTCAGCCTCCTGAGTAGTTGGGATCACAGGCACTCACCACCACACTCAACTAATTTTTAAATTATTTGTAGAGACAGGGTCTCCCTATGTTGCCCAGACTTGTCTTGAACTCGTAGACTTAAGTGATTCTCTCAACTTGGCCTCCCATAGTGCTGGGAGGTTTTTTTACAGGTTTGAGCCACCACATCCAGCCTAGAAAAATTTTGGAATCCCAATATGGCGACTTCCACTTAACACCTCATTTGCTATCCAGAGTTGCAAGGGAGGGCTAGAAATGTACTGGACAAATTGCCATCCCAAATAAAATTAGGGTTCTGTTAGCAAAGAAGGAGGGGAGAATGGTTATTGGAAAGGAAACTAGCAGCCTCTATTATAGTTCTTATTAGCCTCTACTTAATAGATAAGAAATTGAGGATTGCAGAACTGAAGAAACTTGCCAAATAAACGGCAGGATGAGAATTGTTATCTGGGCATTTAACTCCACTGCCCTTCTGCTTAAAAGCTATGCAAACTGTGGCTGTGTGCTAGCACTAAAATACGATGCAGACCTCTCTCAGAGATGGGAATGCTCTTAAAGACATTAATTTAGACTAGTTTAGGTATTCTTTTTTATTTTATTTTATTTTTTTGAGACGGAGTCTTCCTCAGTTGCAGAGGATGGAGTGTAGTGGCGCGATCTCCGCTCACTGCAAGCTCCACCTCCCGGGTTCACGCCATTCTCCTGCCTCAGCCTCCCGAGTAGCTGGGACTCCAGGTGCCCGCCACCATGCCTGGTTTTTGTTTTGTTTTGTTTTGTTTTGTTTTTGTATTTTTAGTATAGACGGGGTTTCACCATGTTAGCCAGGATGGTCTCAATCTCCTGACCTCGTGATCTTCTCACCTCGGCCTCCCAAAGTGCTGGGATTACAGGCATGAGCTACCACGCCCGGCTGTTTTAGGTATTCTTATAATTCTTAACTAAGGTTTACACGTTCCTTTCTAATATGGTACTGTTGTAATGATTTTCAGTTGGTCCTTTGTTACATCTGAACAATTTAAAGAGAACAAAACTAAATTTCAAAACAGAAATATGTAGTGGCTTTCAGTGCCTTCCTGTCAGAGTCATATTAACATGGTAAAGATGTAAGAGCTGGGCGCGGTGGCTCAAGCCTGTAATCCCAGCACTTTGGGAGGCCGAGGCGGGCGGATCACGAGGTCAGGAGATCGAGACCATCTTGGCTAACACGGTGAAACCCTGTCTCTAATAAAAAATACAAAAAACTAGCCGGACGACGTGGCGGGCGCCTGTAGTCCCAGTTACTTGGGAGGCTGAGGCAGGAGAATGTCATAAACCCGGGAGGCGGAGCTTGCAGTGAGCCGAGATTCGGCCACTGCACTCCAGCCTTGGCGGCAGAGCGAGACTCCGTCTCAAAAAAAAAAAAAAAAAAAAAAAGATACAAGAAAGATCGAAGGTTCTTAGCGGAAACTGGAGCAATAAAGCCAAAGATACCATCAGTGGTGCTTGCTGGTTTTACAGAAGCTAGCTCCCTTAGAGACCTCATGTCCAGCACCAGTCACAGACTCTATCACAAGATTAAAGTCAAGAAAACAGGAGAAGAAACCCAGTCTTTTCATTCGTGCTCAACAAGAGGAGCATGCTTTTACACTGTTCCCGGAGATTCCTCAAGGATCAACAAAGAGTAGTAGAAAGAATCCTGGATTCTAGACTTGGCTTTGCCATTAACAAGTTGTGTGACCCTAAGCACATGATTTTGCGTCTCTGGACTTTAGTTTCTTTGTCTTTAGAGTAAAGATATTCTTCACTTGCCCCATTTCAACTGTAATAGTTTACAATTAGTTATTTGTGCACTCATTTGCCTTTCTTTGGAAAGACTACGACTTTGAATTTGAAGGACCTGGATGCGAATCTTAGCGCGGACTCTCATAAGCTGTGTAACTTTGCACAAGTCACCTAACATTTTTGAATCTTAGTTTTCTTACCTGTAAAATAGGAATAATAAATCCTGTCTCATAGAGCTAGTGTGAGGATTAAAATAAATAATGAGATGTGAGAGCACTTTGTATAGTATAGGTGATCAATAAATATGCTATTAACCCATTCTAGCACTTTCTTAGTACTTAATGCTTAGTATCTACTTTATACCCAAATAAGAGATGATTTTTTTGTTTGTTTGTTTGTTTTGTTGGTTTGTTTTGTTTTTGTAATCTCACTCTGCATTGGGAGAGATGAGAAAGGAATGGGTTTACAATAGTAACTTTTACCCATAAATCAAAAAACAGTCTCTTCAGTTCATCTAGTGAGTTTAGAGACAGCACTAAAGACCTCTTTCCCTTCTAGGAAGCTTTTGCTTATCTCCATTCAGGCAAAACATCTAGAAAATGCTTGTCTTCACTGTCTCTAAAGAGCATCTGCATTTCATGACCCACCCTTCCTTCCTTCCTTCCTTCCTTCCTTCCTTCCTTCCTTCCTTCCTTCCTTCCTTCCTTTTCTCTTTCTCTCTTTCTCTTCTTTCTTTCTTTCT
>NW_012121821.1:12633234-12642762 GCF_000951035.1 Colobus angolensis palliatus | reverse complement strand
TTTCTTTCTTTCTTTCTTTCTTTCTTTCTTTCTTTCTTTCTTTCTTTCTGTCTGGCTGTCTGTCTTTCTTTCTTTCTTTTCTTTCTCTCTCTCTCTCTCTTTCTTTTTTCTTCAGGTTCTTACTGGGGTACAGTGGCACGAACATGGCTCACTGCAACCTTAACTTCCTGGGCTCAAGTGATTCTCCTGCCTCAGCCTCCCTAGTAGCTGGGATAACAGGCATGTACTAACATGCCCAGCTAATTGTTTAAATGTTTTGTAGAGATGAGGTCTATGTTGCCTAGGCTGGTCTCAAAACTCTTGGACTCAAGTAATCATCTTGCTTCGGATATCCAAAGTGCTGGGATTACAGGCATAAGACACCTCACCCTGCCCTTTTAATTTCTTTTTCTTTCTTTTTTTTGTTTTGTTTTTTGTTTTTGTTTTGTTTGTTTGTTTGTTTTGTTTTGAGACGGAGTCTCGTTCTGTCACCCAGGCTGGAGTGCAATGGTGCAATCTCAGCTCACTGCAACCTCTGCCTCCCGGGTTCAAGCAATTCTCTGCTTCAGCCTCCCAAGTAACTGGGATTACAGGCACTTGCCACCATGCCCAGCTAATTTTTTTTTTTTTATATTTTTAGTAGAGATGGGGTTTTACCATATTGGCCAGGCTGGTCTTGAACTACTGACCTTGTGATCCACCTGCCTCGGCCACCCAAAGTGCTGGGATTACAGGCGTGAGTCACTGCACCCAGCCTGCCCTTTTAATTTCAATCTCTTGGAGCCACATGCAGCAAACATCTTCAATTTACAAAAACATCTGGTTTTACTCTGTGATTTTCCCCTTCCTTTAGGAAAAAGAAGGAAACTGTAAGACCTGCTGTTTTATAGGATTTTGTTTTGGTTTTGGTTCTTTTGACACACAGTGTGCCTTCAACCCACTTACATAATAAGAACTACTTAGCATAATGAAGGATGCTAAATAATGAAAATACATGGTTGCTTGCTAATGTCGGAACGTATTCTAACTTGATCTAGAATTATTTTCTACAGCATGACCTGAAAGTGAAAATGGGTGGTTCTAAAAGACTTGATTTAGGCAGAAAATTTATTTAAGCCAAATCCTCTATTACCTGCACACTGTAATGAGCGGTGTTTTACTTCAACTATGTAAACAATTATGTAAATGGAGAGAATAACGATTGAGGAAATATAATAAAACTTGAACAATAATAGTTCCCATTTTCTAAGCATTTATTTTATGACAGGTCTTTTATCATAACAGTGCCTCGAGATAGGTATTGTTATCTCCCTTTTACTGATAAGAAAACAGAAGCTTACAGAAGTTGAGAAAGTTCCCAAGAGCAGAGGGCAATTATGCGGCAAAGCTGTGATTTGATACGGATCTGAGATACTCCAGAACCCCTATTCCTTTCACAGCAGGAGGCTGACTCCCAACCCTTTAATGTAAGCAGGCCTGGGGGAGATGAAGGGCAGCGGGGCTTACCTTTCCTCATGAGAAGAGAGTGGCCGGGGAGAGGGCAGCTGTGATTTTCCAGCGATGAGTTTGGAGCCACAGGCCAGCTCAGGCAGCATCTCTCCCAGACCACCCTGCAAAACAGTCTGTAGGCTTTGAAGGCATCATTTTATTTGTGGAATGATGGGGTTATGAATTGAGGGGAAAAAACAGAAAGACTAGTTTGATTTAGCATGTATTCAAGAAAAACATATGACTTTATAAGGAGCGGGATGGAAGTCATGTCTCCCAACTGCAAACACTGCTTCCTGAGGAATTAATGAGAACATGTCATCATCCCAGAGGCCCCCCACAGTGCTAGGCCTGCACCCAGGGCCTTAGCTGAGGAAAAGCAAGAATCATGGAGAACGGGTAGGCTCAGTGGAGAGTTGTCCAGCTGATGGATGGGATGAGGGCAGGCTTACCACATCTCAGCAGGGGGATGGACACGCAAGCTCTTCATCCAGCTCACTTTCACCCAGCTCTTGACGTTCCTTGCTTTAATTTGATTTTTTTTAAATAAAATAATTGATCAAAGCCCCTTCTGGAGCTGTTGTTTCTCCCCTTTTAAAAAGAACTTTCTGGCTGGGTGTGGTGGCTCACGTCTGTAATCCTAGCACTTTGAGAGGCCAAGGCAGGAGGATCACTCACACTCAAGAGTTCAAGGCCAGCATGGGCAACTCATCTCTATTTAAAACAGAAAACAAAACAATTTAAAAATGAGCTTTTTGTTTTGCTTTGTTATTAGACAAGATCTCACTCAGTTGCTCACTGGAGTGGTGCAGTGGCGTGATCATAGCTCACTGCAGCCTCAAACTCCTGGGCTCAAACGATTCTCCCATCTTAGCCTCTCAAGTAGCTGGAACTACAGGAGCACGCCACCATGCCCAGTGAATGTTTTTAACTTTATATTTTATAAAGATGGGGTCTCACTATGTTGCCCAGGCTGGTCTCAAACTCCCGGGCTCAAGTGATCTTCCACCTCAGCCACCCAAAGTGTTGGGATTACATGTGTGAGCCTCTGCACCCTGCCAAAATGAGCATGTGACGGTCTTTGTGGTGTTGTAGAAGTGCTGCAGCCCCTCCTGTCCTGGCTCTCTCATCTGACTGCTTGCACCCTGTGTGTGCTCTCTGGCTGCAATGATATCATCAGGAGACTCACCAAGTCGGCTTTCTGCAGCTCCTTGGTGATTATTGGGTTTGGGCCTAATCCTCAAGGACTCAGACCCTAAGCATTCAGATAGGGCTACCACTCAGGCAGGAGAGATGCTGAGGCTCAGTGTGGGAGTGTGGAAAGGGCAGCTGACCCTGACCCTTCTCCTCCCAGCTTTGCATCTCATCTTACTTCAGGGACTGCAGAGCCCTGAAGCAGAGCTGCCTCCCTCAGTCTGCAGAATCCAGGTTGCTCTTCAGGTAGGTGAGGCACCTTTTTGTCCTAAGGGATTCCTCTTACTTCCTGTTTGGGGGGCTGGGGAATTTTTGAGTGTGTGCAGTGGGTGAGATGGCAGGTGGAGGTGGGGGTATGTGTGAAAGACACTTTCCCAGGAAGACCAGGTTCCTAAGGGATGTAGGAGTTATAGAGGGGGCAAAGATGCAAAAAGCAAGACAGACTTTGCCAGAGAAGCAGACATGGGAGAGACTTTGAGTAAGATGCGAACTCCAAGTGTTACAAAGACACTAAAAGCAAATCACCTGGAAGGGTAATGGCAAAGCTCTCACACTTTTACTTGGTTCTGTCCATGCCTTCTAGAGGAGGTGATGGTTGCTGCCTAGCAGTCAGCATCTTTCTAAGAGCTCTGTTTCAGTACTTCCTCCCCTCCCCTCCTCCACCTTCTCCTTGGTCTGCCTGCAACCTCATCTCTTCGAGGCCCTTGCATGGGACATCTGGACAATCTGCCTGTTATGTGGATAGAACCTTTATTTTTGATTCCTGCCCAGGGTCTGTGCCTCCCCCGCCCACACCACTTCACACAATCAGCTCTTGGTGCACATCTGACCACCCAGCATGAGGTGCTCATGGGACTTCGCAGAAGGAGGCTTCTCTCACGGAATGCCTGGGGCTTAAGAGCACTAGGACTCCCGGAATGGGGCAGCTCCAGTCTCCCTGGTGGCAAGTAGAGTTGGAGCATGTGATGTCACATCACCAGCAAAGGAATGAACTTGGAGATGAAAATGAAGTTCAGTGGAGAGTCAGACTCACGGCTGAGAAAAGATGGAGGCCCCGTGGGGAGCTCAGTAGGGGTAAGCACAGGTGGCAGGAAGGGGAAAGGAGCTGACCTAGTCCTCACTGATAGCATAGTAAGAAATTGGAATGTCCCAGATCCCAGCCCCTGACCATGGAAATCACTGTGGCTTGGGCAACAGTGACAATAGTATTTCGTTTGATCTCCCCACCCTCTCAGTGTCTCTCCTCATCTCCTTCCCCACAGGGTCTAGGCAGCTCATTGAATACCTGGTGTTAACCCTTAATGTAACAAGCTACTATCAACCGTGGCTGCTGCTCTGGCCTCCATCATAGGTGAGTCTGGCTTTTCCAGTTTACAGTGTCATCCCCTGAGGAATTTAGAAAGGCTTCCCTGGGCCTGGGCCAGGTGCCATTTGAGGCTCCATCGTGTGTGATATTTATTCACAAGTGTCCATCAGTTTGGATCCCCCTACAGGCCCTGTCCTTGGCTGCCTTTCTCTCAGGGTGGTTCCTGATAACCAGTGTGTCTTCTTTCTTTCTTCCTCCTCTGCTCTTCCAGGAAAGCAGGGCAGCCTTGAGTCTCCTCTTAGCTCAGGAGTGCTAAGCCCAGTCTCCTGGGTGTCTGACTGTCAAGACCAAAGTCCCATTGCTGTTTCTCCTTGGAAGCTTGAGGGTTCCTCACACAGACAGGAACCCTAGTAGCCATTTCTCAGGGTTTCCAAAATAAGCATACAGATTAGTACCCGACAGTGACCTATAATTTAAAAAGCAAGTAGCAAAATAATTCTTTATGAGTCACTTGTAGAGACCAGGCCAGACTTGTGTTTTTAAGCAAAAGCAGGGACTCTTTCAATGAGGTTTTAGTAAGCCCCAAGCTATTTTTGAAGTTGAGTGCTGGGAATCCTTTTAAGCACAAAGGCAGAGTCCCTTTGGGCACATTGGACCACCCCTGGCGTCATGAAGTGGATTGAAGAGGCATTCCAAAGACAGGCTGGGAAAAACCTGACAGGAAGTATTCCCAGAACAAGCTACTCCCAAAGTCCCCGTTGGCTAATGACTAGGGCATAATTGTAAACAAAGCAGACCAGCTTCAAAGAATAGCGATCTGTCTATGAGCATCAGCCACTCAGCAAAGAGGGAAATGCCCTCCTGGCTTTTGGCAACTCACAGCACCCCTTCTGCCAGAGCATTCTAACTTTAACCAAGAAACACACATGTGCTTTTACCCAGAGCCATGTCCGAACCCACCTCCAGCCTCCCAAGCCCCTTCTCCTCAGCCCCAGTGTTCTCCATCTCTCAGTCCGATATTCCCAGGGTGGAAAAGAAGAGAGGTGGCAGGGACGTGAGGAAAGGGGATGGAGAGGCCAAAATGGCCAGGGTACTGGGTCTCCTTTGATGTCCAAACAGGGTGGGTTTCCAGTGGGTAAGGTCCTGAGACAACCTTGCTCATTGACCAGTTAATCCTGTTCAGCACAGCCTGGTGTTGCAGAGCAAGGCCTAGGAGAGCTGTGGAATTAGTCCTAGACTCCACGTCTCAGCTCTACTGCTTAGTGGACTTAATAATTTATTGAACCTGTTTTCTCATTTGTAAAATGGTAATGATAATCTTGATCTGTGGATAGGCCTTGTTTTGAAATTATAAATGTGTATAAATAAATATATTTAGTGCCTGGCACATAAGTGATAGATACAACTATCATCATTTCTAGTACTGCTGCAAGTATTGTAAATAGCCTCTGGCTAGTGACTGCTTACCATATGTTGGGTATTGGTTTAAATACTGTGCATAAACACATTTTATGGTCTCTACTTCTATTATAAAACTATTTTGTTTTTTATAAAAACATGATTTTTAATACAACAGAGTATTGCTTTATATCAATTAAATTAACAAATCTCAAGCCAGGGAAAGGAGGTTTGAATAGACCAACATTTCTGTTTGCATTTGCTTACCTGAAATCCAGTCATTATATTTCACAAGCTATCTATTCTTGAGCCAAGATACAATATCATATTTCAGCAGGTGTTAATCCTGACTGTGTCTAAATTCTAAATGAATATTAAGAATTGGGACAGTTAGCTCTATCAGCTAGATGAAAAACCTGCTTTTAAGTAAACACTCAGGTAACTGAAACCCATGTATAGGTATCAACTGTTTTAATTATTTTACCATATGATACAATCATTCTTGACTCTGCTTCTATATAGATGCAACTTTCTTATGCTGCTTTACATTTATCCAAAATTTCTGCGCTCTTAATAAGCAGAAAGGAAACATTTGCTGTTCTCGACCATATCTGTAAGAAGTCAAGAATCATTAGCTTTCAATACATCATGTACCAATAACTGGAGGAATTAGTAGCTTTGATGATTCTGATGAAGAGTGCCTCAAATCTAAGTAAGAAGAGGAAAATTGACTGGCTGCATAAAATTCTCTAGATGAGGTGTCACCAACCAGTAAGGAGGGGTAGGTCTGTGCAGGACAAATACCATCTCTCTATCCCTGCTTTCCTGCAGTGTCTGGGGAAGACTATCTGCCCTGTGTTTCCTGTGAGATAGAAATATTGCTTTTGTTTTAAAATGGTTCAACCTGGTCAACAGGTTGAGGTGATCTAGTATTTTGGGGACACGGAGAACTGAATACATTTTTCTCTGACATCTGGTCAGTGGATGAGAGCTACAAACAGTGGGGTGGGAAAAATGAAGGAGGCTTTAACTGTAACTACCCCCTTCCAGGTGCCAGACACTATGGTAATAAGATGCTTTGTGTATGTTACCTCTTGTTTTTTTTTTTTTTTTTTTTTTGAGACAGAGCCTCACTCTGTTACCCAGGCTGGAATGCAATGGCACAATTTTGGCTCACTGCAATCTCTGCCTCTCGGATTCAAGTGATTCTCGTGCCTCAGCCTCCCAAGCAGCTGGGATTATAGGAATATGCCACAATGCCTGGCTGATTTTTTGTATTTTTGGTAGAGACGGGGTTTTGCCATGTTGACCAGGCTGGACTCGGACTCCTAACCTCAAGTGATCCGTCCACCTCAGCCTCCCAAAGTGCTTGAATCTCTTTTTTTGTTTTGTTTTGTTTTAAGAGACAGGGTGTTGCTGGGTTACCCAGGCTTGACTTGAACTCCTGGGCTCAAGTGATCTTCCCCCCTCAGCCTCCCAAGAAGCTGACTATAGGTGCACTCCACTACACCCAGCTCATGTGTTACCTCTTGTAATTCCTACAATAAACCTATAAATTAATTATTGTTATCTGAACTCTATAGATGAGGAAATAAAGAGGTTAAGGAATTTGCCCAAAATAGCCTGTGGCAAAATCAGGATTTAAACCATGATCTTTGGACTCCAAGCCAATATTGTCTCCGCTGTACTAGATAATAACTGGTATATTCAGAATTGCTGGTATACTGGTAGTAAGAACATTTACTTTGTTGTCAGGTTTTATGAATTTTAGTTCCAGCTTGCCCATTGTGTGAGTGTGGGCAATTTAATGCCTCCAAGACTCATCTATAAAAAAGAACAACAATAATAACACATACCTTAATGAATTGTTGGGAAGATTAAACAAGGAAGTAAGGGTAGAGTACTGGCATAGCAAAGGCTTAAAATATGTCAGCTGTTGCTATTCTACTTTTATTTACCTGGTACATCGCTGGATTTATGGTCAAGGATATCATAATGCCTCTGTTAATTACACAGTGATTTTTCACAACATCTTGTTAGAGACTCCATTACCAGAGGTGAAGATAAGAGAAGAGGTAACAGTATTTAACTGAGAATGACAGAGTAAGGGCTAGCAAAACACTCCGTACTGACTGGAAGGAATTTACGTGCTGTAGAAGCACCAAATACATACCTGAGTGTCTTGAGCAACAGAAGGGTTGGACTGACCTGTTGTTCGGGGAGATGTAGGAAGGAGCCCTGCCGTACTCCTGCCCGTGAAGGGGAAGAGAGTGGAGGATTCCTATTCTGAAGGAATTTTGTGACAAGGGCTAGCATTGTTTGTTACCTCTTATTCCAAGCAGGGGTCCCTTGCAGCTATTCCTGAGCCAGTCCTTAGAAAACCATGTGTGTGTGGTGTGTGCATGTGTGTATATGTGTGAGTGATATGCATGTGTGTGTCATGTCTGTGTATGCATGCACTTGTGTGTGGGCACATGTGTGTCTTGGTGATGTGTGTGTTCTGTATATGTGTATGTGATGTATATGGCGTCTGTGTGTAGCACACATTTATGGTATGTGTGTGATGTCTGTGTGATGTGTATGTAAATGTAGTGTCTTTGTATGTGTGTACTTGTATGTGTGTTCACATGTGTGTGCATGTGTGTTTGTGTGTGTGGTGCCTGCATGTATGCACATGTGTGTTTGTGATGTGTATGCGTGGTGCCTGTATATATGGACTTGTGTATTTGTGATGTGTATGTGTGTATGTGTGGTGTCTGTATATGCATGCACTTGTATGTCAATGGTGTGATGTGTATGGTATCTGTGTGTAGTATGCACTTGTGTGTTTGTGTGTGTGTTGTGTGTGATATGGATGTGTGTGTAATGCCTGTATGTGCACGTACTTGTGTGTGTGTGCATGTGTGTGTGAGAGCATATTTGAGGGGCAGAAAACCACTGTTGTGTCGTTCTAGTTCATCATCACTCACTCCTTTATTAATTTCCTTTGATAAACATTTATTGCATATTTCCTTTCCAGGAACTTTGATAAGGTCTATGATAAAACTTGAGTAAGATACAATCTCTGCTCTGAATGAAATTACCAGCAAATCAATCAATCAATCAATGTGATTTGACGGGTCTAGTAGAGGCTTTTCAGATAGTTAGCTCTCTACCTGTTAGGGGACTACATAAATCTCAGTTAATAGGGAATTATGGATTTTGCCCCCAAATCAGACATAGATAAAAGCCTTAAAATACAAATACTGTTGAAGTAATGGATTAAAATGCATTCATGTTACTGTATAATCAAACACTGTGGCTGAAAATTACTTATTTAAATCCATCCTGATTTGGATGGGACCAGAGGCGGGGACCAGGTGGAGAGTGACAGCTGCCGGGGAGGAGGCACAGGTGTGGAGACAAGGCCAGAACAGAAGACAAGCCTGCCAGCTGCACCCAGTAACTGCTCTTCTACCCTCAACAAAGGACAGCTGTTGGGGGCCTGCCTGCAGTGTCTTTTTGTGTTATTGCTGCTGATTTTCTTTAAATAGAAGAAAAGGCAATTTATTATAAAGTAGCTTCTAAAAGATTTGTTAATGAACCCATCACTCTATTAATTCGATGCCTTCGGAGGCCCGCTGTCTGGGTTTGAGCCACTCTCATAGGATAACGCTGAAAAAAAGCCTTGAATCCCCCCAGGAAACGTAAGATGTTCTCACAGATTGGTGAAATTCAAGCCTGTTATTTATTCTGCTGGAAAGCGGCAATAAACCTGATGAAAGATGGGGAGGTAGATTAACCCACTGAATCATTAGCTCTGCCAATAAAGGGTAAATAACATTTTCCCTCTGCCTCTTTAGTTCCCAAGAAGCCTCCAGGTTGAGCTCCTGACCTGCGGACCCTGAGGGAGCGTGGCGTGAGAGGACACAGGCTCTGGAGTTCCTGGGACGCAAGCACAGTGGCTGCAACTTCTCTGCGGTATGTCCTTAAGTGTACTCAAGGCTTCTTAGTCTTGGTTTTCTCGTCTTCAGAATAGGGATGGTAACTTCTGCTTCATAGAGTTAGTTGTTGGAAGAACCAAACGAGGTTTTATATATAGCTATGTGATCTTGGGCAAGTTATTTCAACAATTTATACCTCTCTTTATCCACCTGTGAAATGTGAACAACAATAGTACCCAC
>NW_012121821.1:12627780-12632709 GCF_000951035.1 Colobus angolensis palliatus | reverse complement strand
TCGTGATCCGCCCGTCTCGGCCTCCCAAAGTGCTGGGATTACAGGCTTGAGCCACCGTGCCCGGCCAATGCCAGTGATTTTATTATTCCTTCTTTAATCCCAGGTATGCCATTTTGTTAAAGCACTGTTTCTGTCATGCAGATCGCTGGCTCCATCAGCTAGAATTGTTATGTTACATCGCAGTAATAATAAGACTACTACAAGTAGCAGCACAATGAAGTTTATTTCCTGTTCATGTAACAGTCCAGGATGCTTCCAGGTTGGAGGTGAGACTCTGATTCACAAAGTCACTGAGGGTTTTAGGTGGACAGAGGTTCTGGCATCTGTAACATGTTAACATTCGAGGTCCTGCTGGAAGTTCTGTCTATGTCAGCTGGAAGAGGAAAAGAGGGAGGGAGAGCCTGTAGAAGAGGCTATTATGGGCTTAGTCCTAAAGCAGAATACATTGTTTTTTTTCTTTTCTTTCTTTCTCTTTTTTTTTTTTTCTTTTGAGATGGAGGCTCACTCTTTTTGCCCAGGCTGGAGTACAATGGCGTGATCTCGGCTCACTGCAACCTCTGTCTCCTGGGTTCAAGCAATTCTCCTGCCTCAGTTTCCTAAGTAGCTGGGATTACCAGCATGCACCACCAACATCAGCTAATTTTGTATTTTTAATAGAGACGGGGGTCTCACCATGTTGGCCAGGCTGGTCTCAAACTCCTGACCTCAGGTGATCTGCCCACCTCGGACTCCCAAATTGCTGGGATTACAGGCGTGAGCCACTGTGCCTGGCTGGAACACATTATTTCTACCCATGTTTGTTGCCTGGTTCACAATCACATGACCATGCTTAACTGCAAGGAAGTCTCAGCACATGATCCACCCATGCCCAGGTACACGAGGAGACCATGAAGTTTGGAGAAAAGCTGGCAGCCTCTGCCTTATTAAGTCACACACCAGCAGTAAGTTCCCCTGCCTTCATGATCAACAGTCTATCACTATACCTGGCTGTACAACCGCTGCTGCCCTTGGACCTCATGGTACAGGCCTACACAAATCCTTTGCTCCTATTGGCCCAGTCTCCTTGCTGCCAAATAAAAATGCCATGTTCACAGACTCATGTTTTCCCCTGCTGGATTCTCCAGACATTTGCTTCAGATTCAGCGTCAGTTAAAATTTGCAGGCCTACTATGTGCCAGTCACTTCCATAATCCCACGTAATCTTCACAACAATCTATGAGGTGCACATCATAATACTCATCTTACGGATGAGGAATCTGAACTCAGAGAGGTTAAGGAATTTACTTATAGTCATAACTTGCCCACTACTCTCCTCTATCTTCCAATTCCATAGCACTTAGAATCTTTACCAAATCAGTTAGTACTCAGTCCTCCATGGTTTCGTAAGAATATGTCCTACCTCCTCAACAACAGTAGAGTTAAAGCTTCTAGGTCAAGCATAGAGCCTTTATATAGAGAATTATGCATCACTTAACGATGGAGATATGTTCTGAGAAATGCTCCATTGGGAGATTTCATCATGCAAATATCACAGAATGTACTTACACAAACCTAGATGGCATGGCCTACTACACACTTAGGCTAGATGGTATAGCCTATTGCTCCCAGGCTGCAAACCTGTACAGCATGTGACTGCACTGAATAGTACAGGCAATTGGAACACAATGGTGTGTACTGGTGTCTCTAAACAAACAAACAAAAAGGTATAATAAAAACATGGTATTATCATCTTTCTGTCATTGACCAAAATGTCTGTTATTTGGTGTCTGTCTGTAGCTTTTTGGATCTCTTGAAGATTCTTACATGGTGTGGAGGACACCATTGATACATGAGATTCACTGAACATGAGCTCAGCAAAATTCTTTTTTTTTTTTTTTTTTTTTTTGAGACAGAGCCTCACTCTGTTACCCAGGCTGGAATGCAATGGCACAATTTTGGCTCACTGCAATCTCTGCCTCTCGGATTCAAGTGATTCTCGTGCCTCAGCCTCCCAAGCAGCTGGGATTATAGGAATATGCCACAATGCCTGGCTGATTTTTTGTATTTTTGGTAGAGACGGGGTTTTGCCATGTTGACCAGGCTGGACTCGGACTCCTAACCTCAAGTGATCCGTCCACCTCAGCCTCCCAAAGTGCTTGAATCTCTTTTTTTGTTTTGTTTTGTTTTAAGAGACAGGGTGTTGCTGGGTTACCCAGGCTTGACTTGAACTCCTGGGCTCAAGTGATCTTCCCCCCTCAGCCTCCCAAGAAGCTGACTATAGGTGCACTCCACTACACCCAGCTCATGTGTTACCTCTTGTAATTCCTACAATAAACCTATAAATTAATTATTGTTATCTGAACTCTATAGATGAGGAAATAAAGAGGTTAAGGAATTTGCCCAAAATAGCCTGTGGCAAAATCAGGATTTAAACCATGATCTTTGGACTCCAAGCCAATATTGTCTCCGCTGTACTAGATAATAACTGGTATATTCAGAATTGCTGGTATACTGGTAGTAAGAACATTTACTTTGTTGTCAGGTTTTATGAATTTTAGTTCCAGCTTGCCCATTGTGTGAGTGTGGGCAATTTAATGCCTCCAAGACTCATCTATAAAAAAGAACAACAATAATAACACATACCTTAATGAATTGTTGGGAAGATTAAACAAGGAAGTAAGGGTAGAGTACTGGCATAGCAAAGGCTTAAAATATGTCAGCTGTTGCTATTCTACTTTTATTTACCTGGTACATCGCTGGATTTATGGTCAAGGATATCATAATGCCTCTGTTAATTACACAGTGATTTTTCACAACATCTTGTTAGAGACTCCATTACCAGAGGTGAAGATAAGAGAAGAGGTAACAGTATTTAACTGAGAATGACAGAGTAAGGGCTAGCAAAACACTCCGTACTGACTGGAAGGAATTTACGTGCTGTAGAAGCACCAAATACATACCTGAGTGTCTTGAGCAACAGAAGGGTTGGACTGACCTGTTGTTCGGGGAGATGTAGGAAGGAGCCCTGCCGTACTCCTGCCCGTGAAGGGGAAGAGAGTGGAGGATTCCTATTCTGAAGGAATTTTGTGACAAGGGCTAGCATTGTTTGTTACCTCTTATTCCAAGCAGGGGTCCCTTGCAGCTATTCCTGAGCCAGTCCTTAGAAAACCATGTGTGTGTGGTGTGTGCATGTGTGTATATGTGTGAGTGATATGCATGTGTGTGTCATGTCTGTGTATGCATGCACTTGTGTGTGGGCACATGTGTGTCTTGGTGATGTGTGTGTTCTGTATATGTGTATGTGATGTATATGGCGTCTGTGTGTAGCACACATTTATGGTATGTGTGTGATGTCTGTGTGATGTGTATGTAAATGTAGTGTCTTTGTATGTGTGTACTTGTATGTGTGTTCACATGTGTGTGCATGTGTGTTTGTGTGTGTGGTGCCTGCATGTATGCACATGTGTGTTTGTGATGTGTATGCGTGGTGCCTGTATATATGGACTTGTGTATTTGTGATGTGTATGTGTGTATGTGTGGTGTCTGTATATGCATGCACTTGTATGTCAATGGTGTGATGTGTATGGTATCTGTGTGTAGTATGCACTTGTGTGTTTGTGTGTGTGTTGTGTGTGATATGGATGTGTGTGTAATGCCTGTATGTGCACGTACTTGTGTGTGTGTGCATGTGTGTGTGAGAGCATATTTGAGGGGCAGAAAACCACTGTTGTGTCGTTCTAGTTCATCATCACTCACTCCTTTATTAATTTCCTTTGATAAACATTTATTGCATATTTCCTTTCCAGGAACTTTGATAAGGTCTATGATAAAACTTGAGTAAGATACAATCTCTGCTCTGAATGAAATTACCAGCAAATCAATCAATCAATCAATGTGATTTGACGGGTCTAGTAGAGGCTTTTCAGATAGTTAGCTCTCTACCTGTTAGGGGACTACATAAATCTCAGTTAATAGGGAATTATGGATTTTGCCCCCAAATCAGACATAGATAAAAGCCTTAAAATACAAATACTGTTGAAGTAATGGATTAAAATGCATTCATGTTACTGTATAATCAAACACTGTGGCTGAAAATTACTTATTTAAATCCATCCTGATTTGGATGGGACCAGAGGCGGGGACCAGGTGGAGAGTGACAGCTGCCGGGGAGGAGGCACAGGTGTGGAGACAAGGCCAGAACAGAAGACAAGCCTGCCAGCTGCACCCAGTAACTGCTCTTCTACCCTCAACAAAGGACAGCTGTTGGGGGCCTGCCTGCAGTGTCTTTTTGTGTTATTGCTGCTGATTTTCTTTAAATAGAAGAAAAGGCAATTTATTATAAAGTAGCTTCTAAAAGATTTGTTAATGAACCCATCACTCTATTAATTCGATGCCTTCGGAGGCCCGCTGTCTGGGTTTGAGCCACTCTCATAGGATAACGCTGAAAAAAAGCCTTGAATCCCCCCAGGAAACGTAAGATGTTCTCACAGATTGGTGAAATTCAAGCCTGTTATTTATTCTGCTGGAAAGCGGCAATAAACCTGATGAAAGATGGGGAGGTAGATTAACCCACTGAATCATTAGCTCTGCCAATAAAGGGTAAATAACATTTTCCCTCTGCCTCTTTAGTTCCCAAGAAGCCTCCAGGTTGAGCTCCTGACCTGCGGACCCTGAGGGAGCGTGGCGTGAGAGGACACAGGCTCTGGAGTTCCTGGGACGCAAGCACAGTGGCTGCAACTTCTCTGCGGTATGTCCTTAAGTGTACTCAAGGCTTCTTAGTCTTGGTTTTCTCGTCTTCAGAATAGGGATGGTAACTTCTGCTTCATAGAGTTAGTTGTTGGAAGAACCAAACGAGGTTTTATATATAGCTATGTGATCTTGGGCAAGTTATTTCAACAATTTATACCTCTCTTTATCCACCTGTGAAATGTGAACAACAATAGTACCCAC
>NW_012121821.1:12611957-12623470 GCF_000951035.1 Colobus angolensis palliatus | reverse complement strand
TTTTTGTATTTTTAGTAGAGACGGGGTTTCACCATATTGGCCAGGCTGGTCTTGAATTCCTGACCTTGTGATCCACCTGCCTTGGCCTCCCAAAGTGCTGGGATTACAGGTGTGAACCACCGTGCCCAGCTGAGCTCAGCAAAATTCTGATTGATGAATTTACTAATTGTTCTTCACAACTCAGGTGTTAGTCTTCATTCAGGCCAAACCAAAAACGGTTCAGACCCTAAGTCACCTACAACCTTCTTTCTTTTTCTTCCTTTTGGTGCATGTTGAAAGAAATGCTATTTCTTGAGGAAATGACCCCCCACACGCCTAGACTGATTTCTGACCTCTCATTACATGGCATGTTAGTTGGCTCTCAAAAAAGGAAACTTAAGCAGAAATACCCAGCTGTGATTTCTCTTCTCCAACTTCCCGTGTTTGACGTGAGGTGTATAGGCTGGAAATGCCAGCTCCCTGGCTGCTGAAGGAGAGACTCTGCAGTCTCTCCTTTGTGATTCTTGCAGCTGCTGATAGATACCATGTCTTCAGTGCCAGAGGATCAACAAAGAAAAACAACTTGGCCTCAGATGATAATGACCCCCAAGTGGCTGGTCAAGAACGAAGAAGTGGCAATGGTGAGTTTTATTGTTTTTTTTTGTGTTTCATCTCTTTTTAGGGATTTTTGATTATTTAAAGTCATTTACAATAAACAGTTAAAAATGTTAGGGAGATTGTGCTGCACTGGGGTTCTCTCTCACAGCTGCAAGTGTTGCCTCTTACATGTTGTTAATTTAGAGGTAATCAGGTTTGCATTTGCAGCTGTGCAGCATATGTTTTTCTAAAACAGTCATGGCCATGGGCACCAGAACAATTAAGACTGGAAAAAATGCCAGGAAGCATTTTTTTCTTCCTCTGATAAACTGATAATGTCTTTCTTTTAATTCTTGTTTTGTATGGTTTTATCATTAAAGAGAGTAAAGCAAATATTTTTTGCACACCTGCTATGTGTCTGAGCTAGTTGCTTTTCATAAATGTTATTACATTTAAATATACTATCTTGGGTTTTTTTTTTTTTAATGGTTTAATTTTATTAGTGGAGAGAGCAGCTAAGGCCTTTTGGTAGGAGACAGTAATACCATGTCAGACACAGTAGAACATACAGTGTTATAGCTGGAATGTTATATCAGGGAAAAAGCTGATTAGATATTGTTGGTTGGAAGTTGCTATTTTTTTTTCCAATTTCAATTGAATTCTAAATCATTCTTAGATTACTCTGATAGAAAATTCCTTATTGCCATAATCTGATTTCTGAGTCAAACACAAAAACTGTCTTTACTTTTTGAATAATCTTGTAGAAAGAACAGATTATATATTTCTTTGAAGAATTTGAACTGAGGGAGATAAACCCAGAACAAGGCTTGCATCAGAGAAATCCTGAACCACGATGTCCTTTTGGTATCTAAGCATGCCTGTTTCTTTCTCCATGCAATGCAATTTTTTCATTCTCTTGCATGAAGTAAAAATATCAATATAAATAAAATTCATTTGAAGGTTTACATAGCTAAATTAACTCCTGTATGAATTTTTATTTATTCAGTAAATAATAAACAATTTTATTTTTATTATTTTTTATTTTCTTTCTTTCCTTTCCTTTTTTTTCTTTTTCTTTCTTTCTTTCTTTCTTTCTTTCTTTCTTTCTTTCTTTCTTTCTTTCTTTCTTTCTTTTTAATGAAGTCTAGTTCTATTGCCTAGACTGGAGTACAGTGGCACAATCTTGGCCCACTGCAACTTTCACCTCCTGGGTTCAAGCAATTCTCCTGCTTCAGCCTCCCAAGTAGCTGGGATTACAGGTGCATACCACCGCGCCCTGGCTAATTTTTGTATTTTTTAGTAGTGATGGGTTTCATCATGTTGGCCAGGGTGGTCTCTGGGGTTTCGTCATATTGGCCAGGCTGGTCTTGAACTCCTGACCTCAAGTGATGTACCCGCCTCAGCCTCCCAAAGTCCTGGGATTACAGACACGAGACACCGCGCCTGGCCTATTTTCTGTTTTTTATGTTAGCATTTCGTAAACTTTGTGAATATTATGAGCATGCTGACATGCTAAAAGATGGTCTACTTCCGGGGTTGGCAGACAACAGCCCTGAGCCAAATCCTGATGCCCCCTGCCCATTCATTTGCTTGTCTATGGATTCTTCTGCACTGCAATGCCAGGGGCAAACAGTTGTCATAGACCAGGCTGGCTTCACAGGCGGGAGATCTGTGTGGTCATAGAAAGCCCCAGCCTCTAGAATGATCTTCTGCTTGGTTTAATGCTCAGCCGCAACTATCTTGCAGATATTAATCATTTTTAAAAAGGGGACTCTGCATTTTTATTTTGCATTGGGCCTTACAAATTATATAACTGGTCCTGGTGACAGAGACTGCAAAGCCTAAAATTCTTTAGACCTATAAAACCTAATATATTTACTGTCTGGCCCTTTACAGAAAAAATTTGCTGACCCCTGACTTCGTTGATCTTCTATTTTCTTCTATTTGTAATTATTTAAATTAGTTAATGAGTTAAGAATTACCTGGAGAGAATGAAGAAAATATAAATACTTGGTCCCCACACCCAGAGATTCTGGTTCAACAGAGGTCTTGTGTGTGACTCAGGGATCTACATTTTTAAAAAGCTGAATAACGGTTTTTTATTCAGTTGCTCCTTGGTAGCTCCTGGATGAAAGCTGGTGGGCCCTTCCTACCTTGTGTTTGGAATGTCTCAGTAGAGTCTTAGGACTTCCTTGCCACCACTCCCTCCCTTTTCCAATCCATTTTTTATGCAGTACAGGCATACTTCGTTTTATTGTACTTTATCACACTTTGCAGATATTAAATGTTTTGCAAATTGAAGGTTTGTGGCAATCCTGTGTCAAGCAAGTCTGTACCATTTTTCCAATAAGCAAGTGCTCAGTTTGTGTTTCTATTTCAGTAATTTTCAAAATATTTCAAATGTTAAAAATTATTAATATATATCTGTTATGGTGATCTGTGATCAGTGATCTTTGATGTTTCTACTATAATTGTTTTGAGGCACCAAGAACCACACCCGAAACTTTATTGATAAATGTTGTGTGTGTTCTGACCGCTCCTGACAACCTGTTGTTGCCCCATCTCTCTCTCCTTGGGCCTTAGTATTCCCCGAGACACTACAATATTGAAATTAGGCCACTTAATAACTTACAATGTCCTCTAAGTGTTCAAGTGAAAGGAAGAGTCTCATGTCTCACTTTAAATCAAAAGCTGGAAATGATTACACTTAGTGAGAAAGATATGTTGAAAGTGGAGATAGGTCAAAAGCTAGGCCACTTCTACCAGTTAGCCAAGTTGTGAATGCGAAGGAAATATTCTTGAAGAAAATTCAAAGTGCGTTCCATAAACGATAACAAAGTGAAACAGTCTTCTAGTTGGCATGGAGAAAGAACAAACCAGCCACAATATTCCATTAAACCAAAGCCTAATCCAGACAAGGCCCTAACTCTCTTCCTTTCCGTGAAGGTTGAGAGAGGTGAAGAAGATGCAGAAGAAAATTGTGAAGCCAGCAGAGACTGGTTTATGAGGTTTAAGGAAAGAGGCCATCTTTATAACATCAAAGTACAAGATGAAACAGCAAGTACCGATGTAGAAGCTACAGCAAGTTATCCTGAAGATCTAGCTAAGATAATTAGTGAAGACAGCTACACTAAACAACAGGTTTTCAATGTAGACAAAACAGCCTTATATTGGAAAAAGATGCCATCTGGAACTTCCATAGCTTGAAAGGAGAAGTCAGTGCCTGGCTTCAAAGCTTCAAAGGACAGGCTGACTGTCTTGTTAGGGGCTAGTATAGCGGGTGAGTTTAAGTTGAAGCTACTGTTCATTGACCATTCCAAAAGTCCTAGAGTCTTTAAGAATTATTCTGAATCTACTCTGCCTGTGCTCTCTACATGGAACAACAAAGCCTAGATAGCAGCATATCCATTTACAGCATGGTTTCCTGAGTATTTTAAGCCCACTGTTGAGGCCTACTGCTAAAATACACACACACACACACACACACACACACACACACACACACACACTCCTTTCAAAATATTACTGCTCTTTGACAAAATGCACCTGATCACCCAGGAGCTCTAATGGAGTTGTACAAAGAAATTAATGTTTTTATGCCTGCTAACACAACATGCATTCCTCAGCCCATGGATCAAGGAGTAATTTCAAATTTCAAGTCTTACTATTTAAAAAATACATTTCATAAGGCTATAGTTGCCATAGGTACTGATTCCACTGATGGATCTGGGCAAAGCAAAATGAAAACCTTCTGGAAAGGATTCACCATTCTAGATGCCATTAAGAACATCTGTGATTCGTGGGAGGCGGTCAAAATATGAACATTGTCAAGAGTTTGGAAGAAGTTGATTCCAACCCTCATGGGTGACTCTAAGGGTCTCAACACTTGAGTGGAGGGAGTAACTGAAATGTGGTGAAAATAGTTAGAGAACTAGAATTAGAATTAGCCTGAAGATGTGACTGAATTGCTACAGTCTCGTGCTGAAACTTGAATGGATGAGGAGTTGCTTCTCAGGGATGAGCAACGAAAGTGACTTCTTAAAATGGAATCTACTCTTGGTGAAGATGCTGTGAACGTTGTTGAAATTAGGAGAAAGGATTTAGGCTGGGCGTGGTGGCTCACGCCTGTAATTCCAGCATTTCAGGAGGCCAATGCAGGCGGATCAGTTGAGGTTAACAGGTCAAGAGTTGGAGAACAGCCAGGCCAACGTGGTGAAACCCCATCTCTACTAAAACACAAATTAGCCAGGTATGGTGGCACATGCCTGTAATCCCAGCTATTTGAGAGGCTGAGGCAGGATAATCACTTGAACCTGGCAGGCAGAGGTTGCAGCCAAGATCACGCCACTGCACTCCAGACTAGGCAACAGAGACTCTGTCTCAAAAAAAAAAGAACAAAGGATTTAGATGATAAAGCAGTGGCAAGGTTTGAGGGGATCAACTGCAACTATGAAAGAAGTTCT
Organism: Colobus angolensis palliatus; assembly: GCF_000951035.1. Taxonomy (NCBI): domain Eukaryota; kingdom Metazoa; phylum Chordata; class Mammalia; order Primates; family Cercopithecidae; genus Colobus; species Colobus angolensis. Next base: position 12,618,431 of record NW_012121821.1, on the reverse strand, counting down.
ACTGTGGATAAAATGCTATCAAAACACATTGCATGCTCCAGAGCAATCCTTACGGCAAATTTCATTGTTGTCTAATAGTAAGAACTTGCCACAGCTGCCTCAACTTTCTGTAATCACCACCTGATTAATCAGCAGCCGCCAACATCCAGGCCAGACCCTCTGCCAGCAAAAAGATTACGACTCACTAAGAGCTCAGATACTTGTTAACATTTTTTAGCAATAAAGCGTTTTAAAATTAAAGTATGTACGTTGTTTTAAATATTATGTTATCGTGCACTGAAAGACTACACAGTATAGTGTAAACATAACTTTTACATGCACTGGGATATCAAAAACTTTGTGTGACTTCCTTTATTAAGATAACTACTTTTTCATGGTGGTCTGCAATGTCTCAAAGATATGCCTACCCTGTGGTCAGGTTAATTGCCTCCAGATACTGCTTTTCATGTCTTAATACCTTGCTCAAGCTCTTTTAATAATTACCTGATCTCTGAATACAGCTCTAACTCATCAGTTTTGCATTCCAACACCTCCCACGCTGGCTTTTACAAAGTCTCATTCCAAACTTTCTTTTTTAGACGGAGACGGAGTCTTTCTCTGTCACCCAGGCTGCAGTGCAGTGATGCACGATCTTGGCTCACTGCAACCTCTGCCTCCTGGGTTCAAGCGATTCTTCTGTCTCAGGCTCCGGAGTAGCTGGGATTACAGGCACGCACCACCAGGTCCAGCTAATTTTTGTATTTTTAGCAGAGACGAAGTTTCACCATGTTGGCCAGGCTGGTCTCGAACTCCTGACCTGCAGTGATCTGCCCGCCTTGGCCTCCCAAAGTGTTGGGATTACAGGCGTGAGCCACTGTGCCCAGCCCCCAAATGTTTTTCATCCATTTTCTGTAGAGGGGCAGCGAGTGGCAGTCAAACTTTTGTTTCCATATCTAGGTGTTGCTACTCATTAGCTGTGGATCCTTTTCTGAGACTCAGAATCTTCATCTTGAAAATTGACACAATAACTTAATATGATGCACTGAGAAGAATGTAGCATCATTTCTCGAATATGCTTGCCCAAATTGTATAAGCTCATTCTAATCATGAGAAAACATCATATAAACCCAAATGGAAGGACATTCTACAAAATAACTGACCAGCACTCTTCAAAAGTGTCAAGGTCAGGAAAAACAGGGAAGACTGAGGAAAAGGCACAGGAGGAAATTAAGGTGACAACAAATGCAATATAGGATTCTGGATGGATCTTGGACCAGAAAAAGGACATTGGCAGAAAAATTGGTGAAATTTGAATAGAGTCTGCTTCTGACTTAATAATGTTGGCACTAATGTTAACTTACTCTTTGATCATTATACCATGGTTATGTAAGATGTTAACATTAAAGGAAGCAGGGTGAAATATAGGAAAATGCTCTGTACTAGTTTTGTGACTTTTATGTAAGTCTAAAATTAGTTCAAAGTAAAAAGTTTAAATTGAGATACAGGAGAAATTATAAAATACTAACTAGAACCCTGAGGGCATTTATTATGTCCTAGCCACAGGAACTTTACATGCATTTAGTCATTATGACAACCCTATGTAGTAGGAAATACTTGTCTCAGATATGGTTATCTGACACTTAGTAAGAGTCCCCTGAGTTCCAGCAAACTTTTTTCTATTCATTGTTGCCCAAACATGTCCACTTTTGGAGTTTCTATAAAGTCTCTTGGGGCCCTTTTTGCTACTCTGGACATCTGGAACGACTATGTCTGCAATACTCATTTAGCACTAATTTTGTGCAACTTGCTATTGTTAATTTTCTGTGTCTTATTATCCCAGCTAAAAGGGAACTCCTTGAAAGCAGAGGACTGGATTTCACAGACGTTTGGATAGCTCCCAGTATCCGGCACCAAGAATCTTGGATATTGCTCATGTTTGTGCTAACAATCTTGGATATCCCATAGTGCCTTTCAGTAATAATCTTGGATATCCCACCATGCCTTTCACCAAGAATTTCCCATGTGCTTCATCATCCTTGGATCTCCAAGAATAACTCATCCTGGCTGGGCCTGGGACAAGTTCTCTGGCCTTTCTAGAGTTGTAGACATTGGATTCTGGTGTAGGAGGCAATATTAGCAGTTGGCTTCTTGGATGATTTCCTAGAAAAGCACACATTGCAATCTGACTTCTAGAGTAAAATTCAGCAATCATACACTTTTAAAAAACTTGGGGCAAAAAACACGTAACGCAAAATTTATCATCTTAACCATTTTTAAGTGTGCAGTTCATTAGTGTTAAGTGTATTTCCATTGTGAAACAGATAGCAATTATACATTTTTTAATTTCAAAAAACATGTTAGCTATCCAGAATATATGACAGACTCTCACCACTTAACAAAAAGAGAACAAGCAATAATAACGTCCAAACATGGGCTAAAGATTTAAATGGATATTTCATCAATAAAGATACACAGATGACCAATAAACACATGAAAAGATATTCAACATCATTAGTCATTAGAAAAAAAGAAAGGCCGGGCACAGTGGCTCACTCCTATAATCCCAGCACTTTGGGAGGTGGAGGTGGGCAGATCACGAGGTCAGGAGTTCAAGACCAGCCTAACCAGCATGGTGAAACCCCATCTCCACTAAAAATACAAAAAATTAGCTGGGCACAGTGGCGTGTGCCTGTAATCCCAACTACTTGGGAGGCCGAGGCAGGAGAATTGCTTAAACCTGGGAGACGGAGGTTGCAGTGAGTTGAGATCGCACCACTGCACTCCAACCTGGGTGACAGAGAGAGACTGTGTCTCAAAAAAAAGGAAAGTTAAAACCACGATGCGATACCTATTAGAATGGCTTAAAAAAACTGAGAACATGGAGTGCTGGCAAGGATGTGAAGTTACTGAAATTCTCATACATTGGTGGTGGAATGCAAAAAAGAAAGGGAACTTTGAAAAAATAGTTGGCAGTTTCTCATACTTTAAACATACACTTACCATATAACCCATAATTCCCACTTCTAGATATTTATGCGAGAGAAATAATGACATATACCCACACTGAAACCTGTATGTGAATGTTTATACAGCTTTATTCATAATCACTGAAAACTGGAAGACAGCCCAATGTCTATCCACTGGTGAATGAAATTGATGAACAAACTGTAGTATATCCACACTACTTCTCAATAGAAAGGAATGGACAACTGAGAGGACAACCACATGGATACATCTCAGATACATTATGCTAACTGACAGAAACCAAACTCAAAAGCTACATGATTTGATTCCTTTGATATAACATTTGGTGAATGCATAAGTATAGGGACGGATGGGGTGGGGAGAGGGTGAACTATGTAGGGCACTTTTATGGTGAGATATCCTATATCTTGATTGTGGTTACAACTCTTTATGATGGCTCAAATTAATAAATTTACCTAAATAAAGTTAATTTTTCCTGTGTAAATTATAGTTCAATTGACCTAGCTTTACAGAACTACATTAGCTATTTAGTACTTCAAATGTAATTGGCCACTTAATTTATGGTGTTGCTATCAGAAATAGCTGGATTAAGGAGAAAAACCTAATACGTAGGTAGATTTTACTTTGCTTTGGACAATTCGGCTAATGCCTGCTTTTCTCTTGACTCAGTTGGTTTAACATTTGTCCTGTGAAATAGAGACGTAGTTTGGATGTCAAATTACATAGTTATGTTAGGTTTAGGACAGTCCGGGAAACACAGTGAGACCTCGTCTCTACTAAAAATTTAAAAATTAGCCTGGTGCAGTGTGCACGCCTGTGGTCCCAGCCACTCAGGAGGCTGATGTGGGAGAATTGCTTGAGCCCAGGAGGTGAAGGCTGCAATGAGCTATTATCATGCCACTGCCCTCCAGCCTGGGTGACAGAGTGAGACCCTGTATCTAAACAAAATTTTTTTAAAAGGGGGGGTGGGGGTAGGCAATGTTCTCATATTATTTTGGACAAATTCTCGAGATACCAGGACACTAACCAGACTTTTTAAGGGCATTAGACAAGTGCTAGTCTTTCTCCTGAGGAAAAGGGAAAGTTGGAGAACATCCTCAGTGACCCTCCGGCTGAGTTTAAACAATAAAACATGTGACACAGACTTTGGAGTCCTGTACATTTAGGATTTCATAATAGGACTACTCCTAAGTTAGTGGCCATGATATTTAATCTAAGTAACCCTGCCAATAAAATAGGTGTTGCAAGAAAGTGACTTACCAAATTGCTTGGTACAAATTCAGTGTTCAGTAGTTGCTATAATCACTGTTGTCACTGTCATTGTCGTTTTTTGCTGTGAATAAAATGAACTCTTTTTCCATTTATGATGAGCTGCTTCACCACACTGAGGGCAAAAAGATTGTGCCATGAAATGTGTGCACAGTTTCCATTCACTTTTGCGATCGTGAAGTCTTATGTGTATTGGCATTTGCCGCTGCTTTTCTTTCTCATAAAGTGGACTTGCTGAGGCTTATTCCTCACCTAAAACTGGGCCTCCTCTGTGGAATTACTGGTTGCACTGTTAAGTGTCTTCCTGCTCCCTGGCTGTCCTTGTGCTGGTTGTTTGTTTGTTTTCTGGTGATTTCAAGACAGGGTGAAACGTATTTAAATAATTTTAGGAATGCAGCACACCCAAGGTGTAAGAGCAAGAAGTATGCTTCGCCTGTGTCCTTGCCTTGTCACTCTGAGTGTGGTTAGATCACTCACTTAGATACTGGAGTTACGGAGTCAGGATACTTGAAGCAAGTGTGAAACTCAAGGATGATTTCATTGAACCTATGAAGAAAAAGATTGTTGCTTAATATTTTCTTCATTTTTATTTTTTTCCTGCCGTGTTAGTGAAAGATTTTGCTTAATGTTTTATTGAGCTCTCACAATGTGAGCCACTGTGAACCTCAAGCAATCAGCCAGACAAGTATTTTCTTTGGGCTAACAAGTGAGTGCTGTATTATGATGCAGATAGGAAATAAAAAGAAACATCTAGAACCTGCTTTGAAAGTGTTTACACCACAGCTGGGAAGACAAATGAAAATACACAAATCAAGGGAATAATAATATGAAATAGAATTAAATACTGTATGTTGTGGTATAGCCCTAAAATAATACAAGATATGAGTGAAAGGAGAGAGAAATACAAATGGGAAGTGCTCAAGGCAGGTATTTTAAAACTCCCTTTATATGACTTTAGTATCTTGCTACATGTGGTTTAAGAAGTTAATTTCTGATTACCAGCTGGGATTTTGGTAACAGTCTACTCCTGTGCCAAAGCTGAATAAGAAGCAGTTAATGTGGTTAGTATTTAAAACTAAATTAAATTAATTGTTAGCAGATGCAAGATTGATTGGAGTGGGAGATGGTGGGAGGAGGGAAATAGGATACCTTTCAGATTTTAAAAAAGCCTATTCATGAACATTTAATAGCAAGCTGCTATGGAAACATCTGAAATATTTTTGTTTGTTTGTTTTAATAAATTATGGGAATTCTACTTTGCTGTGAGGGAGATGGGAAGCAAAGGTTATTCAGAGGAATCTTCAAAGGGCAAATGAGCCTTTTCTTTGATAATTTTGTCTCAGATAAAGTTGCTTCAAAGAAGACTGCGTACAAGAAGAGTGTTTGATACGAACATGCCCTGAGCCCCTTCAGCACCAAAGTTCTGGGAAAGGCTCAGGATGAGTGGTATTTTTACCATCTCTTGGTACTATTCCAGTGAAACTAAACGGTGATTTTTTTTTTTTTGAGACCGAGTTCTGCTCTTGTTGCCCAGGCTGGAGTGCAGTGGTGCCATCTTGGCTTAGTGCAACCTCTGCCTCCTGGGTTCAAGCGATTCTCCTGCCTCAGCCTCCCGAGTAGCTGGGATTACAGGTGCCCGCCACCATGCCTGGCTAATTTTTCTATTTTTAGTAGAGACAGGGTTTCATCATGTTGGCCAGGCTGGTCTCGAACTCCTGACCTCAGGTGATCCACCCGCCTCGGTCTCCCAAAGAGCTGGGGTTATAGGCGTGAGCCACTGCACCTGGCCTAAACAGTGATTAAAAACAGTAAAGTGTCAATGAGTGAGGATCTACATTTATATTTGTTTATCTTTTATTATAATTTAAAAATCATATGCACATAATGGAAGGAACATAAGAGTGCAGCACTGTGAAAAACAGTATGATGGTTCATCAAAAAATTAAACATAGAATTACCATATGAGGCTGGGTGCGGTGGCTCACTCCTGTAATGCCAGCACTTTGGGAGGCTGAGGTGGATGGATCACCTGAGGTTAGGAGTTCGAGAGCAGCCTGGCCAACATGGTAAAACCCCTTCTCTACTAAAAATACAAAAAATTAGCTGGGTGTGGTGGAGCATACCTGTAATCCCAGCAATTCAGGAGGCTGAGGCAGGAGAATCGTTTAAACCTGGGAGGCAGAGGTCGCAGTGAGCTGAGATCATACCACTGCACTCCAGCCTGGGAGACAGAGCAAGACT
>NW_012121821.1:12609125-12610667 GCF_000951035.1 Colobus angolensis palliatus | reverse complement strand
TGCCTCAGCCTCCCAAGTAGCTGGGATTATAGGTGCCTGCCACCACACCCGGCTAATTTTTGTATTTTTAGTAGAGATGAGGTTTCGCCATGTTGGCCAGGCCGGTCTCGAACTCTTGACCTCAGGTGATCCACCCACTTCAGCCTCCTAAAGTGCTGCGATTACAGACATGAGCCACCGCATCTGACCCTTCTCTAATGTTGAGTCTACATTTTTCAGAAAAGAGGAAAAGATATGTCCTTTAGCTTTTAGAATTTGTCATCTTTTTTTATCAGGGTTCTGCTACGTCGTGCAAAGACACTTTTAAATGCAAAGCTTTGGGCATGGAAAAATGAAGCAATTGCAAAGAAGGCAAATTATATTTGCACAGCACGCAATGACTACACTCCTGTGATCTCAGAAAATGACAAAGCTGATAACCGAGTTCTTGAAATGCATTCTTGTGACAAACTATGCCATTACTAGTTATCTGATTTGCTTTTCTTGAAAGCTGAAGTGAAGGTCACAATATATTGACTTATGGCATAAATATAAACGTTTCTTTCAATTTTTCTTCTGACTTCATCCACTAGCTGGAGAACATGGAGACTTTTTGTTTGATTTGGAGAAGGCAGTGTATTTACCAATGGCTGAAGAGTGATTAAGAAGTAATGTAACTTCAAAGAGTGCATGGAGAGAGGCCGAGATAAAGATTGCATGGATCTCTTCTAGATACTATGGAAAGTTGACTTAGGTTAAATTTGAACAAGTCCTGTTGGATAGATCATTGAAAGTTAAGAATAGTCTCAAGTGTCTCTGGTGTTATAAAAACATTATCTACAATGGTAGTCCCTTGCATTGCTTAAGAGGCTTGACTCTATTGTCAGGATCTTGTATAATATTGTGAATGTGCATCCTGGGATCATGAAAAGGTCTTAAGCTTCTTTCAAATGCCTGTGAAGTAAGAGCAAACATTTTTCATGTACTGCAGTCATTAAAGATAGAGTGATCCATTCAAGTGTGATCAACAAATATTATTAACAAAGGGAAAGAAGGTGTCAAAGACACTGGTTCTACATGGATAGGTTATATATTGGAGAAAATTATTGTTAATTTTCAGGGATTCCCGAAACCAGGCTCAATCAGATGTTTTTCTTTTTGGCTGATAAAAAGCTGCATGATTTAGTCTTGGGAGGGTGTACGTGTCCAGGAATTTATCTATTTCTTCTAGATTTTCTAGTTTATTTGTGTAGAGGTGTTTATAGTATTCTCTGATGGTAGTTTGTATTTCTGTGGGATCAGTGATGATATCCCCTTTATCATTTTTTATTGTGTCTATTTGATTCTTCTCTCTTTTCTTCTTTGTCAGTCTGGCTAGTGATCTATCTATTTTGTTAATCTTTTCAAAAAACCAGCTCCTGGATTTATTGACTTTTTTTTTTTTGAGATGGAGTTTTGCTCTTATTGCCCAGGCTGGAGTGCAATGGCACGATCTCGGCTCACTGCAACCTCCGCCTCCTGGGTTCAAGCAATTCTCCTGCCTCAGCCTCCCAAGTAGCTGGG
>NW_012121821.1:12577543-12608036 GCF_000951035.1 Colobus angolensis palliatus | reverse complement strand
AAAAACATCAAAAGGTGGGCAAAGGGTATGAACAGACACTTCTAGAAAGAAGACATTTATGTGGGCAACAAACATATGAAAAAAAGCTCATCATCACTGGTCATTAGAGAAATGCAAATCAAAACCACAGTGAGATACCATATCACGCCAGTTAGAATGGCGATCATTAAAAGGTCAGGAAACAACAGACGCTGGAGAGGATGTGGAGAAACAGGAACACTTTTACACTGTTGGTGGGAGTGTAAATTAGTTCAACCATTATGGAAGACAGTGTGGTGATTCCTCAAGGATCTAGAACCAGAAATACCATTTGGCCCAGCAATCCCATTACTGGGTATATACCCAAAGGATTATAAATCATTCTACTATAAAGACACATGCATATATATGTTTATTGCAGCACTATTCACAATAGCAAAGACTTGGAGGCAACCCAAATGCCCATCAGTGATAGACTGGATAAAGAAAATGTAGCACATATACACCATGGAATACTATGCAGCCATAAAAAAGGATGAGTTAATGTCCTTTACAGGGACATGGATGAAGCTGGAAACTATCATTCACAGCAAACTAATACAGGAACAGAAAACCAAACACCGCATGATCTCACTCATAAGTGGGAGTTGAACAATGAGACACAGGGAGGGGAACATCACACACCAGAACCTGAGGGGTGGGAGGTTAGGGGAGGGATAGCATTAGGAGAAATACCTAACGTAGACAATGAGTTGATGGGTGCAGCAAACCACCATGGCACATGTATACCTAGGTAACAAACCTGCATGTTCTGCACATGTATCCTAGAACTTAAACTATATATATATATATAAAGCTACATGAATGATGATAGTGCATAAAAGGGCCAAACTATAGTTTCCATTTCCAGCAAAGCCACAGAAAATGTCAAAGGGTAGGAAGCCCAGCTTTCTGTGTAGCCCAGCTAAAAGTGTTTTGCCAAAAAGTAAAGAACGAGAAGGGAAAATATTTTCTTTACTTCTCAGGCTATTGTTGCTGTGTAGACCCCTACTTTCCAATATGGTAGCTGCCACCCATTTGTGGCTAAAAAGCAACTGAAGTGAGACTAAATTTGCACTGAGATGCTCTATGAGTATAAAATACATAACGGATTTCGAAGACTTAGTACAAAAAATAAAAAGGAATGTAGAATAATTTATAGATAATTTTTAATATTGATTTCATATTTAAATGATATTTTGGCTCTATTGGGTTAAAACTAAATAACTAAAATTAATTTCACCTGTTTCTGTTTACAATTTAATGTGTCTAGTAGACAATTTAAATTATATAAGCAGCTGGACTAATTTTCTATTAGACAGCACTGAGGTAGGTGGTGCCACTTTGACTTTAAGCACAATAATGTTTTTCACTAATGCACTTCATTCTGCTAGTAAAGACAGAAGTCTAAACTCCGTTTAAAGTAGGAATCAGTCTTTTTAACCCCTACAGTATTGCCTTAAAAATGAACTGCTTTATCTTACAGAGGTCTTCAGAAATACCCAACGCAGTTATCTTTTTTACACTTTCTTTTGCATTTGTTTAATTATTTTTTCAATGTGCTGTCATAATGATAACTTTCTATTCTTTGGAAAAATTAGATCAGATGATTAAATCCCCTTCTGAGCATTTAGAAGGGGGTAGCCAAAGAAAGCTGATTTGAATACAGGGAATAAACAGTAATTAAACTGTAAATGTTGATTTCCTTTTGAAGTCCACTGGCCTGTTTGGTGTGAATAAAGAGTACATTGTCAGTTATTATTCCTGCTGCCACAGTTATGGCAGATGAGAATCGTTGAAAGGCTAAGTTAAATTGGGGAGTTTCCCAGGGCTGCTGTACTGAGACTTCCTTTGTTTATATTAAAGCCTGAATTTTCCCCCCACCTCAGACAGTACACATTGATTTTTTCAATAAAATCTGAGAGTTTTTTTCTTTTCCTTTCAAACTCATCTGCTGTGCTGTATTCTGGAGAGGAGCTTTTAAGACCTGGAAACGTGGCTTATCGTAGGAAACTAAAAAAGACTTATTTATTTCACTGTGCATTTTTTTTTGGAGACTTTAAAATAGTACTCTCAACCTCATCTGTTTATTAGACTCGTGAGGAGGTTTGAAAACTTCCAGGGTCCAGGGTGCACGCCAGTCAGTTATGTTAGAAATGCTGGGCTAGGAATAGGGATAGGGATCAGTAAGTAATTGTTAACCACCCCCAGGTGATTCCAGTGAGTTGCTGGGGCTGAGAACCACTTCTGCATTAACAGTCTAAGGAACACCTGTGTCCACCAGCTTTTCCCAGAAGCACTCAAGGAACCCGGCTTGCAGTACGCACAAGAGTTAGGTTTCTAGACGACTTTTTTCCTCCCTCTGATGGAAAATTAGAGGGACAGTACATTGGTTCACTCTGAAGCACATAACAATGTATACTTTTCTCACGCTCTAATATAAACACTGAAGAGACTTTGATGATTATAAAACCGACACAAGTTCAATAATTACTTGAGCTCATTTTATTCAGGATATGCGAGCTAGGCTATTTGTCTTTTAAAGCCACACGCACAATAAACACACATATATACATACAGAATCAAAGCATATTCTGCCAATGTATTTTCACAAGTTATTACAACAGCAATTTCAGCTGGATTCTAAAGAGGACATTTGGGGCAGGGTGAGTATGTTAGGCATTGTGATGAATTATTTTGGGTTGGGTATTACTGTTTTTGCAAATGCAGTTGTTATCATGGAATCCAGATTTTTCCATTGTGAAACTGTTCCTCTTGAATCTAGTTCTATTGCATCTAAGGCCTTTGACAGGGGTTCATGTGGTAAAAATATTTTGTAAACTGTAAAGCACTAAGTAAAGTAAGCTAGTTCATGATATGCATTTTGTGAAGTTGGTGGTTTTGTTTAAAATCAATATAAAATGAGAAAATCTCTCTCTCTTTTTTTTTTTTTTTTTTGACACGGAGTCTTGCTCTGTTGCCCAGGCTGGAGTGCAGTGGCGCGATCTCGGCTCCCTGCAACCTTTGCCTCCTGGGTTCACACCATTCTCCTGCCTCAGCCTCCTGAGTAGCTGGGACTACAGGCGCCCGCCAGCACGGCCGGCTAATTTTCTTTGAATTTTAATAGGGTCAGGGTTTCACCGTGTTAGCCAGGATGGTCTCGATCTCCTGACTTCATGATCTGCCCGCCTCGGCCTCCGAAAGTGCTGGGATTACAGGCGTGAGCCACTGCACCCGGCCGAGAAAATCTATTTTGTGGGTAGCCAAGAAAGGTGATTTATTCTGAGGTTGCTCTGTTGGGAGGGGTTGCGATTATTTGGTTGTCACAAAATGGATGGAGGGTAGAATATAAAAATCTTTGAATCAGTAGCATTTTGTTGTTGACCATTTATTATCAAGAGCTTTGTGATGTTCATTCGCTTGTTTATTCATTCAACAAACACTCATTGACCCCTTCCAGGTGTCAGTATTGCTCTGAGTGCTGGGGATACAGCAGTGAGCAAAGTAGAACAAAACCAACCCTGTTCTCCAGGAGTTAACCTGTGGTTGGTGGAGACCAACAGTACGTTGTAAATTATGAGAGAAAAATAAAGCAGAGAAAGGGGATAGGAAACACCAGATTAAAATTGTTCATGTAACTACAGCCAGCCTCACCTAGAAGGTGACATTTGAGCAAAGGACTGAAGTAGGTAAGAGAGCAAAGCATCGAAGTATCAGAGGAAGGGTGTTTCAGATAGCAGGAAAAAGCAGTACAAAGGGCCTGAGGTCAGCGGGAGACTGGGGCTGGCTAGATGAAATACAAGATGCCCAGTTAAATATGCATTTCAGATTGCACATACACATACCCATGCACACACACAGACACACGTGCACAGGCACACGCAAACACACACACGCATATATTCAGAGATGGAGTCATACTCGGTCGCCCAGGCTAGAGTGCAGTGACGCGATTATAGCTTACCACAGCCTCAAACTCCTGGACTCAAGCAGTCCTCCTGCCTCAGCCTCCCAGGTGGTTGAGACTATAGGCATGTGCTGTTGTGCTGGGCTAATTTATTATTATTTTTTGTAGAGATGGGGTCTTGCTTTGTTGCCCAGGCTGGTTTGAACTCTTGTTCAAAGTTAAGTTAAAAACTTAACATATAAAACTTAACACAAAAACTTAACATACAGAGTGCCCTCTATTTTTATTGCCCAAATCTGGCTAAATCTGGTAACACTGGGTCTACCTATCAGGGTTTTTTAAAATTTTCTTTCTTTTTTGAGATGGAGTCTCGCTCCATCTGCCAGGCTGCAGTGCAATGGCTCTATCTTGGCTCACTGCAACCTCCACCTCCTGTGTAAAAGTGATTCTCCTGCCTCAGCCTCCTAGTAGCTGGGATTACAGGTGCTCACCACCATGCCTGGCTAATTTTTGCATTTTTAGTAGAGATGGGGATTTTCCATGTTGGCCAGGCTGGTCTCAAACTCCTGACCTCAGGTGATCTGCCTGCCTTGGACTCCGAAAATGCTGGGATTACAGGTGTGAGCTACCGTGCCCGGCCTACCTAGCAGGTTTGAAAGTGTGAAAGGATTCCAGTGGCTGGAGTGGAAGTGAGGAAGAGGGAGAGCTCCTGGGCACCAGAATGAATGGGGAGGGTCCTTTAGGCCACGGTGAAGACTTTAGCTTTTACTCCAACTGAGACTAGACATCACAGGAGAGTTTGAGAGCAGAGAAGTGCTATGACTGCTCTTGAAGTTTAAGAGGACCAGGTGGCCGGCTTTGCTGTGTGTCAGAGAACAGGAGCAGAAGCAGGGAGACCAGTTGGGAGGTGACTGCAAAAGTCCAGGTGAGACGTGAAGGAGATGGTGAGGAATGCTGGGGGCCTGGTGTATTCTGATGGTAAGCCAATAGCATCTGTGGATGGACTGGACATGAGGCATAAGCAAAATAGAAGAGTTGAAGGAGGGATGAAGTTGGCATGAAGTGGAAGGGGGAAACTAAGTGCAGCAAGGTTTTTTTGAGGGGTGGGGACAGGGAAAGATCATAAGTTCATTTGTGATGTGTTAAGTGTTAGATGTCTATCTGACATTGTGTCCAAGTAGAAACAGGTTGGCAGTTCCATATGTCTTTTCAGCTAGCAAAATCTGGAATTGCATCCTTTCACCCAAGTGGAAGAGGAAAATGAAAGTAAGGGTGAGGAATAGGTGAGAAAGGCTGTTTGGAAGAAAGAGATGTTCTTTAACCCGCTCTGGAGGACTTGACTGAGGACTGTGACAGTCTTTGGGAACTGACAACGAGGGGAAGCTGCCAATGCTTGTTGATCTCTCAAATCCCAGGGAAGATAGGCTGTCAGAGCTCTCTGATGGCACGTAGAAGAGCTGAGCTGAAGGTCATGTCTCCATGCTTCCAGCTGCCAAGGCCTGGTGGAATCACTTAATGCCACCACCTCCCACTTATCCTCCCACAGCTTTTTGTAGTGTGCCCAGCTTAACCCATTCTCGCCACTTCCCCTCATAACAGAGGAGCTGTAAGAAACTTTATATGGCTGGGCATGGCTCACATCTGTAATCTCAGCACTTTGGGAGGTCAAAGTAGGAGGATCCTTGAGCCCAGGAGTTTGAAACCAGCCTGGGCAACATAGGAAGACCTGGTCTCTACAAAAATAAAAAAAATTAGACAGACGTGGTGGTAGGCATCTGTGGCCAACGATCCTTTCACCTCCACCTTTGCTGAGGCGGGAGGATGGCTTGAGCCTGGGAGGCAGAGGTTGCAGTGAGAAGTGCTTGTGCCACTGCACTCCAGCAGAGTGAAACCTTGTCTCAAAACAGAACAAAAAATCAAAGAAAAAGAAAAATATATACAGGCATTACTCTCCCTACAAATTACCTCAGGAAGAAAAAAATAATATCTTTTCATGGAGGAGTGGAAAAATTCTTTTTAATTTTTGTTTTATTTAATAGAGATGGGGTCTCATTATGTTGTCCAGGCTGGTCTCAAACTCCTGGGCTCAAGCAATCCATCTGCCTCATCTCCTAAAGTGCTGGGATTACAGGCATGAGCCACCGCCCCTGGCTAATAAAGCCCTTTATATAATGTGTGTTGTTGCTCTTGTCCACAACCACAGTCATGTTCATCTCCGTGATGTCTAGGAACCTGCTCCTACACGGCACAGCCTCCTCCCATATCTCCAGGAGCCTTTCTTTTCTCCAAGCGACTCCTGACTCTTTCATCTCTTCATGGATGGCCCTGCGGATGTTGTCATTTCCTCTCTCCCATCCACTAAAATTTGGCTCCTCCCCAAGATGCTTTCGCATTTTCCCACAGTTTTCTTCTGGACTCTTCCTGTCAGCTTCTCTGTTGTCTTCTCTCATTTTCTGTAGATTCTGTGAGAACTTGGCAATTTTTCTCTTTGACTTTTTTTGCCATTTATTCTCCCCCTCCCCTTCCCCTGTTTTATTTCTTTCGACTTATTGTATACTGAGGTTTTGCATTTAGCTTCTATCCTCCTCTACTCCATAAGGCTCAGAATGGAGAATTGTTTTAAAGCCTTCATTATATTACTTGTGAATTTCTCAGTTTCATTCAGAAAGCAGTTATACATACATAATAATGAAACTTAATTTGGGCAAGTTTTGCTGATTGTCTCTATGCCAAGTTCGTGATTTACAGCTGGGATAGGATATATCACAATTATGTTTAATATTTTGTTTCAAGGTGATCCAACTCCACCTGCCAGTTTCCCACTAGCTTTCTTTTGGAAAGAAGTTATTGGATGCAGAGATTGGGATGTGGGAGAGCTACTTGGCTTATGTTTTTTAAAGACTCTGGGTTAACTCGAACTCAGACTACAGTTTGCATGGTTCTTGTGCTCCGTTTGTCTGACCCTCTCTTTCTGCCAATTTGCTGGGTCTGATTTCAAAAGCCTTTTTCTTTTATGCCAATTATTGTTGATTATCTTGGCAAATTCCCACCTAATGCTCAGTTAAGGGCGAGTTCTCAATCTTTTTCCACTGGTGTCTCAACAGGTTTTCCATGGGGAATGTGATATGGGTAAACTTCCTTGGAAAGGAGTGCCTCAGTAGTCACGAAGCTCCCTTGCTTGGGCCCTAAATAGACTTTCCTTATAGCAAAATCCACTTTGTAGCCAGTATTTTTGTGGTGAGTCTTTATTGTGCTGCCAGGCCTTATCTCATGTGGGCCAGCCTGTCTTTGGCATCTGTAGTTTGCAAATTGGTAATTGGAAGAATACAATGAGGATTTTTCCATCCCTCCCTACCTCCTTCCCTCCCGCCCTTCCTTCCCTCTTTATTTTTTCTTTTTGTTTTTTGTTTGTAAGCTGCATGTATTGAACTCTTACTCTGTGCCAGGCACTGTGATAGTGCTTTAGACAGAAGATTCATTCGGTTCATACAACCCATTTTATAGATGGAGATGGATGCTTAGAGGGGTTAAATAACTTGCTCAACTTATAGCTAGTAAGTGTAGGAACCAGGATGTGAACTAGATCTAATTTCAAAACCTGAATCTTCGAAGGCAGTTCTTCCTGTTACACTATGGGATTTAAAACTAAATCAGTGAGGCTGGGCGCAGTGGCTCACACCTGTAATCCCAACACTTTAGGAGGCCAAGGCGGGCAGATCATGAGGTCAGGAGATCAAGACCATCCTGGCTAACACAGTGAAACCCTGTCTCTCCTAAAAATACAAAAAATTAGCTGGGCGTGGTGGCACGTGCCTGTAGTCCCAGCTACTCGGGAGGCTGTGCCTATAGTCTCAGCTACTTGGGAGGCTGAGGCAGGAAAATCACTTGAACCTAGGACGTGGAGATTGTAGTGAGCAGAGATCGCGCCACTGCACTCCAGCCTGGATGGCAGAGCAACACTCCGTCTCAAAAAACAAACAAACAAACAAAAAACAACAAAAAAGTAAATCAGCAAAAGAGAATCAATCCAATTCATTTATCTTTTCCTAAAGATTATAGTTTTCCTTGAAAATTTCTACCAACCGTCACACTCATTTGAAATCTAAAAGTTGGGTTGTCTGCAGTATCCTTTCTCTATTCCCAGAGTCAGAACTTTCATTAACGTAAAGAAATCTTGAATCTCTAAGCTGCTGATTTAAATATATATATATATATATATATATATATGTATGTATTGTCTTGAACATAATGAGGTCCTGAACCAGAAACCAGTTGTACTGTACATCTGCAATAAACTAACTAGCTACTAAATGGCAAGCTATAGGGAATATGCACTAATTAAAGACAGACTGTCTAATTCTTCTGTGATTGCTACAAAGTAACTGTGATAGTCTCAGTGCACATGACAGATGCTCACTAAATTGTTGATAGGTTAGTTCCGGTTCAAAATGGTGGGCGAAGATAAGAGTGTGATTTATCTTATCGTAAATGTTGTTCCCAACAGAAGGTCAGACGATGAATTCCCAATGAGAAGTTGAACTCAGTTGGCCCCTTTCTATGTGTGCTTGATGAGGTGTTTCTCATGGGGCTTTTGTTGGTCAAGCTTGAAAGATCATCTTTTCAGAAAGGTCAAATTCCCCATTATCCAGGAATAGGGAAATAAGGCTACAAACTGCTAGGGCTTCTGCTGCTGTCTTTCTTCCTTTCTCATTTCTTGTACATAGAAAGAAATATCAAAAATTCACAGATGACAGCTGAGATGTCCTCATGGAAATAAGACTTTGTTATATTTCCCCTCTACTGCCTGCTATGATTACATAAAGAAAAGGTGACCAGAATCACTGTAGAATAAATAGAATTCAATTGCTTCTTTTCCTGCCCTCAGCCTCCTAGGGCTTACAGTGTGGTGCCTGAGAGCTCAGATTCTGGAGGTGAACAGCTTTGGGCTTAAATCCTGACTCCTTTACCTTTTGACTTGATTTTGGGCAAGCCACACAATCTCCCCTAAACTCATCATTTCCCATCTGAAGTGGGGATGAAAATAGCACCAATCTAATATGGTTACTGTGAAGATTAAAAGGATTAATATTTGTAAAAAAAAAAAAATTAGCAGTACACCTGGCATATAGTAAATATCAAAATGATGATAGCTATTTAAAAAAATTATTATTATTGAAGAAAGATCCTAGTTCATTAGTTGCATATAATGATAGAAGTGAGGATGGAACTTCATAAGGGAGTGGAAAGAGAATACTAGCGCTCCCTGATACCAATTGTATGTAAATCACTTAACTGTGTGCAAAGGAGTACACTGCAGTTCTGTGCTGTGAGAGAAGACTGAATCACTTCCATTTCCATTGGTAAATGCTGAGGGGAACAACAGGGTGCAGGGCAATAAATGCTGCCTCTCTACTTGGAAATGACTAATCTCCTTTCTCTAAAGTAAAGTGATGTTGAAGTGGGTAAGAAGAGAGAAGATGAAGGTAGCCAGAGTGAGAAATGGGATGGAAGGGAAAGGGAAGTTTCTAAGATCAGTCCCAAATCTTCCTTCTTGAGCTGTGACCAGAACATCATCCAATATCCAATGCTTCTATCAGCCTGAGTTATCAAGCACAGGAGAGAGCTCCGAATTAAACTGTGTGGCATATGAATACCTAATTCCCAGTCTTCTAACCAGTAAGGACAAGGTTTCCTAGCCAAGTTTATCCTGAGGGCAAAGGCCTGGGTGATGTTTTTTGAGGGATGGTATATTCTTTTTAAAAAGGTATTTAGGAAGCTGTACTACTATTTGTAGACACATGTGAGAAGGGAAATTGCGTTTAAAACTCACCCTGGGGTGAAGGGAAATGCCTTTGAACGCTGCAACTCAGCAGGTAGTCACCTAGTCCCCTCACCATTGATGGGTGAGCAGACAAGCTGAGAGCAATTGCGTCTCAGCATACAGTCTCGATACACTTGTATTTAGTAATGTAGGCAGTTTGAGGTTTGCCCTTCTGTCTTCTCTAGGTGTTTGCTTTCTACTCTGTACATGTTTTAGGATGAACTATAGTTATCTTTCAAATTAGCATTTTACAGGTATTCTGATTTTGTTTAAAACAAATCACAACCTGAAGTATTGGACTATGGCTGTAGATAATTCTTCAGATTGTGTTAGTACTCCTGGACCAGTTATTGTAAACTCATGGCCTTTTCAGAATGCAGTCATCGGGGTTTCATCTTCTTAAATGTGACTCTATCAAATCCATTGCAACTCTCATACTGGCATTAGTTTGGTCTACTTCCTCTAACGCAAGCCAAGCAAATTCTCCAAATACCAAATATAAGATGGAGATTCAAAGGTCATTGTTCTCTTCCATGCCATTCCACTCCACCCCCACCCCCAGCCAGTGGGGTAAGGGTTCAGATTCCTGCTTAAAACAACAGGTCAGTGGGCACTGCCAAATCATCCTCAATGCTGTTTCAACTGCTAAGTTTTCTGTATCATAAAATCAATGTTTATCCTGTATTTGCAACTCCTGAGCTGCGTTCTCTTGCCCTGATTCTCTTGCTCTCCCCTGCCAGTGAATTTGCATCATTTTTCTGTATGTGCCTTGTTTGACTGCCCTAACTCCAGTTCTGCTGAGACTGTCTGTGGGTGGTTTCCCTGTGCAGGGATGACAAGTGCAAAGGTCAGAAGCTTCCATGATTCATTTCCTCTTTGCTGCACGCAGTAGATGGTTTTCTGGGTGAGTCACTCAGATGCCAAACACAGGAGGGATTTTCTTCACATAGAGGCCCTGAGGCTCTGCTATGCCCTGAATTGGAGGAGGAACTGAGTTCTTAATATATCCTTAAAAATTGTGTGTTTTTTCCAATGATTTTGTAAGCCCATTTGTATTCCGTTTCTTTGTATCTGATGACTCTGATTTGCGAATGCTGCCTCCCCCTTGGAGAACATTTTGGTATCTTGTGGAGCTTCACTGCATTGTGACTCAAGAGTAACTGGACTCTTTGAAATATACTCCAAAAGGCTGGGTGCAGTGGCTCACACCTATAATCCCAGCGTTTTGGGAGGCCAGGCAGGGATTGCTTGAAGCCAGGAGTTTGAGACCAGCCTGGGCAACATAGTAAGACTCTGTCTCTCTCTAAAAAAAAATTATGTGTGTATGTATGTTTGTGTGTGTATACCTCAAGCATATTCCTGTATTAAAACATTTCCTGGTATGTTATCTATACAGGAGTATTAACAGAAGTCTACCTGTGGCTCCTCAAAAATTCACCCTCCTAGCCAGACATAGTGGTTCATGCCTGTAATCCCAGCACTTTGTGAAGCCGAGGTGGGCGGATCACTTGAGGTCAGGAGTTCGAGACCAGCGTGGCCAGAATGGTGAAACCCCATCTCTACTAGAAATACAAAAATTAGCCAGGCATGATGGTGGGCACCTGTAATCCCAGCTACTCGGGAGGCTGAGGCAGGAGAATCTCTTGAACCCAGGAGGCAGAGGTTGCAGTGAGTTGACATCATGCCACTGCACTCCAGCCTGGGGGACAGAGTGAGATTCTGTCTCAAAAACAAACAAACAAACAAAAACTACACTCTTCTTCTTCCGGAATAAAAATCTATGGGAGGAACAAGAACATCAACTGAGGATGGTAATGTTGCAATACCTAGGGCTGAAATCTACAGCAAGGTATTATTTTCTCAATGAAAAGGGGTTATTATTTTCTTTTTTTAAACCTTTAAAAAATTATGAAATAAAATATACAAACAGAAGGCCTAAATGTATAGTACAATGAATAATTACAAAGTGAATACCCTCCATCAAGTAATGGAACATGGCCAGCCCAGACGTCCCTCCTTTGTTTACCTTCTAGACTGTACCTCCCTCCTCCTGTCTTGAGGTATCCACTACCCTGATTTTTGTGGTAGTCATTTCCTTCCTTTTTTTTTCCACCTATGTATGCAAGGTTGTTATTTTGTAAAGCAGTATCACTTCTATCTTCTGCCGGTGGCACTATGTAATTCACTTGTATTAAGTAGCGACCACAGGATGACTTTGGGCTAGAGTGGTATGTATCTATTCTCTCCTCACCCTAAAATTCCACAAAAATGCTTATCCTTGTCTACTGTGTTATAAACTACTAATACTCCTGCTAAGACACATGTTTAAAGTAATGACAGTGAAGAGGTAAAATAAGCATGAAACTTTCAGTGGTCTCTCTCCTGTGCTCTGGGATTCCTGAGCTGCAAATAGAGTTAAAGGATCTGTGATGGGAATATAGGAATCCTCCCTGCCAAACCCCCACCACCTCTTACTGTCTCCTCTCTCTGATTTCCCTGGGAAATATCCTAGCAAGTTGTAAAATCTGCAGAACTTGGGCATGAAAAGGATCTATTTATAGGTCCTGAACTTTCCCCTCTTGGTTTCTTACTTGGAGAACATACAGGCTGTTTCAGCGTATTTCTTCATCAGGGCAACTCACCCCAAAGATTCTTTGATTCTTTTTAGTCTGACATGTTCTCTGCTGAGCTAGGAAAAGTAGCTTAGTGGTAATGGCACTTAAAACATAATTCTTAACCATTTTTACTTCCTTGCTTTCCTTCACTTCCTTGATTGGCTCAGGCAGTTTTGTGGAGGAAGGGAAGGAAATTAACGTTTATTACACCCCTATGTTGTGCCAGGCACTTTTGAGGCCATTATCTTATTAAATACAACACCAGGAGATACTTATTTTTTTTGTTGGCTCCATTTTGTAATGGAGGCCACTGCATTTCAGAGCACTTAAGTAACTAAACATAATCAAGTAGTTAGAAATGGCCATAATGAGGAACTAAACGGTCTAACTCCAAAGCCAAGTTCTCTTTCTTCTCTGTCAAGCTTTCTCTTATTTCATTTGCCTGATGACCTTGGAGTGCCCTTGGCAACCACTTTTTAAAAGAGGGTTTATTTTTGTTAGGCAGAATGAAAAGTTATTGGGTTTATTAGCAGTAATGGGTTCAAGGTCTCAGAGTTTTCTTCTTCTTCTTTTTTTTTTTCTTGAGAGAGGGTCTTGTTTTGTCACCCAGGTTGGAGTTCAGTAGCGCAATCACAGCTCACTATAGCTTCAACCTCTCGGCTCAAGTGATCCTCATACTTCAGCCTCCTGAGTAACTGGGATCATGCCCAGCTAATGTTATTATAATTTTTAGTAGTGACAAGGTCTCACTATGTGCCCAAGCTGGCCTGAAGTAATTGTCCCACCTTAGTCTCCCAAAGTGCTGAGATTACAGGTGTGAACCACCATGCTGGCCTCAGTTTTCCTCTTAAGAGCACTGGGTTAGGGCTGGGTGTGGTGGCTCACACCTTTAATCCCAACACTTTGGGAGGCCGAGGCAGGCGGATCATTTGAGGTCAGGAGTTCAAGTCCAGCCTGGCCAACATGGTGAAACCCTGTCTCTACTAAAAATACAAAAATCAGCTGGGCCTGGTGTTGCACTCCTGTAATCTCAGCTACTCGGGTGGCTGAGACAGAAGAATCACTTAAACCTGGACAGTGGAGGTTGCAGTGAGCCGAGATCACGCCACTACACTTCAGCCTGGGCAACAGGAAAAAATAAAAATTAAAAAAAAGAAAAATAAAAAATAAAAAAGCACTGGCTTAGGCTTTGGAGCCACCAGGATGAAAGGCTTCAGGTTATGGTAGTTTCATAAGGGGTGGAGGAGGACCGTCAATCTTTGAAGCTCATGTCTGATCCAAGGCCACTTTCTGTGTTTCCTTACATCACAGATCTGGCTGCCTCTGTGATCTGGTGTCCATGGTCTGTAGGAGACATTACAAGCTTAGTGTAAGAAAACCTAATTAGAAAACAAAGACAACATGGAGGGGATTACCCTGGGAACATCCACCGTGCTATAATGCTATTCACTGTGGAGGACAATTTGGTGAAATGCCTGCTCCTCTTGCATCTTATCCAAGGAATGTTACTAAAGCAGCACAAGGACTCTGTTTTGTGTTGGTCTTTTGTGTAAGGCAGCTCCCCAGTGTGGTTCCTGTACCAGCATTTCCCCAGAAGAGAGCATGTTAAATGCTTACGGGAAACAGTTCGGTCAGTTGAGGAGCAGGTGTTGGGAAAACAAATGAGGCAGGAATTTAATTTTGGAGTATGTCTGGAGGTGGTATTTACAGAGCACATAGAAGTTATTTTTGGAGGTGCTTATGAATTGTTTAAGTCCATGTCCTTAACTTTAGGAGGAAGTAACATCTGTGTCACGCTCAATGTGGGACTTGAATGAGGCTCATAGCCTGTGGCAGAGGCCAGGACCTTGGGCCAGCAGTTTTTGCTCACCATGTGAGGTTCAGTGTCAGTGTTAAAGGGCATGTTTTCAGAGGGGAAGGTTGGAGAGGGAGTAGAGTAGTGGTAGCAGCTCCTACTTCAACCACGTCCAGGATTATGCCCTTGTAATCTGTGAGACATGAGGAACAATTTTTCATCTTCTCCCCAACGCAGGCACTACTCCACAACTCCACTGCAGTGATCATATTGTTGTTATCCTCTTATGATATACTTCTCTCTTTTGTAACATCTATGGCCATTCATTTGTTCATTCTTGATTCATTTGTTTAATCAAAAAATATTTTTTATCTCTTAGTAAATGCTAGGCAGTGTCTTAGACCCTGGTGATACATGACAACACAGATGAACATCATAATTTGTTTCATTTTAAACAGTTTTCCTTTTTTTCCATGAATTTTAAAAACTCAATTATGTAATTGCAAGTAGTATAAAAAGAAGTTGCTTGTTTGTCATTGATAGGAATAATTTTAATAACGCCATATGAAAAACTCAATGGTAGGGAAATGATGTGGATTTTACTAGGAGATGGAGCAGGAACCTGACAAGAATAAAGCCACATGTGTCATTTTCCCTGCTCTTGTCATTGCTGTTTCTACATTGGCAGCAAAAATTTGGGTTATGTCTTCATGGATATTAGTCTCTTCTCCAGGTCATTGTATCTATTTTGTCACTTTGTGTAAGTTACCAAATTTTTCCATGTATCTTAAATCGTTTAGTATCATACAATGTTAGAACTGGAAAGGCCCTCCAATGTTTATCTGTGAGGAAATTGAGTTTCAGATGGAGATGTGATTTGTCTAACATTAGTGGCTGGTTAGTAGCAGAGCTAGTTCTGCTCTTCTTCCTCCAAAATGGAGTTCCTGAGTTATTTGTTTTCCTAAGATCTATTGCATGATTGACCAGACTATGCTATGCTGCAAGCTCCTCTCTGTATCTAACACATATATTTACATAATGACTATGGTGACAATATAGTAATATATATTTAAAGCCTACTGTAAGTAAGTGATGAGCTGAGGGCTTTACACACATGATGTTATTAATCTTCACCCTAATACTTTAAGAGGAATGTTTTATTGTTTTCATTTTATAAATGAGAAAACAGAGAGACTCAGTCAATGATTCCTTAACTAGCTTTAAAAAGTTAGATTATTCAAGGCCAGGTGCAGTGGCTCATGCCTGTAATCCAAACACTGGGAAGCCCAGGTGGGAGGATCACTTGAAACCAGGAGTTCAAGATCAGCCCAGGCAATAAAGTGAGACCCATCTCTACCAAAAAAGAAAATATATTAGCCAAGCATGGTGGTGCACACCTGTGGTCCCAGCCACTCAGGAGGCTGAGGTGGGAGGATCATTTGAGCCCAGGAGTTCAAGGCTGCAGTGAGTCACAATTGCACCATTGTACTCCAGCCTGGGTAGTAAAACAAGACCTTATCTCTTAAAAAATTAGATTATATTGAAGAACAAAATAATGATAGCATTGAATTAAAACTCAGAATAAAATAAATATCCACGAGTCCATACTGATATTGATAAGTAATTGAAAAAATAAAGTTGAAGAGAAGGCACAATTTTCCTTATAGAACACTTCCTTGATAATTCTAACTAATAAAGGTAGAAGGAAGGAAATAGAAACTCACCATTAGAATACCCCATTAATAATTGTTGCAGACATCAACATGTGGAAGTTTGAGGGGAAACACAATATTTACTTTTGCGGAGTATCTTCCTCAAGGTTATTAATCACAAATGGAGAAATACTAACTTGACAGCAGAAAACCCCAGCAGATACCACCTTAATTGAGTGATCCAGGTTAACCTCACCAGTAATGAGATATAATGATATCTTATACCCCCAGAACGATGCACTGAGAAGGGCACTTCACTTCGGTGGGAGTCTTGCTAAAAATGTAAAACATCAATCTCATCTTGAGAAAACATCAGACAAACATGAATTGAGCAACATTCTATAAAATATTTACCACTCATCTTCAAAAGTGTCTAGATCATGAAAATCAAGGAAAGACTAAGGAACTGTCATAATTTGGAGGAGACTAAGGGGACATGACGACAAAATGTAATGTGGAATCCTGTAAGAGAACAAAGATTTTAGTGGAAAAACCGGTGAAAATTGAATAAGTATCATTCCGTGTAGGTATAACATTGTGCCAATGTTAATTTCTTATCTTTGATAATTGTGTTATGGCTATACAAGTTGCTAACTTGAAAAGAAGCTGGGTAAAGGACATATGGAAACTGTACTGTTTTTGCAACAAATTTTTCTTTTCTTTTGTTCCTCCTTTTTTTTTTTTTTTTGAGACAAGGTGTTGCTCTGTCACCTAGGCTGGAGTGCAGTGACATGACTCACTGTAGCCTTAAACCCCTGGGCTCAAGTGATCCTTCTGTTTCAGGCTCCTGGGTAGCTGGGTAGCTGGAACAGGTGCATACCACCAGGCTCAGCTAATTTTAAAAATTTTTGTAGAGATGGTGTTTTAATTCATTCTCATGATGCTAGTAAAGACATACCTGAGACTGGGTAACTTATAAGGAAAGAAGTTTAATTGACTCACAAGTCCACATGGTGGGGGAGGCCTCAGGAAACTTACAATCATGGCAGACGGTACCTCTTCACAGGGTGGCAGGAGAGAGAATGAGTGCTCAGCAAAGGGGGAAACCTCTTATAAAACCATCAGATATCATGAGAACTAACTCATTATCGTAAGAATCACGTGGTAAACGACCCCCGCCCCATGATTCAATTATCTCCACTTGGTCCCTTCCATGACATATGGGGATTATGGTAACTACAGTTCAAGATGAGATTTGGGTGGGGACCCTGCCAAACATATCAGATGGGGTCTTGTCATGTGCAATTTTTCTTTAAGTGTAAACGTATTTCAAATTTGAAAGTTAAAAAAATAGATTGCCAGGCCCCATCTAAGACTTACTAAATCAGAATATTGCCAGTTCTTATGACCCATAACTCTGTACTGGGTGACCCCTGTGTCTGAGTCTGCATCAGGAAGTTGTAGGACCAGGATTTGAACCTAGGTCTGCCTGATTCCAAAGCTCTTCACCAGAGCAGGCTGCCTGATAGAGACTTGAAGTTAAGTGGAAATCCAGATAAAAATATCGACAATATTTGAGATAAAAACACTCAGTGAGAATTGTTGTATTTTTATATCTTGTACTTTTAAATATACATTTGGTGATTAAATTGAACTAAAGACTAAATCCTTCTTCCTGATCATAATTCCCAAGTCATCTTCATTTATTTTAAATAGGCAGCATAATTATCTCAACTGAATAGGCTATTTCCGAGTTATAATACCAAAACTTGCTCCATTGTTGGTAGAGAAGAACTCAAAACTATAATTGCAAATGTCACCGTTGTAAAGTATGGTTAAATCATAAGAATTTAATGATATATGCATTTTGGACAAAGTAAAAACAGCAAAATCAAATTCTAAAGACAATTATCCAAGCGTGATAAAAAGTCAAGGCCTGTTTAATCTGTTTTCTCTCTCATTTGGCCCAGTTCATCTCTCAGATGGCCTCAGACCCTGGCAAGTAGAAGTTCTGAGCAGGCTGGAATTACCCACACTTGGGGAGATTGGTTGCCAAAGAGGTATGGCTAGGAGGGTGAGGAAAAGGGCTCTGTGCCCAAGGCTTCGTCCTTCTCACTCACTTTTGTGCCAGGCACCCTATTAGTGCCTAGAGATGTAGAGATGAATATGGCACAATCCCTACCTCCAAGTTACTCCTGGCTTAGTTTGGGTGAGAGAACTATGGATGGTTCAGAGCTGGGGATTGGACAAGTAAGGGCAAAAGGAAGTGAAAAATTGCTATTGGAACAAAAACTGATTCTCATCATTTCACATACTAGGAGACTGACATGAGTATCCAGGTGTGATGGCTCTTTGACTTAAAAATTAAACTTGAACTACTTGTTTTTGAGTAGTGGGCCTCCCTCCTCTGTGGCTGGGCCTGTGGTCTAGAAGGAGAGAAGGAGATTCAGAGAAAGCTTTTGGCTCTGCATGACAAAGCAGCAGGAATTGAGGACTGTCACCTGGCATCTCAAAGGCAACTGGGAATGAGTAGAGCGGTGTGGAAGCTGGGTGCAGCCTGTGCTGACTCAAGGCGGGCAATCTCCGCATTTCCCCAAATTCGTCAGAGAAAGGAGAACCTCAAAAGGGATGGGGTGGATGGAGACTTTGTCACATAGGAATGAAGAATTACAACATAATGCAGTGGAGTCATGTGCTGCTTGGGATGGGATCACAGATGAGAATCTGCCTAACTTTGATGGGGTAGGGGTTGGAGGTGTGAAAACTTCACAGAAGACATCGTGTCTGAAGTTTGTACAAAATTATGAATAGGAGTTCATCAGATATCTAAGGAGAAAAGAGCCTTCTAGAAAAAGGGCTCATACATTGGTGAGTAACCCCTTCCTCATCCTATCCCTCCCCATTTGAGATTTTTCCTTGGGTAAGAGATTGTATCTGTATAGGGCTCCGCCAAAGCACAAATAAGTTCCCTGGGAGGGTGTTAAGATTTTGTAGCAGCAGTTTCAGAGGAATATACTGGGTGAGTTTTATCAAAGGAAGAGAAGGAAACCAGAGCACTTAGCTCTGGGAGGTCAAATCCCAACCCAGCCCTACTTCTACCCCCATTTGGGGCTGAAATGGTGTTCCTGGGTAGCCAGAGGGCTCCAGAAGGGAGGAAAGTGGTGCTTGAGGAAGGAAGTGGTGGGTCGGGGGAGGAGAAACAGGACCCAAAACAGACTCTGGAGACAAACATTACCTCTCCAGCCAGGCTGGCTTTGACAAAATGGATTTTCTCTTGTTTAGATGGGAGATGACCAATAATTTGACTATTTCCAATCATTACCATGTTTGAAATGAGCAACATGCAAAACAAAAAAATGTAATAGTGACAATATGATGTGTTGTATTTACTGAGAGCTCATCGTGTACTTTATATGCAATTTTTCCTTTAAACCTTCCCACCAGCTGGTGAAATAGGTATGATCTTTAACATCTTCATTTTGCAGAAGAAGGAACAGAAAAGGGGTAAAGTCACTTGTTCATGGCCATTGAGCCAATAGGGGCAGGTCCTGGATCTCAGTCCAGGTTCTTAACCACTAGCCGTGCTGCTTCTCTGCTGCTGGCAAATTCAAGCCTGAAATGTGGGCGTAATCTTATCTTCTGTGAGTTTCCCTTCCTGGTGTTTTGGGCAAAACAATTCTCGTGTTGGACTGTCCTGTACAGTAGTACCACGGGTCCTGCTCACTAACTGCCAGGCACTCCCCAGCCACTGTGACCACCTAAGATGTCCACACGTGCCCATTTCCCCAGAGTCCTCTGGGACTACACCACTGGCTAAGAATGATGCTAGGCTCATTAGGGAGAACTGGAGCAGATAAAATCTACATATCTGACCATTGGCAAGAGCTTGGGATGACCTGCTAATTCGGGGCAAGTTTTTCAAGTTCTCTAAGCCTACAGCAGGATAGTAAAATTGGTTCTCTAGATTCCAGTTCCAGGATTTTGGTGAGAAGCCAACAGGTTCCTCTTTCGAGAATGCTTCAAAATAATTGAAGTAGAATGTTGTGCCAGACATAAGGAAGAGTAAGAAAGAGCTCCCGCGCAGAAGGAACTCACAGTATAGCAAGGCAAGTGAGGTCCTCAACTGGCCCTCATATGCGATGAAGTGATGTAGAGCTTTGCTCTTCTCAAAGTGTGGTGCCAAGGCCAAGAATATCGGCATCAGTGGATGTTAAAAATATAGAATCTCAGGCTCCATCCCAGGCCTACTGAATCAGAATCTGTCTTTTAACAAGATCCCCAGGTGGCTTGGATGCACTTTTTTTTTTGAGATAGGGTCTTGCTTTGTTGTCCAGGCTAGAGTGCAAGTGGCATGATGATGGTTCAATATAGCCATGACCTGCAGGGGTCAAGCAATCCTCCCACCTCAGCCTCCCTAGTAGCTTGGATGATAGGTGCTCATCACCACGCCCAGCTAATCATTGTATTTTTTTATAGAGACGGGATTTCACCATGTTGCCCAGGCTGGTCTTGAACTCCTGGGCTCAAGTGATCCAGCTGGCTTGGCCTCCCAGAGTGCTGGGCCATTGTGCCCAGCCTGTATGCACATTTAAATATAAAGATCTCTGGTTATAGAGCACATAGGAGAAAATAACCAAGTTTGTTGCAGTGATCAGAGAAATCTTCCAGAGAAGAGAACACTAGACCCTGAAAAAACAAGTAGGCTTTTTTTTTTTTTTTTTTGAGATGGATTCTTGCTCTGTTGCCCAGGCTGGAGTGCAGTGGCACTGTCTCGGCTCACTGCAATTCCACCTTCCGGGTTCACGCCATTCTCCTGCCTCAGCCTTCCAAGTAGCTGGGACTACAGGCACCTGCCACCATGCCCGGCTAAGTTTTGTATTTTTAGTAGAGATGGGGTTTCACCGTGTTAACCAGGATGGTCTCAATCTCCTGACCTCATGATCCACTCATCTTGGCGTCCCAAAGTGCTGGGATTACAGATGTGAGCCACCGCGCCCAGCCACAAGTAGCCTTTTTTAGTAGGCAGAGAGAGAAGAGAATAAGAGCCTACTAGTTAGAATCATACAGTTTTTCCCCTTGGAATTATTTATTGGTTTGAGACACCAAAAGGAATAAAGATTTACGTGTAATCAGGGAAACAAGAGTCTTTGGGTACTCACATTCGTGTCTGATAATAATATTAATTCAGTTTGACAAATATTGTTAAGCAACAGTTATTCATTATCACCCAACAGATGGATGTTCCAGGTATGTGGCTGAATAATGAACACAACAGATGTATCCTTTCCCTGAGTACTGAGTCCACGTTGGAATCCCGGGAAAACCATGTCTCAACTGTGTAAACATGGGATGTTATTTAGCCTCTCCTTTTCTTAGTTTCCACATCAGTAAAGGGGAATCATAATGGCACCCACCTCATTGGACTTCTGTGAGGATTACATGAACAATACACTTAGAGCGTGAAAAATAGTAATAGGAGCATACAGAAGTTTTTTAAGCACTTTCTGTAATGAGGAATGGTGTGTTCAGAGTAACTCAAATTTTTGAAATAGGTTAAACATTTCTTTTTTTTCTTTGAGACGGAGTCTCGTTCTGTCACCCAGGCTGGAGTGCAGTGGCCAGATCTCAGCTCACTGCAAGCTCCGCCTCCTGGGTTCACGCCATTCTCCTGCCTCAGCCTCCCGAGTAGCTGGGACTACAGGCGCCCGCTATCTCGCCCGGCTAGTTTTTTGTATTTTTAGTAGAGATGGGGTTTCACCGTGTTAGCCAGGATGGTCTCGATCTCCTGACCTCGTGATCCGCCCGTCTCGGCCTCCCAATGTGCTGGGATTACAGGCTTGAGCCACCGCGCCCGGCTAGGTTAAACATTTCTGAAGAACTTTTGAGATTCCCTGGATTACCAAATCTTCTTATATCACTTCATTGTATATGAAGATTGGTTGAGGTCTTATGTTTCCTGACACCTAACGGCAAAGAACATTAACAAGAGGCTACATAATGTTCATGATGATGTGTACTCATGAGCCTGTCCAAAACTTTCCTCTTGAGCTGCTTCATCTTGGCTTGTTCCTTACTAATTGTGTGACCATGAGCCAGTCATTTAACTCCCCAGCCTTTGGTTTCCTCATCTGTATAATGGGGATAATCAGTGCACTTGCATGGAGGGCTGTTGTCAGGATTAAGTTAATTTCTGTAAGTAAAGTGTTTAGAATAGTGCCTGATCCACATTAAGCAGTTGATAAATCTTAGCTAACATTGTCATCGTCATTCTTATTTTGATTATTTCCCTTAGTTAAAGAGCTACCTGGAAGTTAAGCCCAATATAGGGAGGGCATTACTCACACGTCAAGTCAACGCTAGTTCTCACAGTAGAGTGTCCTTTATGGTCAATTCCTTGGCTGTCCTGCCTCTTCTGTCTTGATAGAAACTTGATTTGGTTGGTTTTTAGGCCACATAGAGTGTTGTTAGTCCATACCTGTCATGTGAACAGACAGAAAAATAGGATCTGCATCCTCAAAATAAAAATGAGATCTGCATCCTCTTTCTGTTAAAAATGGCCATTCTCTTGCCACCATCACCCCCAAAACTTTGTCAGACACACTCTATCTGCAACTTGAGTTTGAACATTCTTTATCAAGTTTATGTCATTAGCAATGATGATTTCTTTAAAAGGGGTAAATGAACTAAGTGCATTTATAGAGATGTGCACTTAGTCTTTCAAATATGACAGCTGCTCTGAAACTTCCAACCAGCCAAATCTCAGATCTTCTACCCTGCTGGGCTGGATATTTCATTGTCTTACCTTTTGCACTCCCTTTTCATTACTACACAATGTACTATTTCACCATGAGGTGAAAATAGAACACCTGTTGTGAGTCTTTGAGGATTTTGTTCAGTGTTTTCTTGTAAAGTCAAACCAGAAACCCCCACTGGCAAAACTAGCTGGTCTCATATTGAAACACAAACTATAAAGTGTCAGGGAAAGAAAAAGTGACTTAGCCAATGAAAATAGTGCACTGGGGGGCCAGAATCTGTTTTCAAGATTTATGAGCTGAAAGTAAGTCATGCTTTAATGAATATTAAATGAAACCCATCTTATTCGTGAAAGACAGGCTATATTTTCTTATGAACGTGACCAAGGAATGCCTCCTTGCTGAAACTTGAGTTGTCTCCTTAAAATGATATGCCTGTGAACACATTACAATCAATCTTCTGAGAACTAGAAAATATATGATGGTTTGGCATTATAAAAATCATTTTTTTTCCCTCTAAAGTGTGTCAGAATTTTATGTGGGGGGGATGTTACAAGTGACAACAGGGAAAGAAAGCAGTGTCTTATATTTCAACATATTTTATCCTTGGTTTGAGGTATTTGTAACTTTGAAAACCAGGCCAAAATTTGGCATAGGGGGTCAGACATGGGCAATATCTGTCCCTGGTGGCCTCAGTTCTTTTTTACGGGGGGGATGGAGTCTCGCTCTGTCGCCCAGGCTGAAGTGCAGTGGCACGATCTCAGCTCACTGCAAGCTCTGCCTCCCAGGTTCACACCATTCTCCTGCCTCAGCCTCCTGAGTAGCTGGGACTACAGGTGCCTGCCACCATGCCCGGCTAATTTTTTTTTTTTTTTTTCGTTTTTAGTAGAGACGGAGTTTCACTGCGTTAGCCAGGATGGTCTCAATCTCCTGACCTCATGATCCTTCCGCCTCAGCCTCCCAAAGTGCTAGGATTACGGGGGTGAGCCACCACGCGCAGCCCTCAGTACTTTTTTCTATGCTCCAAATTCTCCTTCAATTTTGGCTGCCACAAAGTGTTCCACCCTCACTTCTCTACCACTCCCACCCCTAAATATCATCAGGAAAAGATTTGACTCTTAGTGTGAATATGATCTTTTTTTTTAAAATCATTTTATCTTTAATAATCTTGCAATAATTTAAAATATGAGAAAAAAAGTTAAATGTGTTCCCTTTACAGGTGATGCCACCATGATTGTCTTGCACAGCATGATCAATCACCATGATGAGACTGGATGCCAAACGGTATGGCTGGCAAAAAAGGCATCAGGGCTCATAGATTGAAGAGTTTGGTTACGGAGTCTCTGAGGGGTAACAAGTGGCAGAAGAGACATCAGTTTAAGGGACCTTCAGAGGGCAGGGTGCAGTTGCTGGGTCATGAGCACCTTGAAGCGTTTCTTGATGGTGATTTGGTGTCGGGAGTATTTGTCATCCGGGGAGAACTGAGCAGAAAGGGCTGAGCAGGTCTGTTGTCCCATCTGGTCAAATTTCTCCAGTGTATAGACCCAATCGCCCTGCTCACTGAGGTAATACTGGAGAAACATGATCACTCTTAAGCCAGAGGTTCCAATTGGGTCCGCAGCTCCGTCTGTCGCTGTCTGCTGAATATGATCTTTTAGAAAGGCATTTGCATTTAAAATTTTCTAAATGCAGAAGGAAAGGTTGGTGTATCTGGGGGCATCTGGGAGTATGTAAGGAATTAATATTGTATTGTGGGAGAGGAGAGACAGAGCCTCTTCTCCCAGGAGCACCTGTCACACCTTGTTGCCTGTGTCCCTGGAGATGGGCAGTGCAGTAGCCCTGGAGAAGGAGGTGGTACCGTTAGCTTCTCAGTGTTTCTGAAATCATACTAAAATACTAAGTAGGAACCTACCTGTGTGGCCTGGCTGTGTGTAGTAGACAGTTAGAGAAATAATCCTAGAAGCGAGGCAAGGCCAGCCTGACAAGGACGTGAACTGAAATATCTGTTAGAAATACTTCCCTCAGACAGGGAGGGAACCTGTGCAAGAATAGGGGGTGTGGCCAGCCGTGAGTGACAGACACTCGTGGACTTCCACATTAGTGCCATGTTCAGATTGAGCAGAACTAGAATGCAGGGGTCCCAAGCTTCCAGAGTTGTACTTCCAGAATATAGTCTGAATTTTCTAGAAGTATTTAGAAGTTTTTCCTTTTGCTCATGAAGGGTGATGGCAGGGTATATCAGGCTATAGTCTCCAGGTAAGTGAGGGTGTCAGTCCTTTTCCAGGTTAAGGTATACTATACTAACTGGTATGACTGTTTGATCCCTAATTTGGGAAATGATACATGTAGTGGTAAAGAAACAGGATTTGGAATCAGACTGAAGATAAATCCCTGTAAGACAAGAATAGCAGCCATCTTGTTTGTTGATAACCAAAACTTAGCTTCACTGGTTCCTGGAACAGTGAATACATTAAAAAACTATTTTGAATGTTGAGGGAATGAATTGATGGATATACTAATGAATGAACTAAACTGTTTGAAATTCCAGAGCTTCTATATTTGAGACTTATGGCCTTGGGCAGGTTACCCAAGTTCTCTGAGTCTTAGTTTTCTTATTTGTAAAACTGGAAAAGTAATACTCAGTTTACAGGGTAGTTAAGAGAAATAACATGATCTAACATATCCATAGCCCTTAGCACAATGCCTTAATAAAGACAAGCTGTCATCACAGTGATAGTAGCAGTATTAATGTTCATCGCTGCCATACTCACAGAATTGTTGTTCAGTGGGGGAGGAGGTGGGTAAAATGTGGACATAGATCCTCATGGCAGCCAATGAGAGATGAACAGAGGAGAATTGTTGTGGAGTGAAGAGTCTGGACAGGGGTTGTTTTATGAGGTTTAGGTGAGAGATTGTACATGCCTTGACCTTGACAGAGAAAGTAGAAATGACTGGGGTGAGGCCTTAGCAAAACGGAGTCAATTTGAACCAGTTTCCTTTGGGAAATCACCAGCATGTCTGGCTTCAAAGCTCAGGCCATTTCTACCACATCATACTACATACTCCTACCTATGTGAAGAAAAGAGGGTGATAAATAAAATGTAGGTCTCTCTCTCTCTCTCCCTCTCTGTGTGTGTGTGTGTGTTAAAGGCCTGAAAGGTACTGTCTAGTTGGTAATGGAGACAAAGTTGTTGGGAGGTAGTCAAAAAGAAGGGTTGGTGTTAATCAGAGTAAATTTCTGTCTTTCCCTTCTGGCTGGGCCCAGCCTTACCTCTGGATGGGAAGCACAGCTGATATGCTGCCACGCTAGGTTCTCTAGTTCATGCTTTCTGGAGGAAAGCAATGATGTTTGCCATCATGCAATCTTATGCTATTTTGCAAGCCAATTTTTACAGCCATTAGAATTTACAAAGTACTCGTTAAAAGGGAATGTATAACATACTTGAAGAGAGAACCATGAGAGAAAGTTGGTGCCATGAGTGTATCTTATTAGGTGTGTTCTAACAGGCATTGGGTTAGATATTTTACGTACCTTATGTTTCGTTTGTACAACCCCTCTCTCCATTTTATAGATGAGGACGCTGAGACGTGGAGAGGCTAAGTAATTTGGTTACTAAGCTGTACAGTCAAGATTCCAACCCAGATCTTTCTCAATTCTGAAGCTATTCTCTGACCATATTCTATAATGCATGTGAGGATGCAAAGCTAAATGAGCCTTTCACTCTCTGCCTTTGTCTTCTTTCTACAGTTATCTTGCATTATACGGAAGGGCTAGCTCAGTGATGGGAATGGATGTATTTATGGAAAAGAATCACTTGCTGGCCAGGCATGGTGGCTCATGCCTGTAATCCCAGCACTTAGGGAGGCCGAGGTGGGTGGATCACAATGTCAGGAGTTCAAGACCAGCCTGGCCTAGTCTCTACTACAAAAATTAGCCAGGTGTGGTGGCGAGCACCTGTAATCCCAGCTGCTTGGGAGGCTGAGGCAGAGAATTGCTTGAACCCAGGAGGCGGATGTTGCAGTCAGCCGAGATCGTGCCACTATACTCCAGCCTGGGTGACAGAGTGAAACTCTGTCTCAAAAAAAAAAAAAGAATCACTTGCTATTCCAGGGACAATAGTTCTATCTTAACATAATAAGAGGAGTAAACAAGTATTGAATCCTTAGTATGTGCCAGCCACTATACTAAGAGCATCACCCTCATGATCTCATTTAATCCTCACCACAAGCCCATGAGCTGAGCACTGTGTGTGCATGCTACTGGGAGGTAGTGGGTGGGTCAGCATAGGCTCTTCCAGCTCACTGCCATGCCTTGGCAGGGTGAGGTCCATTGCATTGGCTTCCATGCCAGATGCTGTCGGAAAATACACTGGAGGCCAGATGTAGTAGCTCATGCCTGAATCCCAGCACTTTGGGGGGCTGAGGAGGTGGGCAGATCGCTTGAGCCAGGAGTTCGAGACTAGCTTAGGCAACATGGCAAGACTCCATCTCTATGAGAAATACAAAAATTAGCCAGGCATGGTGGTGTATGCCTAGTCCCAGCTTACTCAGGAGGCTGAGGTGGGAGGATTGCTTGAGCCCAGAAGGTCAAGTCTGCAGTGAGCCAAAATTGCACCATGGCACTCCAGCCTGGACAACACAGTGAGACCCTGTTTCCAAAAAAAAAACCAAAAACAAACAAACATACAAAAGACACCAGAGACCTGGTTCCTAGGTTCATAGCATTCTCCTGTGGAACATAAACAGCTAGTGTAAGACCTTTCTTCCTCCAGAAACAAGTGAGTTATGAGTGCAGCTACAGTTCATTGACAGTCAATGTGATCTATAAGCTGGGTGGGACAGTGGTTTTTGCAAGGCCACATCCCACCTTATTATCTTCTTCCTTGTAATAGCTGTAAGAGTATTAGCTCATATTTGTTGAGCTGTTGTTGAACTCCAGACACTGTCCTAGTCATTGCACATGCATTCTCTCTTATCCTCATTGCTACTCTCTGAGGGTGGAACTGAGACAAAAAAATTAAGTCCATTTGCCCAAGGACTCACAGCAAATGGAAGGGCTCTGATTCGGACCTGAGGGCCTCTGTTTTTAGAGGCTAAATGCCTGACAGGGAGATATACAGTCTCAACCAGACCATAAGTGAGAATCACTGTGTTTTATTCATCTTCCTGACACCAGATCATGTACTGTAGGGACTCAGTAAGACTTGTTACTCAGAGCCAGGTGC
This sequence comes from Colobus angolensis palliatus, assembly GCF_000951035.1. Taxonomy (NCBI): domain Eukaryota; kingdom Metazoa; phylum Chordata; class Mammalia; order Primates; family Cercopithecidae; genus Colobus; species Colobus angolensis. The sequence goes on along the minus strand of NW_012121821.1, from coordinate 12,580,251 downwards.
GGTGGCTCATACCTGTAATCCCAGCACTTTGGGAGGCTGAGGCAAGTGAATCACCAGGTCAGGAGTTCGAGACCAGCCTGGCCAATATGGTGAAACCCTGACTACTCAAAATACAAAAATTAGCTGGGTGTGGTGGTGGGCATTTGTAGTCCCAGCCACTGGGAAGGCTGAGGCAGGAGAATCGTTTGAACCCAGGAGGCAGAGGTTGCAGTGAGCTGAGATCGCACCACTGCACTCCAGCCTGGGTGACAGAGTGAGACTCCATCTTAAAAAACAAAACAAAACCAAAAAACCCCAAAAATTTGTTACTCAGAAGAACCACCAAAAGGTTGTTGTTTTGGGGCATTGGCAGTGGTGTGGAGTACATTGGAAGTGCTAAGTGCTTTTTAACCAACTTGGATCGAGGCCAGGGTTATTTTCCTATTCTAGGTCTGACCTCAAAGTGCTCCCTTTGGCATGTTGGATTCAATTATTAGGGTGGTTTCACATTTACCTTTCCCAGCAATAGTTTTCAGCCTTAGCATTCTGTTCACATTTCACATTTAACTAAGTCTCTCTTTAGCAATCTGCTCAGACCTCTTGCCTTTGTGAATAAAGTTTGATTTTCACAAAGGGCACTTTCTAGTCAAAATTCCATACTTGCTGCTTTCCCGGCTATGAAGTGCTGACCTGGGTGGAGGAGGCATTGCTTCCTTAGAAAAGGACAGAGCTTGAAGCTGTTCATTCATCTCAGGGCCCTTCTCTCCCATTTTGGAACAGTATCAGTCAGATGTGCTTCATTAGAGAGACCCTGGGCTGGTTCCTAGGAACTTCCTGTCCGCCAGCTGCTACAGTGGGGTTGGCAGGTACCAGGTGTGGCCAGCAAACATACCTGCCTCAGAGGCCTGGGTCCTTTGAAGTGCCGAAGGAATGTCACACTTCAAAGAAACCTCACTGCAGCTGTCACCTGGCTATCGAGGGGAGGTCAGAGAGTTAATATACAACCATGAAACTCCCACCTCCAGCCAACACCTGCAAAGCTGAAGCACGTTTTTTTTTTCTGGTGCACAGGATTTGAAAGCATTGTTCCTAATTTATCTCAGCAAGAGCTCAGTGCCCTATGTCTTCAGATAAAGATCCATTGTACATATCTATCCAACAATAAAATAAGTAAATAAGTTTCCTTTTCTGAATAGGAATTATTTAGTAATGAAGTAAGTATTTGCAATTACTATTTGCAGGAGTTTAATTATGGGACTGATTTGTAAAAAACATTAGCAAGGCTTTGTTCAAATGTAGCATCTTTTATCCGAGGACCACAATGTGTTGTGTGCAAATGAATGAACTCTGCTGACGACTCTGCTTGGTATGCACTCAATTACTGTTTTAAGTTTTCCTTGGGCATTCAGCACTCTAGGGCTGGGGTGGGAAGCCAACATTTATTTATAAATTGCAGCAAGATGGATGTAGATTAGATCTAAAAAAGGACTTCCTGGTTGTGATGTTGCTAAATGCTGGCCTGAATTACTGTGGCAGTTTTTAAAGACTTGCATGAACGAGACTTCCTGTCACTTTGATGGTAGTCTTTTTATTAGAAAAGCAAACCCATCATCTTCTTCCAGTAGAAGAAGCTAAGTTTTGAACTTCGACACAAATAGTAAGCCACTAAAGAAAAGAAAAAGAGGGTTGGAGCGAGTGACTACAAAAGCCCAAATTCTGGCAGACTCTCCTTTAAGGCTCTGGACTCTGCTAAAACCTGGACAGCAGGAAGGTATGCCTCAATTAACATCATAAAGGCCAAATTTTGCCTGGTGATAGCCTTTGTTACAGTTCCTAGCCTGAAAGAAATGGCTTCAGCTCCCTTTCCCTCCCACCCTTACTTATACACTCCAATAAAGATTTGCGTCTAAAAAATAAGATAGACAAATACCTGCATATATATGTTTAGGTGGAATTTCATTACAGATTTCTGCCTAGTCTTGACAGATAAACCAGACCCAATGACCTAATATTCCTCCTGCACTTGTTTTATTTAAGCCTCGTGTTTCTTCTACCTACTCCTCCTTCAGCAGAAACAGAAAAGATTTTAGAAAAGAACAGGTTCTTTGCAAACTGCCTATGGCTACTCTGAGGGCGGACCCTCATTCACCCTCACTCTCTGCTTCCTAATCCCTTTCCTGTCCCAGTACCTTATGGTTTATTGAACCCTCAAAACTTGCTGTAGCTTTGGTGCTAAATTTTGCAATCAGTTTTCTTCCACTCTTAGGGGTTAGTGCCCCTGGGCTCATATTGGGCTGCCGTAGAGCAAGCGGAAGGTCAGAGGAGCTGAAAAGAGGAGTTTCTGGAATTGGGCTGCTTAGTTCAAAATCTGGTTTATGAACCATGGGAACTTGGACAGGTTTCTTCATCTCTCTACCTAGTTTCTTTAACTGTCAAATGGGGACAGTATTAATCCCTACCTTATAGAAAAGTCGTGAGAGTTTAAATGAGATGATACGTGTATAATACATATTTCAGATAACATGTATTATTCATATTTCAGATAACATAATACAGATTTCTGTTAATTAGACTCCAAAAACACAAGGATGAGTATACTTTTATCTCATAGCATTTTTGAATGCTTTTCACATGCTTTTTTTTTTGAGACGGAGTCTTGCTCTGTCACCCAGGCTGGAGTGCAGTGGCCGGATCTCAGCTCACTGTAAGCTCCACCTCCTAGGTTTACG
>NW_012121821.1:12569561-12577493 GCF_000951035.1 Colobus angolensis palliatus | reverse complement strand
AGGTTTACGCCATTCTCCTGCCTCAGCCTCCCGAGTAGCTGGGACTACAGGCGCCCGCCACCTCGCCCAGCTAGTTTTTTTTGTATTTTTTAGTAGAGATGGGGTTTCACCAGGTTAGCCAGGATGGTCTCGATCTCCTGACTTTGTGATCCACCTGTCTCGGCCTCCCAAAGTGCTGGGATTACAGGTTTGAGCCACCGCGCCCAGCCTACACATGCTTCTTAAGTATTGTACACGTATCATCTCATTTAACTCTCACGACTTTTCTATAAGGTAGGGATTAATACTGTCCCCATTTGACAGTTAAAGAAACTAGGTAGAGAGATGAAGAAACCTGCCCAAGTTTCCATGGTTCATAAACCAGGTTTTGAACTAAGCAGCCCAATTCCAGAAACTCTTCTTTTAATTAATTAGACTCTGAAAACATAAGGATGCTTATACTTATATTTCTTTCCTGGATCCAGAGCATCTTCAATTATTATGGTGTTTCTCCAGCTGTGGGTTGGGTATTATTAATGGTTCAAGAATTCAACTTAATTTGATATCAACTAGCCTATGAAAAAAGGAAAAATATCTGTGTACAAGGCAGGTATTGAGGATAGTACTGCCAGGAATGATAGCATGTGTCTATAGTCCCAGCTATTCAGGAGGCTGAAGTGGGAGGATTGCTTGAGTCCAGGAGTTCTGGGCTGTAGTGCGCGATGCCAGTTGAGTGTCTGCACTAAGTTCAGCATCAGTGGGGTGATCTCCCAGAAGCAGGAGACCACCAGGTTGCCTAAAGAGGGGTGAACTGGCCCAGGTTGGAAACAGAGCAGTGCAAAACTCCCGCACTGATAAGTATTGGCATCATACCTGTAAAGAGCGACTGCCCAGCAGCCTGGCCAACATACTGAAACCTGCCTCTTTTGAGTTCTCACCTTATGACGTGTGCTTGCTTCTCATGCATCTATCCTAAGACAACAGAAAGTACAGTATGTAAACTTTTTTTAAAAAAGAATAGTACTGTTTTAGAAAACTTTTATTTATTTTATACCTGTATACTTGTATATGATATATACATTTACTTAACATGCTTTACCTATGTATAGTTACATATATACTTACATGAGGTACACTGAATCATGATGTAAAATATTATTTCAAGCACAGTCAAAAAAGTGAAAAAATGCAAGACATTTTTTCACACAAATTGAACAGAGTTGCCTTACACAACCCTGTGACTCCCCTGCGTCATGGGTTATGTGCTGAGCTCTTTCAAGATGATAATGGTCTTTTAGAAATATTATTAGGAAAGTCATAAATGGAGCAAGGAGGGAAGAAAGGAATAATTTAAATGACATATAGGTCAAGGCAAACGAAAACTATTAGGCATAGTATGTAAATTATAGAAGCTCATTTTTTACACAGTATATACATGTAAAGGGTTAATATCTTTACTATATACAGAACACTTACAAGGCATATGAGCAATTAATTCATAAGACAGTCGGCCACCTCTATCTGTGGATTCTGCATCTGTGGATTCAACCAACTGTGAATCAAAGCATTTCAAAAAAATAATAATTATCTCTGCACTGAAAATGTACAGACTTTTAGATCTTGTCATTATTCCCTAAATAATACAGTATAATAACCTTTTACATAACATTTACATTTTATTAGATATTGTAAGTAATCTAGAGACTAGTTAAAGTATACAGGAGGCTGGGTGCGGTGGCTCACGCCTGTAATCCCAGCACTTTGGGAGGCCGAGGAGGGTGAATCACGAGGTCAGTAGTTTGAGACAAGCCTGGCCAACATAGTGAAACCCTGTCTCTACTAAAAAATACAAAAAATTAACTGGGTGTAGTGGTGGGTGCCTGTAATCACAACTACTCAGGAGGCTGAGGCAGGAGAATTGCTTGAACCCAGGAGGTGGAGGTTGCAGTGAACCAAGATCGCGCCACAGCACTCCAGCCCCAGTGACAGAGGGAGACTCTATCTTAAAAAAAAGTATACATTAGAGACCAGGTGCAGTGGCTCTGCCTGTAATCCCAGCACTTTGGGAGGCTGAGGTGGGCAGATCACCTGAGGCCAGGATTTCAAGACTAGCCTGACCAACATGATGAAACCCTGTTTCTACTGAAAATACAAAAATTAGCCAGGCATAGTGGTGGGTGCCTGTAATCCCAGCTACTCAGGAGACTCAGGCAGGAGAATCGCTTAAAACCGGGAAGTGAAGGTTGCAGGGAGCCAAGATGGTGCCACTGCACTCCAGCCTAGGTGACAGAGCGAAACTCCATCTCAAAAAATAAAAAATAAAAAAAAGTATACAGGGAAATATGCATAGATTATATGCAAATACTATATTGTTTTATATTGCAAGAGTGAGTATTTGCAGATTTTGGTACCTACAAGAGGTCCTGGAACCCCATGGATACTGAGGGACAACTGTAAATAGTAAGCATATAAAAATATCTTCAGGTTCATTACTAATATAGGAATACAAAGGAAAACCTTGAAATTATGTTTTTCATCTATCAAATTAACAATTTTGTTTTATGGTAATATCCAATGTAGAGAAAGTTACAGGGAAATAAACACTTCCAAAAAAGACTAGCAGGGATAAAGACTGGGATAACTTTTCTGAGGGAGCAATCTGGCAATTTGATTTCAAAAGCCATAAAAATGTATATACCCTTTGAGTTGACAATTCTACTTCAAATAATTTATCCTAAGGCCATAATAAAGCTGTTTCACACACATTTAGCTATCAGGATGTTCATTGCAGGACTGTTATAGTAAAAAAAATTGGAAGATAATTAAAAAAAAAGACAATTGATAAAATAAACTTTGGTGCACTGACAGAAGAATTTAAAATGATGCTCTGGTATGGTTTGAGATAATTTCCTTTTGTGTAGGGTTTGGTCTCTACAAGCAAAGCTTTGGGTACCAGACTTCTCTTAAATTAAAAACTAGGACTTTATATTTTGCAACTGTGCCAAAGTGCAATAGATTGAATTTAGGCAGAAGTGCTAACTTGAATAATAATGCGATTGGCTTTAAGAGTATGTAGTGTGGAAGAAATTGCGTGTTATTTATACAGGTGCCAAGTAGTCCACACTTGCCTGCTGTTCTCCGTAAGAGCTGTAACCACACCCAGTTAAATTTTGGCCTTCCTGCCTGTAACCTGATAAAAGGGTCAAGCCTGCAGGACAGTGTGTTGCTATACTCACTGATGGAATTTTCTCTCCCCTGCCTGGGCAGGTGAACCCAAGGCTATGAACCAGGGCCTGTAGGTATTTGAGGCTATCATGATGCTGCCCCTTGATTCCTGCAGTCAACTGGGAGCTGTGGGGGCTGCAGCACTTGCTCTCTCCTGGCCAGCAGCCCAGGGGGTGAGGAGAGCTTGGGGATCCATTGAATTTTCCTTTGTGTTTTCTTCATTTCTATTGACTCTAACTGGCTTGTTAGAAAGAAAAAAGTCTTACTAGTCTTTCTGTTGGAATTAGGAAATTAGTCTTTAACTGGACTGCAAATATGGCTCACACCTGTAATCCCAGTGCTTTGGAAGGCCAGGGCCTGAGGATCATTTGAGGCTGGGAGTTTAAGACCACTCTGGGCAATATAGTGAGACCTGTCTTTACAAAGAATTAAAAGCAGCCAGGTGTGGTGGTGAGAACCTGTAGTCCCCACTACTTAGGAGGCTGAGGCAGGAGAATCATTTGCACCCAGGAGTTTGAGGCTGCAGTGAGCTATCATTATGCCACTGTATTCCAGTCTGAGTGACAGAGCAATGTCCTATTTTTAAAAAAGAAAAAAGAAGAAAAAAATAGATTGAAAAGGACAGTGTATACCCCATGAAGTTAACAGTTGGGGTTTTTTTTTTTTTTTTTTTTCCTGGTTGGGAGGATTCAGGCGGTTACTCTTTCCAGTTTACCTCCATTTTATAGTTTTTGTCTCCAAGCACATATTACTTTAACTAGAAGGACAAAAGAATCTTTTTGTCACTGTTGTCTTGTTCACTGCTGCCCAAGTCCTAGCATGGTCTCTAGTCTACAGTAACCACTCAATAACTACCTGTTGGAGAAATAACCGAAGGAATAAATGTCAAAGGTCATTGCTTCCTTTGGGAATGGAAAGCTTTAGTACCATCAGATTTTTTCAATATCCTCAGCTTCTCAGGATCACAGGTTGGAGTTTTAGTAGCATATGTTAAAAATCATAGTTCCTGTCTTCTTCAAAAGTCCTATGACTTTCAAGAAACCTATGACTTTGGGCACCCTGTGTGCTATCTTTCCTTCAGCACAGATGATTCCTGCCTGCTGAAAAGTGCTAACTATTGCACCTCAGCTAAGCCACTCAACTTTCTTCTAGAGGCCCAAGGAGATATGAATGTGACCAAGAACTTGGCCTTTAATATTCAACCCAAGTCTGGCTAGAGGTCGGAGGGAGAAAAAAAAAAAATCCCTCCATGAGCCATAGCTGTTTGTATATTCAGTGTCTCTAGGCAACTGGGAGGACATTTACCATTCATCCTCCGAGAATGCTGAGTAGCCCTTCATATGTGTGATTCACTTTGGGGTAAATTTCTGTCCTTACTAATGAGCCTGTGATGGGAGTCAAGTGAAAAGGAATCATTAAATCTGGTTTTATTCAAGTTACATAATTAACTCTGGCACTGAAGTTGGCTTCCCAAGTTTTACACATGGCCTGAGTTTGTCCATTGAATTAAAGGTGAGCATGGGGGTTGATGACACAGTGGCTACAGGTTCTTATTTCTTGTCCTTCTTCCTAGGGTTAATTTGAAGAATAATTTGGCTAAAGCACCTTGTGCAGGGTTGGGAACGTGTTAGTGATCAGTACGTGAAATTTCCCCGTCCATTGCCTCTTTTCCCTCATAACCTTCTACATGGGAGGTTTTCCCTTGGAGGGTGTGACAGCTGATTGCCCAAGCTGGTGTGGGAATTTAGCTGCGGAGATTGACTGGCAGATCACAACTTGGACTGTTCTGACCAATAGGGGTAGGGCTCTCTACTTCATTAAGTGTCTTTGTGATATTTTGTCTTTCTCTCTCCTGGCTAGTCTACTCAAACACCCTTCTCAGAGACTGCCACTGTGGACTCAAGTTTTCACAATACCAGGAGGTTTGTGGGAACTGAATAAATTGCTTCAAGATCTAACATAAAAATAAGTCCTGGCCCCAATCCTAAAAGAAGTCACTGGGAACCCAATCAGTGCTGGGCAACCAGCCCAGGCCCAGGCTAATGAGATATTTACATGCTAGGCCTTTCCCTTCAGTTTGGTCTTCACGGGCCTCATTTGTGGGGAAGTCTGGAGTGTGTGTGCTGTAGGCAGAGGCCAGTGCTTCCCAGCTTTGTGCCGTGGACTTCTGTAGCAGATCGGGGCACTATCAAACACCAAAAAATCCAACACATTCAACAAATGGCAAATTCCCAACTCAAAGTGATTACTTGCCTTTTTTTTTTTTTTTGCGATTATTTTTCATTTACATTATTTTCTGAGTTTTGCGTGTTTTACTCTGAGAGGAGGTATAAACAGGCAAAGGAAATGTAATCTCATTTATTTCAATATTTTGTGAGTGCTTGGTCCTAGGAGTTTTAGGAGAGCATTTTCATTTATCAGATTAAGACACATTTAAAAGCATCCCCAAAGACGATTTAGAATTGGAAAACTAAACCTAGGAGGAAGTTAAGCTACAGTGATTATTTTGCTTGGAGAGTAGTATTGGCTTTCCAATAAAATGAAGGTGATTACTGAGAAAGGTAGCTGATTGGTCATTAGTGCATGGCAAGGACAAGAGAGTGAAGACTCAGTTTGCTTAAAAGAATTATTTTTCTCTCAGGTGGAATTTGTTGGACATTAGTGTGGCAGATTGTGATATTTCTTCTAAAAGTGGGAAAGAAATTTGTATAATTTGTGCTCGTGTGCAGAGGAGAGAACCAGACGGCTTTCGCAGTAAACTTTGAGGGCTTTACTAGAATAGGGAGAGACAAAAGGGAGGCAAACTTGGTGGCTTGTGAGATGGAGAATCATTGTTTCAAATCAGGGGTGAGAAAAACCCGAAATTTGGGAAGGGCTTTTCAATAATAGCTCTTCTGATGTGTAGTACTAGAATCTCATTTTTATTTATTTTAAGCACAGCTTCAGAGGTTCTTTAAAAAAATTCCAAACTTGGAAATAAAGAAAAAAGAGGGGGCCGGGCACAATGACTCATGCCTGTAATCCCAGCAGTTTGGGAGGCTGAGGTAGGCAGATTGCCTGAGGTCAGGAGTTCGAGACCAGCCTGGCCAACATGGTAAAACCCTATCTCTACTAAAAATACAAAAATTAGCTGGGCACTGTGGCAGGCATCTGTAATCCCAGCTACTCGGGAGACTGAGGCAGAAGAATCGCTTGGACCCGGGAGGAGGAGGTTACAGTGAGCCGAGATCGCGCCATTGCACTCCAGCCTTGGCAACATGAGTGAGACTTTGTCTCAAAAAAAAAAAAAAAAAAAAAAAAAAAGAAGAGGAACAGCGTGTCTTATCAATGTCACATTGGGAAAATGTTTAAAAGGCCTCCAAGGATTACTCATTATTTACGACTGACAAGGCCTAGACTCTGTGAGGTCACATGTTGATTTGTAGGTTTATGTCTGGTATAAAAGATAACTCTATAAAGATTATGGTTTCATTGCCCTGAAGGACATTAACCTCTTTTGACTTAACATAGTAATCTTATTCATATATTCTCTTTTACAAATTTCACTAATTTTTCTGTGTACCCAGGTCCCCAAATGGCCTTGAAACCAGCTTGCTCATTCTTCTGGCTCCCCACCAGTCAATTGAATGTGTGTTAACATGTGTTCATTATTTAAGTCATGTTTGTAACTATTTTAAAATTGCTCTTTGACTAGTGGAATTTTATCTTTTATTGTTTGCTGAGTAAGATTTTTCATAATAACTTCTCTTCTGCTCTTTGATTAATGCTGAATAGAGTCGTGATTTTACTAACATTTATTTTTGTGGCAGCCTCATGTGTAATCCCACCTGCATTCTTGAAAAGCATTTGTAAATAACCAACAAAACTATTTCCTGGTGTAAATCAGTGCGTGGAAATCCGTTCTTGTTCTTAAAGGAAGTTAAAGTGAATGAGTTTTCTTCACAGCAATCCAGGATTTTTATCTACAGAGAAAAATCAGTATTTATGTAGTTTTGTACTTATTGTCAACCAACAGGTCTCGTAAATATAGGGTTTTTGCCAGCTTTTGTGTTAAAAGTTACATGTACTCACATAAATGGTTTGGGAAGAAAGACTGAATTGGTTTGGAAGGAAATCAGTTATTTAAAAAAGAAAACAACCGTCTGGGCGCGGTGGCTCATGCCTGTAATCCTAGCACTTTGGGAGGCCGAGGCAGTCACGTTACCTGAGCTTAGGAGTTCAAGACCAGCCTGGACAACAGGATGAAACCCCGTCTCTACTAAAATACAAAAAAAATCCACCATTGGGTGTGGTGGCACGTGCCTGTAGTCCCAGCTACTCAGGAGGCTGAGGCAGGAGAACTGCTTGAATCCAGGAGGTGGAGGTTGCAGTGAGCCAAGCTTGCACCACTGTACTCCAGCCTGAACGACAGAGTGAGACTCCGTCTCCAAAACAAAACAAAACAAACAATCTGAACCATAAACAGTTGAGTTCAGTCAGGGTGGTTTACTCATTGCGTGAATAAATTTGACCCCTTAAATAATGAGCCACTTGAATTCAACTGCTTTTCAGTGTAATACAGTTGCATCTTTGAAATTTTGGCGATGCAGCATGACCTCAAATGGTTATAATTGCCTATTAAAAAAACAGGCATGAGAAACTGTGCTACTTTAAATGCAACAGATACACATATTTGTATACACTTTGACAATTCCGTATTGGTCTCTTCCATCCAGAGAGGTAAGATTC
>NW_012121821.1:12564932-12569346 GCF_000951035.1 Colobus angolensis palliatus | reverse complement strand
AAAAAAAAAAAAAAAGATCATTACAAATGAGTTTCAAATGTTTTTCTTAGTGTTTCAAATATTTAAAACCAAAACAGTGCTAATGATTTTTATAGACAAAGTAATATTTATTTCTTTAGAATAACCATTCCATAGTTAAGTAATTAAATTATTGCTTAGAGCTGTGCATAAATGAACTATCAGGAAACATTTTCATTTTTTTTCTCATCGAGGGCAGTGGGTAATGATAGAAAATAACAGGTGAATTTTGTATGTTTTAAAAAATAATATTCATCACTTTTTGCTCTCCAAATCTATTGCTTCATAAATTTGGCATTGCCTTTGTTTAAAAATTGGGATAAGCATTATACTCCTTACTGTAGGAGTTCCTATAGCAATCTGTTTCCAAGATGGAGTATCAACCAGTATTTGACTAAAGAGGGAATTTTTTTTTTTTTTTTTTTTGAGACAGAGTCTCGCTCTGTCTGTCACCCAGGCTGGAGTGCAGTGATCTCTGCTCACTGCAAGCTTCAGCTTCCGGGCTCACGCCATTCTCCTGCCTCAGCCTCCCAAGTAGCTGGGACTACAGGCACCCGCCACCACACCCGGCTAATTTTTTTGCATTTTTAGTAGAGACGGGGTTTCACTGTGTTAGCCAGGATGGTCTTGATCTCCTGAGCTCGTGATCAGCCCGCCCCAGCCTCCCAAAGTGCTGGAATTACAGGTATGAGCCACCACGCCCAGCCTAAAGAGGGAATATTTAGTTTTTAAAGTCATGTATTAAAAATTGAAGACCAAGAAGAAAATTCTATACTCCCATGGTTGGCAAATTAGAATTGGTTAAAAAATAAAAATGTAGAATTGCAATATAATTTTTAACATGATTTTACTAATCAATATGGAAGTCGTCGTTATTTTAAGACTGACATTCCTCGTACTGGATAATGTTTGCAGGCATCTAAATCAGAATTTAGAATAGTTTAAAATGGACAAACACATAAACTTCTCAGATTTACAAAACTCTTTATAACTCTTGTTAAAAGCTTCCTGGGCCAGGTGCAGTAGCTCACACCTGTAACACTGGCATTTTAGAAGGCTGAGGCGGGAGGATTGCTTGACTCCAGGAGCTCAAGAGCAGCTTGGGCAACATAGTGAGACCCCGTTTCTACAAAAAATTAAAAATGTGCTGAGTGTAGTGGTGCATGCCTGCAGTCCTGGTCACTCTGGAGGCTGAGGTGGGAGGATTGCTTGAGTCCAGGAGTTCTGGGCTGTAGTGCGCGATGCCAGTTGAGTGTCTGCACTAAGTTCAGCATCAGTGGGGTGATCTCCCAGAAGCAGGAGACCACCAGGTTGCCTAAAGAGGGGTGAACTGGCCCAGGTTGGAAACAGAGCAGTGCAAAACTCCCGCACTGATAAGTATTGGCATCATACCTGTAAAGAGCGACTGCCCAGCAGCCTGGCCAACATACTGAAACCTGCCTCTTTTGAGTTCTCACCTTATGACGTGTGCTTGCTTCTCATGCATCTATCCTAAGACAACAGAAAGTACAGTATGTAAACTTTTTTTAAAAAAGAATAGTACTGTTTTAGAAAACTTTTATTTATTTTATACCTGTATACTTGTATATGATATATACATTTACTTAACATGCTTTACCTATGTATAGTTACATATATACTTACATGAGGTACACTGAATCATGATGTAAAATATTATTTCAAGCACAGTCAAAAAAGTGAAAAAATGCAAGACATTTTTTCACACAAATTGAACAGAGTTGCCTTACACAACCCTGTGACTCCCCTGCGTCATGGGTTATGTGCTGAGCTCTTTCAAGATGATAATGGTCTTTTAGAAATATTATTAGGAAAGTCATAAATGGAGCAAGGAGGGAAGAAAGGAATAATTTAAATGACATATAGGTCAAGGCAAACGAAAACTATTAGGCATAGTATGTAAATTATAGAAGCTCATTTTTTACACAGTATATACATGTAAAGGGTTAATATCTTTACTATATACAGAACACTTACAAGGCATATGAGCAATTAATTCATAAGACAGTCGGCCACCTCTATCTGTGGATTCTGCATCTGTGGATTCAACCAACTGTGAATCAAAGCATTTCAAAAAAATAATAATTATCTCTGCACTGAAAATGTACAGACTTTTAGATCTTGTCATTATTCCCTAAATAATACAGTATAATAACCTTTTACATAACATTTACATTTTATTAGATATTGTAAGTAATCTAGAGACTAGTTAAAGTATACAGGAGGCTGGGTGCGGTGGCTCACGCCTGTAATCCCAGCACTTTGGGAGGCCGAGGAGGGTGAATCACGAGGTCAGTAGTTTGAGACAAGCCTGGCCAACATAGTGAAACCCTGTCTCTACTAAAAAATACAAAAAATTAACTGGGTGTAGTGGTGGGTGCCTGTAATCACAACTACTCAGGAGGCTGAGGCAGGAGAATTGCTTGAACCCAGGAGGTGGAGGTTGCAGTGAACCAAGATCGCGCCACAGCACTCCAGCCCCAGTGACAGAGGGAGACTCTATCTTAAAAAAAAGTATACATTAGAGACCAGGTGCAGTGGCTCTGCCTGTAATCCCAGCACTTTGGGAGGCTGAGGTGGGCAGATCACCTGAGGCCAGGATTTCAAGACTAGCCTGACCAACATGATGAAACCCTGTTTCTACTGAAAATACAAAAATTAGCCAGGCATAGTGGTGGGTGCCTGTAATCCCAGCTACTCAGGAGACTCAGGCAGGAGAATCGCTTAAAACCGGGAAGTGAAGGTTGCAGGGAGCCAAGATGGTGCCACTGCACTCCAGCCTAGGTGACAGAGCGAAACTCCATCTCAAAAAATAAAAAATAAAAAAAAGTATACAGGGAAATATGCATAGATTATATGCAAATACTATATTGTTTTATATTGCAAGAGTGAGTATTTGCAGATTTTGGTACCTACAAGAGGTCCTGGAACCCCATGGATACTGAGGGACAACTGTAAATAGTAAGCATATAAAAATATCTTCAGGTTCATTACTAATATAGGAATACAAAGGAAAACCTTGAAATTATGTTTTTCATCTATCAAATTAACAATTTTGTTTTATGGTAATATCCAATGTAGAGAAAGTTACAGGGAAATAAACACTTCCAAAAAAGACTAGCAGGGATAAAGACTGGGATAACTTTTCTGAGGGAGCAATCTGGCAATTTGATTTCAAAAGCCATAAAAATGTATATACCCTTTGAGTTGACAATTCTACTTCAAATAATTTATCCTAAGGCCATAATAAAGCTGTTTCACACACATTTAGCTATCAGGATGTTCATTGCAGGACTGTTATAGTAAAAAAAATTGGAAGATAATTAAAAAAAAGACAATTGATAAAATAAACTTTGGTGCACTGACAGAAGAATTTAAAATGATGCTCTGGTATGGTTTGAGATAATTTCCTTTTGTGTAGGGTTTGGTCTCTACAAGCAAAGCTTTGGGTACCAGACTTCTCTTAAATTAAAAACTAGGACTTTATATTTTGCAACTGTGCCAAAGTGCAATAGATTGAATTTAGGCAGAAGTGCTAACTTGAATAATAATGCGATTGGCTTTAAGAGTATGTAGTGTGGAAGAAATTGCGTGTTATTTATACAGGTGCCAAGTAGTCCACACTTGCCTGCTGTTCTCCGTAAGAGCTGTAACCACACCCAGTTAAATTTTGGCCTTCCTGCCTGTAACCTGATAAAAGGGTCAAGCCTGCAGGACAGTGTGTTGCTATACTCACTGATGGAATTTTCTCTCCCCTGCCTGGGCAGGTGAACCCAAGGCTATGAACCAGGGCCTGTAGGTATTTGAGGCTATCATGATGCTGCCCCTTGATTCCTGCAGTCAACTGGGAGCTGTGGGGGCTGCAGCACTTGCTCTCTCCTGGCCAGCAGCCCAGGGGGTGAGGAGAGCTTGGGGATCCATTGAATTTTCCTTTGTGTTTTCTTCATTTCTATTGACTCTAACTGGCTTGTTAGAAAGAAAAAAGTCTTACTAGTCTTTCTGTTGGAATTAGGAAATTAGTCTTTAACTGGACTGCAAATATGGCTCACACCTGTAATCCCAGTGCTTTGGAAGGCCAGGGCCTGAGGATCATTTGAGGCTGGGAGTTTAAGACCACTCTGGGCAATATAGTGAGACCTGTCTTTACAAAGAATTAAAAGCAGCCAGGTGTGGTGGTGAGAACCTGTAGTCCCCACTACTTAGGAGGCTGAGGCAGGAGAATCATTTGCACCCAGGAGTTTGAGGCTGCAGTGAGCTATCATTATGCCACTGTATTCCAGTCTGAGTGACAGAGCAATGTCCTATTTTTAAAAAAGAAAAAAGAAGAAAAAAATAGATTGAAAAGGACAGTGTATACCCCATGAAGTTAACAGTTGGG